>NC_088412.1:24969161-25294161 GCF_034236695.1 Oncorhynchus nerka
AGAAATGTGGTGGGTACTCTCTTCATTCGCTGGACTTTATCCTGCTAACTGTTCCAAATGTCCAAACTGTATTTGGTAAAAGGGCTTCATGTACTCTGCGCCATCATCTTGGAACACCTTACAAAATACTTTTAAACTGGAAGATCTTGTCCCGATTGGTGTTTTCTAATCACTGATGAAGGATTTTGAGGCTGATTCCGTGACCTGTCAATGTTGTTGCCTGGCCATGCTGTCATGGGTGAACAGGGAGTACAGGAGGGGACTGAGCACGCACCTCTGATGGGCCCCTGTGTTAAGGATCAGCGTGGCAGATGTGCTGTTACCTACCCTTACCACCTGGGAGCAGCCCGTCAGGAAGTCCAGGATTGCAGAGGGGGGTGTATAGACCCAGGGTCCTTAGCTTAGTGATTAGCTTTGAGGGCACTATGGTGTTGAACACTGAGCTATAGTCAATGACGTAGGTTCTCACGTAGGTTTTCCTTTTGTCCAGGTGGATCTGTTGGGGAGGTATGCAAATTGTAGTGGGTCTAGGGTTTCTGGGATAATGATGTTAATGGCCCTGAATACAAAATGTTATGTTTGGAGCAAATACAACACATCACTGAGTACCACTCTTCATATTTTACAGCATGGTGATGGCTACATCATGTTATGGGTATGCTTGTCATCGACAAGGAAGGGAGTGTTTTAGGATGAAAAGAAATGGAATAGAGCTATGCACAGGAAAAATCCTAGAGGAAAACTTGGTTCAGTCTGCTTTCCAACAGACAAATTCATCTTTCAGCAGGACAATAACCTCAAACACAAGGCCAAGGCCACTGGAGTTCAGTGGAGGCTGCTGACGGGAGGACGGCTCATAAGAATGACTGGAAAGCAGCGAATGCAATGGCATCAAACACCTGGAAACCATGAAAGAAACCATGTGTTTATGTATTTGATACCATTCCACATATTCTGCTCCAGCCATTACCATGAGCCCGTCCTCCCCACTTAAGGTACCACCAACTTCCTGTGCAGGAGTTCCTTACCACGACAACTGTCGTGTCTTTGGCATCATTAAACTGAAGATGAATCTTTATTAAAAATTCTCTGTAATTATTATTACGTGATTAACCTACTTAATCATGTACTGTAACTGTAATTAACTAGGAAGTCGGGGCACCAAGGAAAATATTCAGATTACAAAGTTATAATTTTCCTAATCTGATCACTTAGTCTTCTGATTAATTAATTATTCTTTACCTCACGTTAGTCTCATTCCAAACGTCGTAAATTGTTGGTTATCTGCACGAACCCAGTCTTCACTATGAGTCATCGATACATCAATTGTCTTAAATCATTTATTTACTAACTATGTACTCACAGAAAGGCATAAACAAACAGTAGATATGTTTACAAGGAAATGATAGGGGAATGTGCACTAGTGGGCTAAACCGGCATCGCGGCTTGGTGGACAAAAGGGAAGTGGGGGTCGACTGAGATAAGACACCAAAGTTGATCATTATAACAATTGAAATGTTAAACCTTTGCACATGAACGCTCACTCATTTGGGAATAATTGCAATCAATATATATATTTACGCTCAGTGTGTAGTCCTGATCTTGAAAAGTTTGTTTCTGTTGTTTCTGTTTGAGCTGTTCTTGCCATCATATGGACTTGGTCTTTTACCAAATAGGGCTAACTTCTTTATACCACCCCTACCTTGTCACAACACAACTGATTGGCTCAAACGCATTAAGAAGGAAAGACATTCCACAACTTAACTTTTAACAAGGCACACATGTTAAATGAAATGCATTCCAGGTGACTACCTCATGAAGCTGGTTGAGAGAATGCCAAGAGTGTGCAAAGCTGTCATCAAGGCAAAGGGTGGCTACTTTGAATAATCTAAAATCTAAAATATATTTTTATTTGTTTACCACTTTTTTGGTTACTACATGATTCCATGTGTTATTTCATAGTTTTGATGTCTTCACTATTATTCGTCAATGTAGAAAATACTAAAAATAAAGAAATACCCTGAGTAGGTGTGTCCAACTTTTGACTGGTACTTTTGACTGATGTAACACAACAAAATGTGGAACAAGGGGTATGAATACTGAAGTCACTGTAGGCTTCCACAGACTTGAAAATGGACCCAGATGACCCAAAAATATATATCCAGTAGCTACAGTCATCACTAGCTACCCACGCCTCACTCCACATCTACGTTTGGCCTTTCTCTCCGCCTCACTGGGTTCTACCCTCAGCCTCTGTTCTGGACAGTGTATAATAGTCTAAGTGGTTCTGGATAGCAGAGGGCAATTTAGTCATTAAGCAGCCAATTAAGTCATTAGAGCAGTGGTTGGTTGGTTAGCCGTCTGCCCGCCCTCCCCTCCCCTCTGCCCGCCTGCCAACAGATATCCTGTCTGATACCTGTTGCCAGTTTTCCACATATTTGTACTAGGAGTCGTACAAGGCTTGACGTCGTTCTCTCACTTCACTCGAAAAGAGGATGGATGTTGTACGTCTACCAGTGTTTCCTTTGGAATGTTTTTTTCTGAACATTATAACAACATTGTAGCAATGTAGTAGCAGCGTCTTAGTACCAACCATAGAATCAATAGTGTAGGAGAGGCCCTGTGTTTGCACTACAGTATATTTTCCTAGTCTCCTCTTCTATTCTGTGTGTGCAGATACAGGTGTGTACAGTTCAGCAGTGGGACAAGGAGAGCCCCAGGACATGGAGAGAAAAAGAGCGAGGGAGACAAAGGGAGGGAGCATGGAGCCAGAAGAAGCCAGGAGGTTAGGGAGCAGAGCAGAGCAGAGAGCAGAGGAGATGACTGTTTTTTCCATCACTCGTCATCAGGCCCTGCGGCCAGAGGAGCGCTCCAGACCCATCCTTACTCATCAGCCATGGAATGTAAATATTTGAATATAGACTGGTAAGATACCTAATTCCTCCCTTTAAATATGCATTATTTATATGACAGAGTCCAATGAACACAATGAGAAGTGTTCTGTCATGATTTGACATGACACTCGGGTGATGTGTTTTGAACACAGCTCGTCTTCGTCGGCGATCTCCCCTGACCCTGTCGAGACAAGGGAGATCTTCATTTCCCTGGTCACACAGGGTACCATCTCAGTATAATCTTCACCCCATACCATTAAACCAGAGAAACAAAACTCTGATTGAAATAGACGTCTCTGTCACAGTGCACCACCGGGCACCTCCTTGCCACCATGACTCCTGCTGAGGAGAAACTAGATTTGGCCCTGCTAAGGTGACAATACAACTGCGGAGACGTGTGTGTGTGTGTGTGTGTGTGTGTGTGTGTGTGTGTGTGTGTGTGTGTGTGTGTGTGTGTGTGTGTGCGTGTGTGCGTGCGTGCGTGCGTGCGTGCGTGCGTGCGTGCGTGCGTGAGTGTGCGTGTGTGTGTGGGTGTGTGTGGGTGGGTGCACTTCTGCGTGTTCATGAATGTGTGTGTGGGTGGAGCCAACTATATGGCCCTCCCTCTTCAGATCACAGTGAAAATAGCCCAGTAACCCAGCCTGTTCTGTTCTGGGTCCCCTGAGAGTTCAGCTTCTCACCCACAGACTGCAGTCTCCTCACGTATTCTGCTCACGGCCCACTGCTCCGCCAACACCCACCTCTAACCCTCGCTCAGGGTTAGAGGTGGGTCACAGCTGTGATGTCATCTCCCCCCGACAAGGGCCTGTGCCTCGGCTGCAATGTGACTCAGAGTAAATAAATACGGGTATTTATACACCAGGCCAGACGCTGAAAGGCAGAGAGAGTAGCAGGCAGCAGAAGGTCTGGTCTAGATGTAGATATAGAAGTACGCACTGAGCCGAGGGAGTGGGAGGGAGATGGTTGTGTGGTTGTTGTTGACACCCTCACAAAGGTCGGTGACCAGCTTGCACCCCTCTAGACGGCCTGGCTTTCCACAGGTTCCCCCTCGGTACAGATAGCATGCCTTTGGAGAGAGTTTGGTGCTGGCTGGCCCACCCAGCTGTAGGCCTGCATCGCCCTCCATACCTCTGGAGATTAAACATGCTCTCCCTCTGCCTTTGTTTCCACAGCCTCACTGCTGCCTCAGTGCTGCTGCACACAGAAACCAAAGTGTTATCAGGTCTGTGAGAGCTCCAAAGCTCTGTCTGTAGGGCCCAGCAGCCCAGCTTCCACACTGGCCTGGCCCCTGTACCACCACCTCCATCACTGAGCTGCCACACAGGATGCACTACTCAATGAGGGGGGTGGACTTTTTATCAGTTCCACCTCTCATCCGGACAGATTACTTTCTGTGAGGTCGGGGGACCCAGAGCGATGGCTGAGCCAGTGACGCCACTCTGTCCCCATGCTGAGAAGCCGAAGGGCAGGGAGGGGAGAGGAGGCTGACTAGGGCTAGCCCATGCCCCAGGTCAAGCTACACAGTTCTAGGTCACTGACTGTGCAGGGGCCAGGTGCCTATGAAAAGCTTATGGCAGATGATGAATCACCAGCCTTTATGTTTCGGAGACCCTCTTGGCGATGCGGGAGCAGCAAGTTACAGGATATTGTAAGCAGCTACTTTTATTGGGAAAAAATAATAATGTGGGCCGGCAGGGTTTGGAACTGTTCCCAAGTCAGATCTCCCACCAGAGAAGTGGAGCTCATGTTTCAGATTAGGGTTCGCACTGACATGATGCACATCACTCTTTCCCTCCTCTCCCTCCCTCGTTTTCACTCACTCTCTCTTGTACTTTTCTTCTCTCTCTCTCTCACTCTCTCTCACTTTTTTCAGTCTATCTGACCTCATCTTTGTTCCAATCAACCATATAGATAGATTCAATCAACCATAGTGTTCAAATTATATCTCAAATTATAATAATTGACTATAATTGTTTCCATGTCACTTTCATTTAAGGCTTTGAACTTATTTCATACCATTTGGAAAGGGGGGGGTTTGAGCTCAAAAGTCCAAAAGTCCATTCTACTACACAGTTTAACTTAAGTTATTCATTATCTAGATTTTATGAAAATAACCTCCAACAACACAAATGGTATCCAACAATACACCTGCCTCATAAAACGGTCTGTTCCCAGGAACAACAGAAAGGCAGGCAGTCCTCCAACACTTTGTATTGTTGATTTACTCAAGTCTTCATTCGATATAAGTCCAAATTGGCTATATCGTAAAAATGTATTAAAACAAAAATGGTCTTTTTGGTCTTAATTTAAGGTCAGGGTTAGGCATAAGTTTAGCACTGTGGTAAAGGTTAGGGTTAAGGTTAGGGTTAGGTTTCAAATCAGATTTTAAGAAGAGAAATTGTAGAAATAGGCAAGGTTTACAACTTTGTGGCTGTGGTAACTAGTGACGACCAAATAACAGGAATGACACTTAGAGTTGTACTGGTATAGTATTAGCTCCAGGTATGGTCATTAGAAACTACCCCTTAAATTATCACTGTATACTACTATATTGAGAAGCAGTGCATGCCTTGACTTTGCAAAATTGCTTTGATGTAGGGCAGTTGTGTTCCAGATTCCCACGAATGTGCAAGGCAACTGTGTGTGCGTTTTGGTTTTACTATCCTTGTGGGGACCAGAAGTGAGGACATTTCATCGGTACCCACAAAGAAAAAGGTTTAGGCTGAGGGCTTAGTTTTAGGGTTAGGTTAAGAATTAGGGTTAGGGTTAGAATTAGGGTTAGAAGTTAGGTTTAGGGTTAGGAATTAGGGTTAGGAGTTAGGTTTAAGGTTAGGGTTAGGAGTTAGAGTTAGGGTTAGGGTTCGGGGTTACAGATACAGTTAGGTTGGAGGGTCAGGTTAACTGTTAGGGTTAGGGGTTAGGTTAACTGTTAGGGTTAGGGGTTAGGTTAACTGTTAGGGTTAGGGGTTAGGTTAACTGTTAGGGTTAGGGGTTAGGGTTAGGGTTAGGTTAACTGTTCGGGTTAGGGGTTAGGGTTAGGAGTTAGGGTTAGGGGTTATGGGTTAGGGTTAGGTTAACTGTTAGGTTTAGGGTTAAGGGTTAGGAGTTAGGGTTAGGGGTTAGGTTAACTGTTAGGGTTAAGGGTTAGGTTAACTGTAAGGGTTAGGGGTTAGGGAAAGTAGGATGTGTGCGTGTGTGTGTGTGTTTGCTCTTTGACAGCGTAGTTAGGAGGTGCTGATGAAAGAGGAGAAGCTGTGTGGGGCCAGTGCCTCTCAAATTAGCGCAGGAGCCTCGTAGCCTGTCACATGGAGGCCCAGGCACTCCGAGATTCTGTTACACTGTGTGTGTGTGTGTGTGTGTGTGTGTGTGTGTGTGTGTGTGTGTGTGTGTGTGTGTGTGTGTGTGTGTGTGTGTGTGTGTGTGTGTGTGTGTGTGTGTGTATGTGCGTGTGTGCTCGTGTATGTGTGCTTGTGTATGTGTGTGTATGCATCCATGAATGTGTGTGTGTGTGTGTGTGTTCGTATGTCGCTCTCTGAGGACCAGAGAGCACACGGATGAGCATAAATTACAGGGGAACATCCTCCCAGTCCTAGCTCATCAAAGACATACCTGGACCTCCCAGAGTTTGGAAAAATACACTCGAGTTGACCTCTGCCTAACCCTTCCTGGGCCATCATTTATTTAGACCTCCATGTTGCCTGTCCTCTACAGCCCTTCCAAGGAGATATAAAACAAGGATACTCCCTATGTTTATGTCATCAAGTAATTAGACTATTCTGTCCATCTTTCAGTGTTAAGTTACAGAGCAATATACTAGCAGTGGTAGTATCATGAGGACACAGACAGGCATTCAGCCCAGGAAAAAGAGAGCTACCCCTCCCACACTCCCACCTTCACTAACTTATCACTTACATCTGTCATCCTGACACCTTGTCAGCTGATTCAGCTCTCATGTCTGTTTGTTTTGTAAGGCTCAGGAACATTCATAACTTTAAAACCATCTACAAAGCTTTGAAGCATACCATCTCTAATACTATTTTTCTCCTCCCATTGTCATCTACATTCTTCACCATCTCCTCCCAAGACGTCTCCCTTCCCCTAAATCCACAAACCTCCAGCCCCCAGCCACCAACAAAATGAATCCAGCAATCATATATCCCCCATTCCAATGATCATGTCCAAACCCCACCCCCTCCATGTAGTCCCATCTCTTACCTGGGAGAAGTTGAGTCCGTTGAGGGGGTGACACTGCTCCTCCACCCGCTCCACCGCTCCTGTCCTCTTCCCCATGCGGTCGGCCTCCTGGGCCAGGAACAGGTCCAGTACGGGTGTTCCCCGTGACCTCACGTCTGACTCCGTCAGAGAGTTGACCATCAGCATCACCCACACAGGCCTCTTCCTCTCCCAATTCCCTGCGATGGCATTGAAGAGGTAGTCAGCGTACAGCCCCCGGCCCCGCTGGTCCGCCGTCATCCAGTAGGGCATCATGTGCTTGACGTAGTCCAGGTGGCGTTTGAGGCGGCGATATAGGTCCCGGGGCAGCAGGGTCTGCAGGTTCTCCCCGTGGGGCAGCAGCTGGCAGCTGGTCAGCTTGGAGATAGTCAGGGGGTCGGTCAGGTCCAACTCGAAGAATACGTTGGCGCTGGTCTGGAAGGCCCGTTTGGAGACGTCTGGGATAAAGTCCCATACACGGGTGTAGGGAACATGGATGGTCCCGAAAAGATAGGATGGAGGGTAGGGAGCTGGGTGCTTCACTGTCCAGAGGAATGAGTTCATGTCACTTTGCTATGGGGGTGGAGGGGGGTTGAGGGGGAGGAGGACGAGAAGAGGGAGAGATTATGACTATCAGCATTAGGAATACAGTAACATAACCTTCTGAGTTAAGGCTATCTGCAATAGTACATTTGAAACTACATTTTGTGATTAAGAGATTCAAAACAGCCTTTTTAGTACATCTGGCTGAGATACAGGTCAATGCAATAGAATCTGATGAACTGTAATCTCCAGATAAAGACAGGGGCACAATGAAACCACGTTAACTAGCTTCCACTGTGCTGTACTATGCTGCTCTCTGTCTGTCTGCTGTTCTGAGGCAGCGAGTTTATAGTGAAGCTTTCTCCTTGTAAACAGACCCCAGTGTATTGCAGAGGTGCATAGCTGTGCTGCCAATGCCTCTGTAGAACTGGAAAGCTTTTCAACGCTTGTTACAGCAGTATAAACATAATGAACCATATGAAACTGCTGCAATCCACCTATCTGGTATATTCTTGACTTGAGGAATGTTTTGTTGTTGTTGCAACATTCATTGGAACAGATAGCCTACACAAACATCAAAATGCACACACATAGGCCTTTGATTAGGATTTGGTCAGACGTGGCTAATGTATCTGGTTTACTAAACACTATACAATTGTGATCAAATGGAAAAAGGACTGTGCATGTGTCTATTACTTGCAGTTCATTAACATTCCAGAGATTTCATAGGGGTCAATTATGCCCTGTTTCCAAAAACACTCATAGACCATAGCTCTGCAAAACATCATGCAAATCATTGAGATGCTGTTGTGATGGGAATGAGGACAAATGTAAACAAGCAACATAACTATGAGATGATCAAAGTGGCTATCAAAGTAGTTCTTAGATAGATGTATGCATTGCACAACAAACTCTAACTATGGACAAACTATTATTTTGTGAAATGCTTGATTCTGTTCAAATGGATCTATTTTCATTGGAGTTAACAGTATAGTACACTGACATTGGACCGAAGAGAAACCCACTTTAGTGTTATTAAACCAATTGGAAAGCCTGGTCGAAATGGGAGAGGAATAAATTAAATAGAAGCATTTGGTAGGCTTAGAAGTGCATATAATGTTATTAACTTCACATGCTCCTAATGTATTTCAATTAACATTTCCCCAGTTGAAATAGCAATTGTAATGTCATGCTGCCAGTGTACATTTGTCATATTAAAAAATATTTTCTAAAGGTTTTTCAAAACCCTGCCAAAAGGCATTAAATCTTTGGAAATATTATTACTATTGCAAGGGTTTGTTATTTTCATAAATTAAATTAGAATTATTTTCTCACACAATCTTTGTATTGAGCATTGTCTTTTACTGAAATGTTTACACATCTCAGACGTGTAAATAAAACATTTATTTGGAAATGAATTCCACATTGGACATTCACATAGCCTAAGTACACAAAATAAATCCACAGATGATGACCGCTCTCTAACCATCATACTTTGATTCTATTTTGACAACTGTGTAGCCTACATATAATTTGTTAATCATTAACTTGTCTAAGAATGTTCGTCAAGTTCACGGAGTCTACTGTCCGATCGAACGAGGACAGTTGAAGTCCATACAGACGTTGATGAGAAAAGGCCCTCTCCTTTCCTCGCGCGGTGTTTTCTATGAGTTCTCGCGCTGGAGCACTGACGTGAGCACCTCCATTTTATTGGCTAATTAATTACTTTTGACACAAAACAGAGAGCTTTGTACTGGCGTATTAGAAATCACACTTAAGGGGGGACACTTCTACAGTTAATATCTGACAATAATGTCATTATCACAGATGATGAAACAGATTAACAACACTACAAATAAAATAAGTTTGTGGACTATGTTGTTGCAATACTGTCAAGTCATCCCTGATAAATATTTTCAATCATGTATTATAACATTTGTATTTTATTAATAGATAACATCATGCCCGGTTAAAATGATATGTTATTAACGTTCGTGCTGGAGTCATGTAATTTCAGTTCAGACTTATTGCGTTAATATCTGGGAAATTGTTGCATACCCAAGCCAGCGATGTGCGTGTGTGGCACGCACTGTGTCCAGTCATGATTCTAATTAAATTCCCTCTGATTCATCTCTTGTGCTGATGATAAATTCACACTGCGATAAAGACAGACGAGAGCGAGTGCAACACGGTCCCGACCAGATAAGAGAACACTGAAATTAATTCCCTTTGGCTATTGAGCCCATTCCATAATATTGCAAATATGGCCGATAGCTGTTTTAATAGGTCGTGTTTAATTGAAACTTGATCAGTTTTGAAAAGTCACTGAAACTTTTACAAATAAATGTTAAAATTTACAAGGGGGTCAACGGTGGGTGTTCCCCACGTTATTTTTCCACATAAACAGGCACAGGGTTGGCGGACGATATTTCGCTTGGCAACTGCTTCCATATTTTCAAGTCCATGTTTCTGTGAGGAAACACCGGAATATGTCAAGTGCCATTGGAAGCAACTTTGCTGATTGGAAAATCTTTCAATTCTAGGAATCTTTGAAATAATGGATTATCCTAATAAAATACGATGACATAGAAATAACCTAATAATAATCATATTAATAACCTACTACTACTACTAATAATAATAAATGTGCTATAATAGAAAATTATAGGGTCGTCTAATAAAGTAGCTATGAACATAACTATTGTTCTTGTTACACGTGTAAGTAGTTATTATAGCATGTTCATATTTCCATGACAATAAAACGCAGTTGCTATTGTCATTGTTAATTTGGTTGTTACTCAAAACCCAATAACAACACAATATCTCACTTTTTTTGTTGTTGCTGTAGGCCTACCGTTGCACATAGAAACAACTCATTCAGGAACACTGTCTAAGCAAAGTGCATTTATTTTACTCAGAAATAGGACATCCTTTTATTTTTATTTTGTCTTATCATTTGCTATAGCCTTTTGGGGCAGTTATATGCAAGGCTAGACACATAGGCCGACATTTGCAATTAACGTTTAACTATTTCGCTAGAAGGCTATCCATTCAAGGACATCTTTATGTTTGACATTGCCTTAAGACATTACTGAAACAGGTAAAGACCATGTAGCCGTAACGATCGGGCACAACTCACCGACTTCGGTGGGTCACATTGCCTTGGTCTCTCGCGGATGTCCAGGGGTGCAACAGCGTGCAAGAGAGCGGTAAGTAGGAACCATCGATGTCCTGGCGCGCAGACCATCTCGAGATGAGAGGAGAGTGGTGTCGACTGGCTGTCTTAGATACGTCAATCGTCTCTTTCTCGATCTTTACTGTCCTTTGCCTCCTACTACGTAACAAAATCGACCCGCAGGAGACGGGGTTCGGTTCACATGTGCGGTTCGGAAGGAGGGAATGGACCATTCCGACTTTCCGCCATTCCCGAACCCCAGGCAGCTAGTAACCGGCTATGCGTTCCGCTTTCACTGTCTCTTCCCACTCGGCGCTGTCCTGTCGCAGGCACTAACCTATTCAGCAGTTGCAGGGGAAAGTTTTCACAGTGCGCTCTAGAAGTGTGTGTGTGTGTGTGTGTGTGTGTGTGTGTGTGGTTGAGAGGAGGTGGAAGGCTTTGAATATTTCCCCCCACTGTTTATTTTAAGAGGGCAGCGCAGGTTCTGGGGGGATAGGGAGAGCACAGGTTTGCGTGTGAGTGAGAGATGATATGGGAGATTGAGTTGTATAAAACTGTCATGTGTATTTCCAGTGCGTAAAACCCGGCACGAATAAAAGAAAATGCTATGACCAACCACTGGAGGGCAGGTGACAGGCACAATGTTGCCAGTCTGGTGCCTTTCATGCGAGGAATAATTAAAACGTCTAAATTAGTTATATTAACATGTTGTCATCTGTTTCCTTTTCATTTGGTTCACATTTATCACTATCATCGATTGTTTGACACTTTTTGTGCAAAACTTGAATATGGGTCCTTAGACCCAGTGTCTTAATCGTGATTGATTAATGCCTACAAATAAACATCTCAGTAAAGACAACTGTGAAGAGTGTTTTATTTATTTATCCTATAATAGCCCTCTTAAGATATAGTCATCTTGTATAATTCTGAATGGTTCGGCTGAATGACCATGTTGAGAGCCCTAGCTGTCCCTCTCTTCAGGCCACAGTGTCAAACCTCTGCCATGACCTGTGTTATTCTTCAAGTGGCAGACATTGTGACAGAATCAGGTAGTGGGCTATTTATCATGAGAGCCCCTCAAACAAGTGCCCCCCGGGCCTACCCTCTGGGCTGATGGCAGACAGGCCCTGGACAAGTGCCCCCCGGGCCTACCCTCTGGGCTGATGGCAGACAGGCCCTGGACAAGCCATTCTTTGTCCTCTGTCTTGTTTTAACTCGCTCTCCTGTCTCCTCTCCATTCTCCACTTGTCTCTGGACGCCTGGTTTGTGTTTGACTTTGACTGTCCTCATAGTTCTACAACTGGAGCCTACACATGTAACAAATGCTCTGTTTGTTCTGGGGTTGTTGGTTAAATGTCTTTCATCTCCTTCTATGTTCACATTGTGGACTCGTGATTGTTTCATCTAAGAACTGGTCCCACATCAGTATACTATGGGTTTGATTTATGGTTCTGTTTACCCGACAGTATTGGTATGAAAACATTTTCAAAATTTCGTGAATCATTGCCTGTACATTGTATATATACAGTGGGCTCCAAATGTATTGGGACAGTGACAATTTTTGTTTAGTTTTGGCTCTGTACTCCAGCACTTTGAATTTGAAATGATACAATGACTATGAGGTTATTAAAGTGCAGACCGACAGCTTTAATTTGAGGGTATTTTCATCTATATCAGGTGAACCATCTAGAAATTGCAGCACTTTTGTACATAGTCCCTAGTACCAAAAGTATTGGGACAAATTCAGATGTGTATGAAAGTAGTCAAAGTGGAATTTTTGGTCCCATGTTCCTAGCACGCAATGATTACACAGTGGTGTAAAGTACTAAGTAAAAATACTTTAAAGTACTACTTAAGTAATTTTTGGGGGTATCTGTACTTTACTATTTATATTTTTGATGACTTTTACTTTTACTTCATTACTTTCCGAATGAAACTAATACACTTTTTACTCCATACATTTTCCCTGACACCCAAAAGTTCTCGTTACATTTTGAATGCTTAGCAGGATAAGAAAATGGTCCAATTCATGCACTTACTGTATCAAGAGAATATCCTTAGTCATCCCTACGGCCTCTGACCTGGCAGACTCACTAAACACACATGCTTCATTTGGAATGGATGTTTAAGTGTTGGAGTGTGCCCCTGTCTATCCATAATTTTTTTTTTTTATGGTGCCTTCTGGTTTGCTTAATGTAAGGAATAAAAAATTCGGATAATTACGTATATTTGAGAAATTACATTTACTTTTGATACTTAAGTATATTTAAAACCAAATACTATTAGACTTTTACTCAAGTAGTATTTTACTGTATTTTTACTTGAGTTATTTTCTATTGAGGTATCTTTACTTTTACTCAAGTATGACAATTGGGTACTTATTCAGCCACTGTGATTACATCAGGTTTGTGACTCTTTTACGCCCTAAATTTATTTTATTTTGTCAAAAAAATATATACGTTTGTGACTCTACAAACTTGATGGATGCATTTGCTGTTTGTTTCGGATGGGTTTCAGGTTGTTCTGTGCCCAATAGAAATTAATGGTAAATGATGTATTGTGTCATTTTGGAGTCACCTTTACTGTAAATAGGAGTAGAATTTGTTTCTAAACACTTCTACATACATGTGGATTCTACCATGACTACAGACTAGTCCTGAATGAATCGTGAATAATGATGAGTAAGAAAGTTACAGCCATAAATATCATACCCCCCTCCCCCCCAAAAAAACACACAAGACATGCTGTCCTCTCACCATTTCAATAACAGGAGGAGTTAGCATTTTTTGGGGGGGTATGATATGTATGCCTGTAACTTTCTCACTCATCATTATTCAAGCTTTATTCAGGATTTACTGTAATCATGGTAGCATCCACATTAATGTGGAAGTGTTTAAAACATATTATATTCCTATTTACAATAAAAGTTACTCCAAAATGACAGTATATTATTAAACAGTCATTTCTATTGGGCACAAAATAATCTGAAACACAACCAAAACAAAAAGCAAATGCCTCCACCAAATTTGTAAAGTCAAAATGGGACCAAATACTACACTTTTTACTACTTTAGTACACATACTGTACATTATACATGAATTTGTCCCAATATTATGTTGTAATGCAGAGCCAGTTACCTGCTTTAACCACACTTGTGAAAGGCTTCTCTTTGAATGAGGCTGGTTGACATCCTTGGCTGGTTAGAGAAGGCGTATGAGCATGCAGGAGATTCCTGGACAGGGACCAGGTGGACTTACAGCATATATAGACCAGATACAGGCAGCATAAGAAAATACTTAAAAGTTAATGTTCTGTTTGAAAACCACAGAAAGTGCTCACTGCTGAAAATAGATGTCTGGGGACATGTTAGTAAGACACAGGCACAGAGAGAGGGAGGGAGGGAAGGAAGGAGAAGGAGAAGGAGAGAGCACAGGGTGGCAGCGGGCACAGAGAGAGGGAGGGAGGGAAGGAAGGAGAAGGAGAGAGCACAGGGTGGCAGCAGGCACAGAGAGAGGGAGGGAGGGAAGGAAGGAGAAGGAGAGAGCACAGGGTGGCAGCAGGCACAGAGAGAGGGAGGGAGGGAAGGAAGGAGAAGGAGAGAGCACAGGGTGGCAGCGGGCACAGAGAGAGGGAGGGAGGGAAGGAAGGAGAAGGAGAGAGCACAGGGTGGCAGCGGGCATAGAGAGAGGGAGGGAGGGAATGAAGGAGAAGGAGAGAGCACAGGGTGGCAGCGGGCACAGAGAGAGGGAGGGAAGGAAGGAGAAGGAGAGAGCACAGGGTGGCAGCGGGCACAGAGAGAGGGAGGGAGGGAAGGAAGGAGAAGGAGAGAGCACAGGGTGGCAGCGAGTACAGAGAGAGGGGAGGGAGGGAAGGAAGGAGAAGGAGAGAGCACAGGGTGGCAGCGGGCATAGAGAGAGGGAGGGAGGGAAGGAAGGAGAAGGAGAGAGCACAGGGTGGCAGCGGGCACAGAGAGAGGGAGGGAGGGAAGGAAGGAGAAGGAGAGAGCACAGGGTGGCAGCGGGCACAGAGAGAGGGAGGTAGGGAAGGAAGGAGAAGGAGAGAGCACAGGGTGGCAGCGGGCACAGAGAGAGGGAGGGAGGGAAGGAAGGAGAAGGAGAGAGCACAGGGTGGCAGCGGGCACAGAGAGAGGGAGGGAGGGAAGGAAGGAGAAGGAGAGAACACAGGGTGGCAGCGGGCACAGAGAGAGGAAGGGAGGGAAGGAAGGAGAAGGAGAGAGCACAGGGTGGCAGCGGGCACAGAGAGAGGGAGGGAGGGAAGGAAGGAGAAGGAGAGAGCACAGGGTGGCAGCGGGCATAGAGAGAGGGAGGGAGGGAAGGAAGGAGAAGGAGAGAGCATAGGGTGGCAGCGGGCACAGAGAGAGGGAGGGAGGGAAGGAAGGAGAAGGAGAGAGCACAGGGTGGCAGCGGGCACAGAGAGAGGGAGGGAGGGAAGGAAGGAGAAGGAGAGAGCACAGGGTGGCAGCGGGCACAGAGAGAGGGAGGGAGGGAAGGAAGGAGAAGGAGAGAGCACAGGGTGGCAGCGGGCATAGAGAGAGGGAGGGAGGGAAGGAAGGAGAAGGAGAGAGCACAGGGTGGCAGCGGGCACAGAGAGAGGGAGGGAGGGAAGGAAGGAGAAGGAGAGAGCACAGGGTGGCAGCGGGCACAGAGAGAGGGAGGGAGGGAAGGAAGGAGAAGGAGAGAGCACAGGGTGGCAGTGGGCACAGAGAGAGGGAGGGAGGGAAGGAAGGAGAAGGAGAAATGTGCTTTCAATGTCAATTTTCTGACATTGATCACTTACTGCAGCATAATATATTTCTTGAACAAAAGGCCATGGCCACAAAGCTGAGGTATTAGCTCTCAGTCTCTCACTATGCCCGCACCTCTCTTTTGAATTGGTGAGTCATGAGAGAGTTACAGCCCCACCATATAAAATAGGACACTTTCATGTCCATTGTAACTGTTTTACAGTGTATGTTGGTGTTCATCATGTGAAGAGGGACCCCTAGTGGCAGGATATAGAAGTGAGGTGATACCGATCACACTATATTTACATTTGAATTTAACAGATGCTAATATCCAGAGTGAATTATAGTAGTGAGTTCATTCATTTTCACTACAAGGTGTCCCCCCTCTTCTCTCTACGTTCAGCCTGCTGCAATAACTTCCTGCTTTGTGGACTTTGAATAATATTGACTCTTGAGTCACTGATAAAAACATTTTTATTGTGGTTTCGCGTTCTTGATGTACTGGGGTAGCAGGGGGCTTTGTTGTGGGGAAGTGGGGGAGGGGAGGTGTCACATGGGAGGTCAGTTGATCCAGAGGAACTCTCCATCATACACTACCGTTAAAAAGTTTGGGGTCACATAGAAATGTCCTTGTTTTTGAAAGAAAAGCACATTTTTATATCCATTAAAATAACATCACATTTTTACATCCATTAAAATAACATAAAATTGAAATGCAGTGTAGACGTTGTCAATGTTGTTAAATGACTATTGTAGCTGGAAATGGCTGATTTTTAATGGAATATCTGCTTAGGCCCATTATCAGCATCCATCACTCCTGTGTTCCAATGGCACGTTGTGTTAGCTTATCCAAGTGTATAATTTTAAAAGGATGATTGATCATTAGAAAACCCTTTTGCAATTATGTTAGCACAGCTGAAAACAGTTGTCCTGATTAAAGAAGCAATACAACTGGTCTTCTTTTGACGAGTTGAGTATCTGGAGCATCAGCATTTGTGGGTTCGATTACAGGCTCCAAATGGCCAGAAACAAGGAACTTTCTTCCGAAACTCGTCAGTCTATTCTTGTTCTGAAAAATGAAGGCTATTCTATGAGAGAAATTGCCAAGAAACTGAAGATCTCGTGCAACGCTGTGTGCTACTCCCTTCACAGAACAGCGCAAACTGGCCCTAACCAGAACAGAAAGAGGAGTGGGAGGCCCCGGTGCACAACTGAGCAAGAGGATAAGTCAATTAGAGTGTCTAGTTTGAGAAACAGATGCCTCACAAGACCTCAACTGGCAGCTTCATTAAATAGTACCCGCAAAACATCAGTCTCAACGTCAACAGTGAAGAGGCAACTCCGGGATGCTGGCCTTCTAGGCAGAGTTGCAAAGAAAAAGCCATATCTCAGATTGGCCAATAAAATGAAAAGATTAAGATGGGCAAAAGAACACAGACACTGGACAGAAAAGCTCTGCCTAGAAGTAGTCACCTCTTCACTGTTGATGTTGAGACGGGTGTTTTGCGGGTACTATTTAATGAAGCTGCCATTTGATGACATGTGAAGTGTTTGTTTCTCAAACTAGACACTCTAATGTACTTGTCCTCTTGCTTAGTTGTGCACCGGGGCCTCCCACTCCTCTTTGTAACGCACTTCTATGCGTAGTGGGTGCGGAGTCAGGTGCAGGAAGCAGAGGGTAAAGGACAATGTTTTATTCCAGCACAGGACAATGGTCACGCCAAAACACCAGGCGCAATAAGAAGACCGGCCCAAAACCAGGACCCAACAAGTCCGGAGAAAAAACAAGAAAACGCACAACCGCAAACATGAACAGAGGAAAATAAGTCCGCACAAAGAGCAGGTGGGCATTACCGGCTTAAATAGCCCAACTAAAACCTAAACAAGAAACAGGTGTAACCAATAAGACAAAACCAACAGAAAAGGGAAAAGGGATCGGTGGCAGCTAGTAGACCGGTGACGACGAACAGGAAGAGGAGACACCTTCGGTGGGAGTCATGACACTCTTTCTATTCTGGTTAGAGACCGTTTGCGCTGTTCTGTGAAGGGAGTAGTACACCGTGTTGTACAAGATCTTCAGTTTCTTGACAATTTCTCACATGGAATAGTCTTCATTTCTCAGAACAAGAATAGACTGACGAGTTTCAGAAGAAAGTTATTTGTTTCTGGCCATTTTGAGCCTGTAATCGAACCCACAAATGCTGATGCTCCAGATACTCAACTAGTCTAAAGGAGGCCAGCTGTATTGCTTCTTTAATCAGGACAACTGTTTTCCGCTGTGCTAATTTAATTGCAAAAGGGTTTTCTAATGATCAATTAGCCTTTTAAAATTATAAACTTGGATTAGCTAACACAACGTGCCATTGGAACACAGGAGCGATGGTTGCTGATAATGAGCTTCTGTACGCCTATGTAGATATTCCATTAAAAATCTGCCGTTTCCAGCTACAATAGTCATTTACAACATTAACAATGTCTACACTGTATTTTTGATCAATTTGATGTTATTTTAATGGACAAAAAACATGTGCTTTTCTTTAAAAAACAAGGACATTTCTACGTGACCCCAAACTTTTGAAAGGTAGTGTATTTAATGGTCTCCAGGCAGTGATGGATGATAGGGAGGAGCGATACAGTACTCTATAGAAACCGACTGTTTTCCTATCTACCGCTAGATCTGTGTTCAATGTCTGTGTTCTTCCTGTCCCTATGCCTGGTTCTGTGTTTGTGGAACACAGCGAGACTGAAACAGGGGTTTGGACAACATAGTCAAGAGGAGGAGGTTAACTACTGTACATCAAGATGCTCAGGGGTTGTGTGTGTGTGTTTTCCATTGTTTCTGCTGCAGGGTCACCCCTGGCATGTAAACACATGCAGTAATGGCTGCAGCTATCTCTCAGAGATCAGAAGGAGTGAGAGGACAGAAGAGATTGGAGAGAGAGATAGAGGGATAGGGGTGACAGTCAGCGGTTGTTTTGCGGCTTGGAATCTGTTCTCTCCTCGTTTTGGATTATACAGATAGAGTCGAAAATTTGAATAATGTAAGTTTCCATTGTGGAAAATAAATAATGTTTCTTACTCTCTCTCTGTCTCTCCCTCTCATGCACTCTCTCTATCTCTCTCTCTCTCTCTCTCTCTGTCTCTCCCTCTCTCTCTCTCTCTCCCCGTCTCTCTGTCTCTCTGTCTCTCACACACACATATTAATATTCTCTTTACCGGGGCTCATGTATGGACCCCTGCGTTTGTCTTCTAAAGCACATTGAGTATTGTGTCTTCCCATTGATTCAAGGCCATGTGAGTTACTGTATGATGTATTTTTGGAGCTCCCTGCTAGCCTTCCCCTCCATACTCTGTACCCCTGAGAGGGCATGAGAGGAGGAGACAGGAATGACTGGAGTTTATCCCGCTGATAAGTAAATCTCTCTGCATTTGAATTGTAAAAGAATCAGAGAAGGAGAATGTAGGATTACAGCAGCCATTGTGACAGGACTGTAGAGATCAGAGACAGACAAAGATGCTGTGGATATCATAATATTATGGAAATAAAAATTATGGCATTGTTGCCAGTCAACAATCCATTCACATTTGCAATTCTAGTCCATCAGACAGTTTATCCTGGTTGGAGTGACTGTGAAACCAACCTGCCAAACCACTGCTTCAAGGTCATGGCTAGAAGGGATCCAGCTTTTGTCAAATTAAGTTGAAATATTTCAGCTAAACCTAACCCTAACTCTTTTCATAACCTTAACCTAATTATCCTAACCTGCTATGTAAATGTTCCTAATCTGCTGCTTGAATTCTCCTAACCTGCTACGAAAAAGTCAAATCTGATGTTAATTTGACAAAAGCTGGATCCCGTCTAACCCTGACCCTGCTTCCGGGCTCATAGAGAAACACACAAACACCCTGCACTATGATGTCATACAGGGTGGGTAATTCTTAAATTGCAGTGGTAAATACTTTCCTTTGTCGCCATGCTAAAACCCTTTAAAATAAAATAAAAACCATGAAAAACAACATTTGTGTAATGAATTTCCTACTCTTCTTCCGAAGAGGAGAGGCGAAACGGATCAGAGGACCAATATGCGGCGTGGTAAGTGTCCATGGTTCTTTTTTTAATACGTTAAGATACACATGAACAACTGACTACAAAAAAAAACAAGAAATGTGAAACTCAAAACAGTCCTATCTGGTGCAAACACAGAGACAGGAATAATCACCCACAAACACACAGTGAAACCCAGGCTACCTAAGTAGGCCGCAAAACCTTGACCTATAGGGGAGGGTCTACTGAATAGAACTTTCGCATTCTGGTCGCATTCCGCTCCGCTCCACAGGTAGTATCACATTTTCATTTAATTTCATTACAGTCCCAACGGTGTGATTTGTTTGATCGTAGCTAGCTACATAGCTAGCTACATAGCCGTCTTTGTTTCAAAGATAATTGTGTAGTCTAGAGCGATTTTCTAGGTTAGCTAGCCAGCTATTGTCGTTCTCCTAACGCAACGTAACGTAACCAACACTGCTAGCTAGCCAGCTAGCCCCCGAATAGCAGCATTGTAGAAACTTCACACTCAACGGAACGACTTGATTAGGGTAGTGTCAACAACGCAGCTAGCCTACCTCAGCAGTACTGTATCATTTTAATCATTTTAGTCAATTAGATTCTTGCTACGTAAGCTTAACTTTCTGAACATTCGAGATGTGTAGTCCACTTGTCATTCCAATCTCCTCTGCATTAGCGTAGCCTCTTCTCTAGCCTGTCAACTATGTGTCTGTCTATCCCTGTTCTCTCCTCTCTGCACAGACCATACAAAAGCTCCACACCGCATGGCCGCGGCCACCCTAATCTGGTGGTCCCAGCGCGCACGACCCACGTGGAGTTCCAGGTCTCCGGTAGCCTCTGGAACTGCCGATCTGCGGCCAACAAGGCAGAGTTCATCTCAGCCTATGCCCCCCTCCAGTCCCTCGACTTCTTGGCACTGACGGAAACATGGATCACCACAGACAACACCGCTACTCCTACTGCTCTCTCTTCGTCCGCCCACGTGCTCTCGCACACCCCGAGAGCTTCTGGTCAGCGGGGTGGTGGCCCCGGGATCCTCATCTCTCCCAAGTGGTCATTCTCTCTTTCTCCCCTTACCCATCTGTCTATCGCCTCCTTTGAATTCCATGCTGTCACAGTTACCAGCCCTTTCAAGCTTAACATCCTTATCATTTATCGCCCTCCAGGTTCCCTCGGAGAGTTCATCAATGAGCTTGATGCCTTGATAAGCTCCTTTCCTGAGGACGGCTCACCTCTCACAGTTCTGGGCGACTTTAACCTCCCCATGTCTACCTTTGACTCATTCCTCTCTGCCTCCTTCTTTCCACTCCTCTCCTCTTTTGACCTCACCCTCTCACCTTCCCACCTACTCACAAGGCAGGCAATACGCTCGACCTCATCTTTACTAGATGCTGTTCTTCCACTAACCTCATTGCAACTCCCCTCCAAGTCTCCGACCACTACCTTGTATCCTTTTCCCTCTCGCTCTCATCCAACACTTCCCACACTGCCCCTACTCGGATGGTATCGCGCCGTCCCAACCTTCGCTCTCTCTCCCCCGCTACTCTCTCCTCTTCCATCCTATCATCTCTTCCCTCTGCTCAAACCTTCTCCAACCTATCTCCTGATTCTGCCTCCTCAACCCTCCTCTCCTCCCTTTCTGCATCCTTTGACTCTCTATGTCCCCTATCCTCCAGGCCGGCTCGGTCCTCCCCTCCCGCTCCGTGGCTCGACGACTCATTGCGAGCTCACAGAACAGGGCTCCGGGCAGCCGAGCGGAAATGGAGGAAAACTCGCCTCCCTGCGGACCTGGCATCCTTTCACTCCCTCCTCTCTACATTTTCCTCCTCTGTCTCTGCTGCTAAAGCCACGTTCTACCACTCTAAATTCCAAGCATCTGCCTCTAACCCTAGGAAGCTCTTTGCCACCTTCTCCTCCCTCTTGAATCCTCCTCCCCCTCCCCCTCCTCCCTCTCTGCAGATCACTTCGTCAACCATTTTGAAAAGAAGGTCGACGACATCCGATCCTCGTTTGCTAAGTCAAACGACACCGCTGGTTCTGCTCACACTGCCCTACCCTGTGCTCTGACCTCTTTCTCCCCTCTCTCTCCAGATGACATCTCGCGTCTTGTGACGGCCGGCCGCCCAACAACCTGCCCGCTTGACCCTATCCCCTCCTCTCTTCTCCAGACCATCTCCGGTGACCTTCTCCCTTACCTCACCTCGCTCATCAACTCATCCCTGACCGCTGGCTACGTCCCTCCCGTCTTCAAGAGAGCGAGAGTTGCACCCCTTCTGAAAAAACCTACACTCGATCCCTCCGATGTCAACAACTACAGACCAGTATCCCTTCTTTCTTTTCTCTCCAAAACTCTTGAACGTGCCGTCCTTGGCCAGCTCTCCCGCTATCTCTCTCAGAATGACTTTCTTGATCCAAATCAGTCAGGTTTCAAGACTAGTCATTCAACTGAGACTGCTCTTCTCTGTATCACGGAGGCACTCCGCACTGCTAAAGCTAACTCTCTCTCCTCTGCTCTCATCCTTCTAGACCTATCGGCTGCCTTCGATACTGTGAACCATCAGATCCTCCTCTCCACCCTCTCCGAGTTGGGCATCTCCGGCGCGGCCCATGCTTGGATTGCGTCCTACCTGACAGGTCGCTCCTACCAGGTGGCGTGGCGAGAATCTGTCTCCTCACCACGCGCTCTCACCACTGGTGTCCCCAGGGCTCTGTTCTAGGCCCTCTCCTATTCTCGCTATACACCAAGTCACTTGGCTCTGTCATAACCTCACATGGTCTCTCCTATCATTGCTATGCAGACGACACACAATTAATCTTCTCCTTTCCCCCTCTGATGACCAGGTGGCGAATCGCATCTCTGCATGTCTGGCAGACATATCAGTGTGGATGACGGATCACCACCTCAAGCTGAACCTCGGCAAGACGGAGCTGCTCTTCCTCCCGGGGAAGGACTGCCCGTTCCATGATCTCGCCATCACGGTTGACAACTCCATCGTGTCCTCCTCCCAGAGCGCTAAGAACCTTGGCGTGATCCTGGACAACACCCTGTCGTTCTCAACTAACATCAAGGCGGTGGCCCGTTCCTGTAGGTTCATGCTCTACAACATCCGCAGAGTACGACCCTGCCTCACACAGGAAGCGGCGCAGGTCCTAATCCAGGCACTTGTCATCTCCCGTCTGGATTACTGCAACTCGCTGTTGGCTGGGCTCCCTGCCTGTGCCATTAAACCCCTACAACTCATCCAGAACGCCGCAGCCCGTCTGGTGTTCAACCTTCCCAAGTTCTCTCCACGTCACCCCGCTCCTCCGCTCTCTCCACTGGCTTCCAGTTGAAGCTCGCATCCGCTACAAGACCATGGTGCTTGCCTACGGAGCTGTGAGGGGAACGGCACCTCAGTACCTCCAGGCTCTGATCAGGCCCTACACCCAAACAAGGGCACTGCGTTCATCCACCTCTGGCCTGCTCGCCTCCCTACCACTGAGGAAGTACAGTTCCCGCTCAGCCCAGTCAAAACTGTTCGCTGCTCTGGCCCCCCAATGGTGGAACAAACTCCCTCACGACGCCAGGACAGCGGAGTCAATCACCAACTTCCGGAGACACCTGAAACCCCACCTCTTTAAGGAATACCTAGGATAGGATAAAGTAATCCTTCTCACCCCCCCCCCCCTTAAAAGACCTAGATGCACTATTGTAAAGTGGCTGTTCCACTGGATGTCATAAGGTGAAAGCACCAATTTGTAAGTCGCTCTGGATAAGAGCGTCTGCTAAATGACTTAAATGTAATGTCTGGGTGGGCGTCTGTCCGCGGTGGCGGTTCTGGCGCGGGACGCGGACTCCACTTCAACATTGTCTTAGTCCGCCTTATTGTCCGCCTCCGTGGCTTTCTCACCATGGCCACCCCTCTCAATGACCCCATTGGACAGAGGGGCAGCTCGGGACAGAGGGGCAGAAGCTCTGGACAGAGCAGCAGGGGCTCGGGACAGAGGGGCAGGGGCTCGGGACAGAGGGGCAGGAGCTCGGGACAGAGGGGCAGGAGCTCGGGACAGAGGGGCAGGAGCTCAGGACAGAGGGGCAGGGGCTCTGGCGCCTCTGGGCTGAGGGGCTCCGGCAGCGGCGCCGGACAGGCGGGATGCTCCGGCAGCGGCGCCGGACAGGCGGGACGCTCCGGCAGCGGCGCCGGACAGGCGGGACGCTCCGGCAGCGGCGCCGGACAGGCGGGACGCTCCGGCAGCGGCGCCGGACAGGCGGGAGGCTCCGGCAGCGGCGCCGGACAGGCGGGACGCTCCGGCAGCGGCGCCGGACAGGCGGGACCACCTGCAGGGAGGAGACAGAGAGACAGCCTGGTGCGTGGGGCTGCCACAGGAACCACCAGGCTGGGGAGACCTTCAGGAGGCTTGGTGTTAGGAGGAGCCTGAAAGACCGGGCTGTGGGGGAGCACTGGAGCGCAACCTTGGCACCACTTCCCCAGGCTGGACAACTACTCTAGCCCGGACCCTCCAGAGTGCAGGCACAGGTTGAACCGGGCTGTGGGTAAGCACGGGAGATCTAGTGCTTACTACACGCACCTCTCCCTTTGGCTCCACTCCCACATTTGCCCGGCACGAGCGGAGCGCAGGCAGAGGACGCACTGCACCCTCCCAGCGCCCCGGAGACACAGCACGCAGAGCCGGCGCAGGATAACCTGGACCAAAACTGCGTACCGGCGACCAGACCCGCTGAGCAGGCACCATACGCCCTGGCTCAATGCCCACACTCGCATGGCACTCTCGGGGGGCTGCCCTATAGCGCACCGGGCTATGGGCACGCACTGGCGACACCGTGCGCTTAACCGCATAACACGGTGCCTGACCAGTAATGTGCTGCTTATCATAAGCACGAGGAGTGAGCTCAGGTCTGCTACCTGGCTTAGTACCACACCTCGTGTGCCCCCCCCCCAAAAAAAATGTGGGGCTGCCTCTCGTACCTGTCGCACTGCCGTGCTGGCTCCTCATATTGCCGCCGCTCAGCTTTCGCTGCCTCCAGCTCTGCTTTGGGGCGGCGATTTTCCCCAGCCTGTGCCCAGGGTCCCTCTCTGTTCAGTATCTGCTCCCATGTCCAGGAGTCCTGTGATGCTGGCCGCTGTTGTTGCTGCTGCTGCTGTCGTCACTGCTGTTTACCAAGCCGCTTGGTCCGAGTTGGTTGGTGGGTGATTCTGTAATGAATTTCCTCCTCTTCTTCCGAAGAGGAGAGGCGAAACGGATCAGAGGACCAATATGCGGCGTGGTAAGTGTCCATGGTTCTTTTTTTAATACGTTAAGATACACATGAACAACTGACTACAAAAAAAAACAAGAAATGTGAAACTCAAAACAGTCCTATCTGGTGCAAACACAGAGACAGGAATAATCACCCACAAACACACAGTGAAACCCAGGCTACCTAAGTATGATTCTCAATCAGAGACAACTAATGACACCTGCCTCTGATTGAGAACCATACTAGGCCGAAACATAGAAATACTCAAATCATAGAAAAACAAACATAGACTGCCCACCCAACTCACGCCCTGACCATACTAACTAATACAAAACACAGGAAATAAAGGTCAGAACGTGACAATTTGTTTTTATTTGATCTGTTATTTTATAAGAAATCATGTTAAGTCCTTTAAACAGCAAAACATATATTTGTCAGCATTATGAAAACTACTGGGGGCCAGCAAATTGGGTTGTACCTCTGGTGATTTGAAGAGGTGTAGTGACATGTTATGGGGATGTAGAGATATATATGTATTATTTTGAATGCTAGACAGGGCCATTAAATGTACACAGGGAGCTAACATTAATGATACGCATGTCCATCTCTCATGGCTCAAAGTGGAGGAGAGATTGACTTCATCACTACTTGTGTAAGAAGTGTGGACAAACTGAGTGCATCGAACTGTCTGTTTAAACTACAAGCACACAGCTCAGACACCCATGCATACCTCAGACATGCCACCAGAAGTCTCTTCACAATCCCCAAGTCCAGAACAGACTATGGGAGGTGCACAGTACTACATAGAGCCATAACTACATGGAACTCTATTCCACATCAGGTAACTCATGCAAGCAGTAGAATCAGATTTTAAAAACAGGTAAAAAATACAGCCTATGGAACAGCGGGGAATGTGAAGAGACACACACAAAGGTACAGACACACGCATAAGTACACAAATGCTAGAACACAACCACTCTACACACACATAGCAATATTGTTTTATGGTGGTATTATACATGTTGTATTGTAGATATGTAATGGTGTAATAATGTTATGGGATGTACTGTTTTATATTTTGTTTTATATGAAATGTAGGTGCCTTAATGTGTTTGGACCCCAGGAAGAGTAGCTGCTGCCTTGGCAAATACAAATGCAAAAGTGTCCAACTGTTATCCGGGGAGGGGTGTACAGTATATTAAGGACAATTATTAGCTAATCAGGCCCTTTTAATATGTCATAAATTTGGTGATTCCATTGATTCAGTAATTTGGGGTGTATCAATCCAACGTGTCACTGGGTGTTAGTCCATTTAAATGAAGGGAGATAACATTTAAATGAAGGGAGATAACATTTAAATGAAGGGAGATAACATTGTGAGCAAAATTATTTATCATACTGTATCACTTTAGTAACTTATTTTGAAAGGATTCATGACCTTAGATTTGAGCATTTGTGGCCTCCATATCAGAAAATGTACCTAAAATTGGTCATACCTACTGGAGGCACAATGTTATTATAATGGTAAAAAATGATTTCAAGTCATTAAGCTAGCATATTGATTTAGAATGGGGAGATGTACCCAAATAGATTGAAATATAGATTTTCTTATAGGAACATGAAGTATGTTTTTCTCCAAATGCCAAAATGCCATCATAATTGAAGAACAACCCGGTTCCTACTGTTCCCCAGACACCACTGCATGCTGGTTTTAGGATCCGTCTTTCTTTAGACTCAGTCTTCTTTAGACTGTATTGAATAGAGATCTGGACATGAACTTACTTTCAAGATTGCCATTTCATTTAGTTATTTTGAAGAAGATTAAATTGCAAGCAGCTTGTATTTTGTACTGTTGTACAAAATATGGATCAAAGTTGAATTCAGTAAGCATATCAACCAATAAGGATATTATCTTAATCAAAGAAATGGATTCCGTGGGCTCAAATGTGGGCTTGTTTCTTGGAGACGATACTCAGATATCGCTGGCCGTCCCATGTTGTACGGCGTTTTTGTGCTCTACCTTTTCCTTCTGTCTGTAGTGTGAGCTGACCAGGGACAGGAACCATGAGTCCAGTGCTCAGCCCAGAGAAACAAAGCCAGTCCTGTGTTGGAGCCGCAGCAAGCTGTGTGTGGCTGCTAGTGTTTTCATCAGGGGTGAAACCTTAACCGTGTTTATCCTGCGTTCATCCACAGTTTATTTAGTATTTTGTCTAGAACGTCTCAGACTGACTCACCGACTCTGGGGTGGTACTGTGGCTGTGCCTTATAACATCGTTCAGAATAGGACTTTATTCGTTGGGTGGTTGTGTGTCTGTTCTGAATACTTGTTGTTCATTATTATTGAATTAACACCAATCAATTATATCAATCATAGCTGTCTGTCAACCTTGACCAGGACTAACTCTTTGTTGTCAGTTGCTGAACAACTCCTAGTTGAGGCTTTCAGTAGTTCATAGTCTGGACAAGTCAGTCTGTCATTACATTATAAGATGTTGGAGGAGGTCTGGTAATCGTCAGATCCCATCAAGACATCTATCCTTGAGTGCTGCCTGTCCAACATGACCGACACTGTATGCCGTTGGGTCTTCCTGGACTGCAGTCCTGGGAGCAACATGCGGCCTGTAACCTTATACCCAACTAACTCTCACAACCCACCCAGATACAGGCAGAAGAGGACAAACCTTTCAACTCTGCCACCTTGACTGATAGCGAGCGCAGTATGGAGGCTTCACAGAAAACGCTCGTCAGTGATTAATAAGGTCTAGAGAAATGCAAGGATGGAGCGTGAGGCCGTGGGAGAGAGATTGACAAAGAAGTTTTTAGGGAAATTCATTTGAAAGACCCTTGTCTATGTAGCTCATGTTGTTGCGGTAATGCAGAGTGACTTCTCTGTTTCCTTTCCATCATTATTTTTATGGTCTTCCCTCTTTTATTTTTCCAAATCCCTCTCGTCTTGTTTCCGTTCCTTGATCAAAGCGAGGGACTCAGAGTGGCACAGACTCTGTGTCTGTCTCCCACAACCCAGAGGACCCTGGTCCATTTGTCATGGTAGTAAAACCCCCGAATGACATAACTTAAACCAATGATGGACTGAAAGAGAGGAGATGATGGATGGAGGAAAGTAGGAGAGAACGAAAGGTGGAGGAAAGGAGGAAAGGTCTGCTCAGTGAAGCTGAGCCTGGCCCAGTTTCCCCAACCCCTCCTCATGTATGTAGTCAGCCTGCTTCCTTGTCCAGACTGCACGCCTCTCTGGTCGTCTCTACAGCCTCTCCTCACTCACACTTGACTTGTTCTCCTGCGTGACTTAGAGCAGAAGTACTGTCAACGGGGCCTGTCAGGAAGCCGCCTCAGAGCAAACAGAGCAGAAACACATGAAACAGCCAGGCCTTTATGAGTGAACTGTAACACGCACAGAACAGAGAGGTCTTCCAGGAAAAGAGTAGAAGTAATTTTCTGCTTCTTCAGCTGATCCCAAACATGTGTCAAGGTTTATACTGTAATCTACTGTGCCACTAAGAAAAGAAAATACACCTCACTCTCCTTTAATTTTTTATTTATTTATTGTCCTGCCAGGATCCATGTTTGTACTGGTGGATGTTGTGACTGTCTCTCTTTGGCCGTGTGTGTGTGTGTGTGTGTGTGTGTGTGTGTGTGTGTGTGTGTGTGTGTGTGTGTGTGTGTGTGTGTGTGTGTGTGTGTGTGTGTGTGTGTGTGTGTGTGTGTGTGTGTGTGTGTGTGTGCGCGCGCATATGGGTGTATGTGTGTGTGTTTATATATACAGTATGCCTCTCATCTACTGGCACTGCACTGTATCTACAAGACTCACCAGGTGTACTCTAATACTGTATGTGTTGGGTAAGGACACTATATACTTCCTCAACCCGGTAGAGAGCTGAGTTCAGCTCTATAGCTCAGTCCCTTGTGGCTCCAGCCTAGCACATCAATAATACTAATGCTGACAGCCCCTAGTCCCCACCAGGCCTCTTGCCCTCCTCATAGAAGATTAATTGTTGCTGATCTCGCAGGTATGTTCAACCTCACCCCAAGCGGAATCGGAGTCAGACCCAGACCAAACCCAGACCAGACCCAGACAGCAGGCATGGTGTGACGGTTAATGCCCCATCAGGGAAACCTATTAGTAGGAATGTAGCTCCTGTGGGAAGCAAAGCCAAGCTCCATCCATTACCTGACACCTGATGGACACATCACCTCAATGCAATGCTGTAGCGAGGTAGAGAGGGCCGAGCCAGCAGGCCAGCTGTGAGGTTCAGTTCCGGACCACTGTGAGTGGAGTGGAGTTTGTTGGAGTCTGGACCGCCTGTTGAGGTATACACAGGGTTTGTTTTAGTGGGTGAGAGGGAAGGACCTCGGAGGGTTAAAACACATATTACACGCCGGGGGGTTAAAAACTCAGCAGCAGCACGCACAGCAGGTCGCCGACTTGATTTATGAGTAAGGGCTGTTCCTACTGCGGCGAGGAACGGGACCATGATTGAAAATCACATCGGCTCCAATATTACAGCCACTCACTCACTGGAAACGCTTGGCGATGATTGTCACATTTTTAAATTTCAGTTTTCATATCGAAGCTGCCAAAATATTATTTCATAAGCAATTCCAGCACACGCCGCGATACAGAACCCGCTGTCCAGCTGAATTGAATTTCTGCCGTCAGTGAGTGGCGTGTCGAGTCCATAAAAGGTCCTTCACAAGGCCTACTACTCCCACTCTCACTGCTCTAACTCACTCTCCTATCATGAAGAAGTGCAGCCATTTCAATTCACCTGGGTTATATTGCGAAACCTCGGAGGATTGTGTTAGATGTGTTGTGGGCAACTGGGCATGTCAGAACTGGTATCAGTGGTTAGCTTGCAGTTGATCATGTATCTCCAGGGTCTAAATGAGGCATGGCTGGTTGACAGGCATGTGGATACAGAGAGATAGACAGTAGGCAGATAACACTGTGGTGATGCAGGCTGTGCTTTGACACCCACTCATAGTGTTCACAGACCATGTCATACCACCAACCTGCTCCAGATGTGTAAAACATGATCCCTGCTCAATTAGTGGTTAAAGAGCATTATCATTTAGTTGGCGATGTAACGGTTCTCCTCTTCGTCTGATGATGAGGAATAGGAATCATCGGACCAACACGCAGCGTGGTAAGTGTTCATAGTAAATTTAATTAAATAAACTGAACACTGAATGACCAAAAAAAAAAAAAAACAGTGTGAACGAAACAGTCCTGTAAGGTGAAAAAACACAAAACAGGAAACAACTACCCACAAACACAGGTGGGAACAGGCTACCTAAGTATGGTTCTCAATCAACGATTGACAGCTGCCTCTGATTGGGAACCATACCAGGCCAAACACATAGAAATACAACACACAGAACAAAACAGAATGAAAAACATAGAATGCCCACCCCAACTCACGCCCTGACCAAACCAAAATAGAGACATAAAAAAGTAACTAAGGTCAGGACGTGACAGGCGAGACATTACTGTAACTTTAATGGTAGATGGCTTATCTAAATGATAACAATGGCACACTTTGTTTACATCAAGGCCCTCCAGGTACCAACATCATGTGTAAAAGCAACGAAACACAAATTAGTAAGAGAAGTTGAAGGGGAAGCAAGAGATAGCAGAACAAATATGTATATATATATATGTCACAATGTTTCCATACAGACAGACATAAATTCAAGATGTCTGCATTATTGGAGGAGATCTTCTTTACAAATGTGGTTCTTATTTTCTGCTATTATCATTAGACATGTCCACACCACATGTCCACATTTTGTTTTGAAGACGCTGGATTCTGAGACTAAATGAGCCGCAGAGTCCGTCATTTGAGATTTAATCCACTTTAAGCCCCGACAGAGACTTCTCTGTTTGGTGGAAACATTGCAGAGCCCAACCACCAGTTACCATCCAGGGAGAGAGGGAAAAAGATGGAGTGATGGTATCACGTTTCAGGAGAAGACCCAAATGCAGACAGTGTCGAAGTAACAAAAGTTTATTACTAGAACAGGGGGCAGGTTGAAGGACAGGCAGAGGTCACTAATCCATATCAGAGTCCATAAGGTACAGAATGGCAGGTAGTCTCGGGGTCAGGGTAGGCAGAATGCATGAACTAGAAAACATGAACTAGAAAAAGACAGGAGCAAGGGGAAAAATGTTGGTAGGCTTAACTAACAAAACTAACTGGCAATCAACAAAAAGAGAACATAGGTAACAATACACTTGGGATAACGGGGAAGATGGGGTGGAGACAAGCACAAAGACAGGTGAAACAGATCAGGGTGTGAGAAGATGGAGCTGACAGAGATGGTTGCCTCGCTTCGAGTTCTTAGGAAACTATGCAGTATTTAGTTTTTTTATGTATTATTTATTACAATGTTACCCCAGGAAATCTTTAGCCTTATTACATAGAGCTGGGAAGAACTATTGGATATAAGAGCCACGTCAACTGACCAACATTACGACCAGGAATATGACTTTCTTTTTATTTATTTAATTTTTATTTTACCCCTTTTTCTCCCCAATTTCATGGTATCCAATTTTTTATTTTTTTTAGTAGCTACTATCTTGTCTCATCGCTACAACTCCCGTACGGGCTCGGGAGAGACGAAGGTTGAAAGTCATGTGTCCTCCGATACACAACCCAACCAAGCCGCACTGCTCCTTAACACAGCGCCATCCAACCCGGAAGCCAGCCGCAACAATGTGTCGGAGGAAACACCGTGCACCTGGCAACCTTGGTTAGCGTGCACTGCGCCCGGCCCGCCACAGGAGTCGCTGGTGCGCGATGAGACAAGGATTTCCCTACCGGCCAAGCCCTCCCTAACCCAGACGACGCTAGGCCAATTGTGCGTCGCCCCATGGACCTCCTGGTCGCGGCCGGTTACGACAGAGCCTGGGCGTGAACCCAGGGTCTCTGGTGGTGCAGCTGGTGCTGCAGTACAGCGCCCTTAACCACTGTGCCACCCGGGAGGCCCGGTCGAATGACTTTCTTGAAGTGGATCCTCATTTCTGACCACCACCCAGGACAATGGATCTAATCCCAGTAGCCGACCCAAAACAACGGCGCCGCAGAAGGGGCAGACGGAGCGGCTTCCTGGTCGGGCTCCATAGACATGCATATCGCCCAACTCTCCCGAGTATACTACTTGCCAATGTCCAGTCTCATGACAACAAGATAGACAAAATTCGAGCAAGAGTTGCCTTCCAGAGATATCAGAGATTGTAACATTCTCTGTTTCACGGAAACATGGCTCTCTCGGATATGTTGTCGGAATCGGTTCAGCCACCGGGCTTCTCCATGCATCGCGCCGACAGAGATAAACACCTCTCTGGGAAGAGGAAGGGTGAGGGTGTATGCTTTATGATTAACAACTCATGGTGTAATCAAAACAACATACAGAAACTCAAGTCCTTCTGTTTACCTGACCTAGAATTCCTTACAAATCAAATGCCGGCCATTTTACCTACCAAGAGAATTCTCGTCAGTTATAGTCACAGCTGTGTACATTCCCCCTCAAACAGATACCAAAACGGCCCTCAAGGAACATCACTGGACTCTATGTAAACTGGAAACCATATATCCTGAGGCTGCATTTTTTGTAGCTGGGGATTTTAACAAAGCACATTTTAGAATAAGGCTACCTAAATTCTATCAGCATATTGATTGCACGACACATAGGGGTAATACTCTCGACCACTGCTACTCTAAATTCCGCGATGCATACAAAGCTCTCACCCGCCCTCTCTTTGGCAAATCTGACCACAACGCCATCTTGCTCCTACCGTCTTATAGGCAGAAACTCAAACAGGATGTACCAGTGACGAGAACCATTCAACACTGGTATGACCAATCGGAAGCCACGCTTCAAGATTGATTTGATCACTCGGACTGGAATATGTTCCGATCAGCCTCAGAGAACAACATCGACCTATACTCTGGCTTGGTGAGTGAGTTTATAAAGAAGTGCATTGGAGATGTTGTATCCACTGTAACTATTAAAACCTACCCTAACCAGAAACCGTGGAAGGATGGCGGCATTCGCTCAAAACTGAAAGAGCGAACCATCACATTTAACCATGGAAAGAGGTCTAGAAATATGGCTGAATATAAACAGTGTAGTTATTCCCTCCGCAAGGCAATCAAACAAGCGACATGCCGGTACAAGGTGGAGTCGCATTTCAATGGCTTAGACACAAGACGTATGTGGCAGGGTGTGACAGAACGAGATTTTTTTTTAATTACAGCAATCCAAGAGCTCCTGCTTGTCTTGGTTTTGTATGTTGCTATGTTTCTGTCTGTCCTTCTGTATGTCTGTCTGTCCTTCTGTATGTCTGTCTGTCTGAAAGGATGGAACTGGATCTGGTGTCAGGCAAACAGTGTGTGAAGTTGAACTTAAGGTTGTGAATGAAGCGCAATATGTGACTGCTTCGGTCTTTGGCAGTCTGCCGCAATTGTAGCTTTGGGGAAAAACAAGTAGATATGAAAGTATCTTATTTCGTTATGAAAGCCTTGAAATAGCTGATCAAATTATCCAACATTTATACCATTATTTTTATATAGCCATGTCTCTTCATCAGATCTTGGCTCTGGAAAACTCTATGGGTCTATAGAAGAAGCACCATATATGAGCATGTTACATAAACATTACACAAATGTCTCTAATCTGTATAATTATAGTAATCAAAGAGGTCATCCTTGTGATGAAAGCTATACATGGAGTTTTGAAATACAGTCCAGTAAATCATTATTATCCTTTAAAAAAATAAATACCTTGTCCTTCACCAGGTACAGTTTTTCCCACAGACAGACGGACAGACAGGGCTATCTGTTTATAGTGTGATGGTTCCATGGCCCTGACAGAGTGTCACTGTAAGGAATATGAGGATTAGTGATTAGGAAAATCCCTTCCCAATCATTTTGTTTGGAAACATAGCTGAAGTGTCTTTCAGCACATTACTGTAAACCTGGATTGTCTCAGTGAAATCTAATGGACGTTGGGTTAAACATAAGCTGAGGTGCTGGAAACGGGATGTCTGCTAATGAAATTACTGTAAATATGTGGCGGGATGTGTGTGTGTCTGTGTGTGTGTGTGTGCGTGCGTGTGTGTGTGGTATAGCCTAGTGTTTTCTATGGCGGGCCTACTAGAGGAAGGCTAACCCTGTGGTCTCCTCCTGCAGTGTCTGTGATTTATCACCCAGCCGCCCCTGTGCCTCGTTTGGCCTCCCCAAACCCAGGAGGCCATTCAACTCTCTGTCAGCAGGGTCGTTATGTGGTTAACCATCCCTCTTTAAAACAAATCTCATAATGATCTCGTCTACACCCACTGCAGGGTCTATACCCTCCCTTAGCAGCCGGCCCCAACCCTAGCTTCAACCCTAGCCCCAGCCCGAACCCCCAACCCTGGCCCAGCCCGAAGCCCCAACCATGGCCCAGCCGCAGCCCCAACCCCAGACCCAGTGCGAAGCCCCAACCCTGGCCCAGCTCCAACCCGAAGCCCCAACCCTGGCCCAGCCGCAGCCCCAACCCCAGACCCAGTGCGAAGCCCCAACCCTGGCCCAGCCGCAGCCCCAACCCCAGACCCAGTCCGAAGCCCCAACCCTGGCCCAGCCCCAACCCCAACCCTGGCCCAGCCGCAGCCCCGACCCCAGACCCAGCCCGAAGCCCCAACCCTGGCCCAGCCGCAGCCCCAACCCAGACTCAGTCCGAAGCCCCAACCCTGGCCCAGCCCCAACCCCAACCCGAAGCCCCAGCCGCAGCCCCAACCCCAGAGCCAGTCCGAAGCCCCAACCCTGGCCCAGCCCCAGCACCAGCCCCAGCCCGAAGCCCCAACTCTGGCTCTGGTCCATCCCCAGCCCGAAGCACCAACCCTGGCCCAGCCGCAGCCTTACACTACAGTAGCCTAACCCTAGCCTAGGTATGGCTAGGGTTGAGGTTGAGCCGGGGAGGGAACATGAAGCTAAGGTTAGAGTTAGGGTAAGGGTTAGGGTTAGGGTTGAGCCGAGGTGTTAATCCTAGCTTCATTTACACATCCGGCTTATCCCTAACCCTAGCCATGAACCTGACCTTAACCCTAACCTTAGCCCTAGCCTTATCTCCAACCCTATTTAAACCCTAACCCTAGACATGAACCTGACTTTAACCCTAACCTTAGCCCTAGCCTTATCTCCAACCCTATTTAAACCCTAACCCTAGACATGAACCTGACCTTAACCCTAACCTTAGCCCTAGCCTTATCTCCAACCCTATTTAAACCCTAACCCTCGTCCCATCCTCATCTTTACTTGAGCCATAGCTTCAGCCTTTTCGTCAGTCATTATCCAAAACATACACAAGTATAGTAACACATACGTAGCAATATTCTCAGAGTCCTCAAACCCACTCACATAAATGGTAAAAATAACTATTTATCTTCTTGACATTGAAAGCCATCAAACAGAAGTGGTTAATTGTTCTATAAATCTTTCTCATATCCCCTGATTTTAGTCAGTGTCTGTTCAATGTGGTCAGTCCTTGTTGGGCCTGGCAGCAGACTCGGCAGCTCTCTCTTTCTCTCTCTCTCTCTCTCTCTCTCTCTCTCTCTCTCTCTCTCTCTCTCATCTTTTGGTCTCACACTATCGCTCTCTCACTCACTCTCATTGGGAGAGTCTGGGTGAGGGGGAACATGTTGAGTGAGACTTTCGGCAGCAGATGTGAGAGAGATGAGACAGTGGTGGAAAAAGTATCCAATTGTCATGCTTTGAGTAAAAGTAAAGATGCCTTAATTAATAGAAAATGACTCAAGTAAAAGTGAGTCACCCAGAAAAATACTACTTGAGTAAAAGTATTTGGATTTAAATATACTTAAGTATAGGAAGTAAATGTAATTGCCAAAATATATTAGCCAACGTACAATCATTGGATAACAAAATAGACGAGCTACGATCACGAATATCCTACCAACGGGACATTAAAAACTGTAATATCTTATGTTTCACAGAGTCGTGGCAAAACGACGACACGGATAACATGCAGCTGGCGGGGTTTACGCTGCATCAGCAAGATAGAACAGCTGCCTCTGGTAAGACAAGGGGTGGCGGACTATTTGTAAACAACAGCTGGTGCACGAAATCTAATTGTAAGGAAGTCTCGAGGTTTTGCTTGCCTAAGGTAGAATATCTCATGATATGCTGTAGACCACACTATTTACCAACTATTATATTTTTTGTAGCTGTCTATTTACCACCACAAACCGATGCTGGCACTAAGACCGCACTCAATGAGCTGTATAAGGCCATAAGCAAACAGGAAAACGCTCATCCAGAGGCGGCGCTCCTAGTGGCCAGGGACTTTAATGCAGGGAAACTTAAATCCGTTTTACCTCATTTCTACCAGCATGTTAAATGTGCAACCAGAGGAAAATAAACTTTAAACCACCTCTACTCCACACACAGAGACGCGTACAAAGCTCTCCCTCGCCCCCCATTTGGCAAATCTGTCCATAATTCTATCCTCCTGATTCCCGCTTACAAGCAAAAACTGAAGCAGGAAGCACCAGTGACTCGGTCAATAAAAAAGTGGTCAGATGACAAGCTACAGGACTGTTTTGCTAGCGCAGACTGGAATATGTTCCGGGATTCTTCCTATGACATTGAGGAGTGCACCACATCAGTCACCGTCTTCATCAATAAGTGCATCAAGGACGTCGTCCCCACAGTGACCATACGTACATGCCCCAACCAGAAGCCATGGATTAGAGGCAACATCCACACTGAGCTAAAGGCTAGAACTGCCACTTTCAAGGAGAGGAACGCTAACCCGGACGCTTATAAGAAATCCCGCTATGCCCTCTGACGAACCATCAAACAGGAAAAGCGTCAATACAGGACTAAGATTGAATCATACTAGACAGGGTCCGGTGCTCATCGGATGTGGCAGGGCTTGCAAACTATTACAGACTAAAAAGGAAGCACAGCATTGAGCTGCCCAGTGACACGAGCCTACCATGCGAGCTAAGTTACTTCTATGCAAACAACACTGAAGCAGGCATGAGAGCATCAGCTGTTCCGGATGACTGTGTGATCACGCTCTCCATAGCCAAGGGCCAGACAGATTATCGGTACATGTACTCTGAGCATGCGCTGAACAACTGGCAAGTGTCTTCCCTGACATTTTCAACCTCTCCCTGACTGTGTCAGGACCCGGTTACGAACTTGGGTCTCCAGTGTGAGAAACAGTCACTTAGCAAACTGAGCCACTAATAGTCGGCAGAACACAGAAGATGAGGCAGACACAGCAGTACTTGAGACGGTGTTTTAATAAAGTAAAAAGGTAAGTACTTCAGGCAAAAATATAAATCCACAATGTCAAAAGTAATTCCAAGAGAAAAAGGTAATCCTCCAAGTGAAAAGGTAAATCCACAAGGTGGTAGGTACAGCAGGAAAAAGCCTCAAAAGATAATCAAAAATAAATAAACGAGAACAAAAACAGAGTACCACAAGAGAGTCCAACTGGAGTAACAAATTTTCAAAGCATCGCTGGGTCTTGGTGCTAACATTCAAACACAGAGCAAAGAACTAAGGAAAACTAAGAGTTAAAATACATTCAAGGGAAACGAGGCACAGGTGCAAATAATAATCTGGAAACGGGGGAAAACAAAAGGGTCAAAAAAGCACAATGGGGGCATCTAGTGGCCAAAACCGGAACAATCCTGGCCAAATCCTGACAGACTGAGTCTGTAATTCCAACATGTTTCAAGCAGACCACCATAGCCTAAATGACCACCGACCCGTAGCACTCACGTCTGTAGCTGTGAAGTACTTTGAAAAGCTGGTCATGGCTCACATCAACACCATTTTCCCAGAAACCCTAGACCCACTCCAATTTGCATACCATCCCAACAGATCCACAGAGGATGCAATCTCTAGTTCACTCCACACTGCACTTTCCCACCTGGACAAAAGGAACACCTACGTGAGAATGCTATTCATTGACTACAGCTCAGCATTCACCACCATGTTGCCCTCAAAGCTCATCACTAAGCTAAGGACCCTGGGACCAAACACCTCCTTTTGCAACTGGATCCTGGACTTCCTGATGGGCCGCCCCCAGGTGGTAAGGGTAGGTAACAACACATCAGCCACGCTGATCCTCAACACGGAGGCCCTTCAGGGGTGCGTGCTCAGTCCCCTCCTGTACTCCCTGTTCACCCATGACTGCATGGCCAGGCACGACTCCAACACCATCATTAAGTTTGCCGATGACACAATAATGGTAGGCCTGATCACTGACAACGATGAGACAGCCTATAGGGAGGAGGTTAGAGACCTGGTCGTGTGGTGCCAGGATAACAACCTCTCCCTCAACGTGATCAAGACAAATGAGATTATTGTGGACTACAGGAAAAGGAGGACAGAGCACGCCCCCATTCTCATCGACGTGGCTGTAGTGGAGCAGGTTGAGAGCTTCAAGTTCCTTGGTCCAAACACACCAAGGCAGTCGTGAAGAGGGCACGACAATGCCTATTCCCCCTCAGGAGACTGAACAGATTTGGCATAGACCCTCAAAAAGGTATACAGGTGCACCATCGAGAGCATGCTGACTGGTTGTATCACTGCCTGGTATGGCAACTGCTTGGCCTCCGACCGCAAAGTACTACAGAGGGTAGTGCCCAGTGCCTAGCTGGGGCCAAGCTTCCTGCCATCCAGGACCTCTATACCAGGTGGTGTCAGAGGAAGAACCTAAAAGTTGTCAAAGACTCCAGCAACCCTATTCATAGACTGTTCTCTCTGCTACCGCACGGCAAGCTGTACCGGAGTGCCAAGTCTGAGTCCAAAAGGCTTCTTAACAGCATCTACCCCCAAGCCATAAGACTCCTGAACAGCTAGCCTAGGTAGCCTAGTGGTTAGAGCATTGGACTAGTAACTGTAAAGGTTACAAGATTGAATCCCTGAGCCGACAAGGCAAAAATCTGTTGTTCTACTCCTGAACAAGGCAGTTAACCCACTGTTCCTAGGCCATCAATGAAAATAAGAACTTGTTATTAACTGACTTGCCTATATAAATAAAGATAAAAAAATTCAATGGCTACGCAGACTATTTGCATTGTCCCCACCCCCTCTTTTACGCCACTCTCTGTTTCTTATCTATGCATAGTCACTTTAACTCTACCTACATGTACATATTACTTCAGTCACCTCGACTAACCTGTGTTCCCCTGCATATTGACTCTGTACCAGTACCTCCTGTATCTAGCCTCGCTACTGTTATATAGCCTCGCTACTGTAAGGTGTTGTACTCCTGTTGTACTCGGCACACATGAGAACTACTTTTTTGGGGGGGTGTCAGGGAAAATGTATGGAGTAACAAGTACATTATTTTCTGTAGGAAAGTATTGGAGTAAAAGTAAAAGTAGTCAAAAATATAAATAGTAAATGACAGATTCCCCAAAAAACTACTGTGTACAACTCATTAACGAATGTTCAAAAAGTGTGTGTTCGTATTTATTTGTGTATATGCATGTGTGCACATGTGCTAGTGTGTGTGTATGCGTCAGTGTTTATGAGTGTGTCAGCCTGCGTTTACTATTGGTGTTAGACAGTAAGAGCTTGGAGCAGGTCGAGGAGGCTCAGCCAAGGACAACAGGAAGTGCCTGAGGACAGAGGAGCCAGTCATTAATCAGGTGTGATACCTGCACCCTCCGCCAGCCTAGCCAGGGCAGCAGGACTGGGCCAAGTCAAAGACAGCCAGCCCACAGCCCAGAGGGACCAGGACTGGACCGGCCCCAGTGTGAATACACTGGCCTAATTAACTTTTCTGCTCCTAAGGCACCGTCTGTGTTACTATGGAAGTAATTAGAGGGGTGTTAAAATTGTCCGTTTTCTCTCCACTTAAAAAACAAATCCATTCACACCTTCAGGAACACTGACCCCTCATATATGGACATATGGAGTCTGACGTATATATAGCATCAAGGAAGGACCACCTTGGAAACCAATATCCTCATTCCCTCACCTGGCTGTAGTCAAATTAAAATATTTCCGCAGTGTAAGATAATGTGAGGTAATGTTTTAACACTTAGGGACTTTGAAACAGACATGAACCATTGCGTCTCGTTAAAACGGCCCACGTTTGTTGAACTGAATATCTTTACAGGCTTTTTTCTCTGTTTGGTCAGTTAGAATAACAGATTACTCTGCATTGCCAGCGCCTAGTTTCAAGCTGAGCACTGAAGCTGTGCTAATTCGGTTATTTATGAAAGTCAGTGATGCTGACCAGTGAAACCATGGATACGGGACTATTTGTGGTGGAAAAGTGCACCAGGGTCATTATTGTAGTTGGCAACATATTTGATATTTTTTTGCTCCCCAATTAATCATGACTGTCTCTCACTGCAGGCTACTAATTCCATAACAATGATGCTCACACAGACACACACAGAGGATCAATTGTGGAGAAAAAGCCTTAGTACACTGAGGACTCGTCACTCGTCTTTATGAGCCTGTCTTCCACCATTTTGTCGGGTTTCAAATTTGCCTGCGTCCACAACCCTCATATGTTCATCAATACTTTGGGGCCTGGCAGAAGGGCATTTCTTCTGAATGTTTTCAATATTTCAGGTCTATAATGTGTTAATGAATGACCCTTGTATCTGTTTGGGTTCAGAGAGTTTGTTTTCGCTTGTTTTCTCAAGTGTGTTAATGTCTGTTGTGTCTGTCTCTCCACTCAGCTAAGCTCTCATCCCCATAATGGAACCCTCTTTAATAAACAGAACGAAGCTGTCATCTACATGTGTGAATATCGGTCTGCTGGCTGTCAACTGACTGGCTGTCAACTGACTGGCTGTCAACTGACTGGCTGTCAACTGACTGGCTGTCAACTGAGATGTCAACTGAGATGTATTAGACAGTTATTGGCTGAGGGTAGATGTCAACTCTGGGTTTACGAGGTAGAAGGCCACCCTCACCTGGTTGTGACCCACAGTGGGACTGTGCTTCTCTGCGTACCCCCAGTGGGGTGACACAGGGGCCACAGGCAGTTTGGGGCGAGGGTAGGGTTTCAGTGTCACACTGGGGTAACTCTCCATATTGCCCTCCTCCTCACCCTCTAGCCTTTTCCAGCCTCCAACCCCGAGCTCATAGGCCTTTCCATGCCCCAGTGCACTCCACAGGTCTCTGTTACCCCGTTACACAGCAGTAAATGTCATCTGAGTTACATCCCCCCCAGCACCCACAGACAGCCTTTTATTCATCGCCTTTTAGAAGAGCCACAACTCACATTTCTTGTTCGCTAGGTTTATTATGTGCCAAGAACCTTTTCCTCCCCTCAGTTGGATCACTCCCCTTGAAGTAGGTAAAGTGCTTGTGTATTTGGAGCCTGTTTCGTTTTATATCTTGATTCGTTTTCTGTTTTAATGTGGTTTGAGACTGTCTTCATTGCTGTATGGTCAAGAGGACCTTACACACCACAGCCAGGATTAATGTCAGTGTGTATGTCGCTGGTATGTCGAAGGTACTTCACATTTAGGCTGACCAATGTGAGTTTACAGCTACACACCACAGCCAGGATTAATGTCAGTGTGTATGTCGCTGGTATGTCGAAGGTACTTCACATTTAGGCTGACCAATGTGAGTTTACAGCTACGAAAAGCTTTTATACAGGAAACGGTGTGTTAAACAAGGCTTAGAAATCATATGAGAGAGAGGTGCATTAACGAACAGAGCAGAGGGCTTGGCCCGGCAGAGTAGTATGTTGTGACACCAACCCACGTTAGTCCAGGATAGGAGACCAGGAGACTTGATCTAATGTGCTGATGACAACATGATTTATCCCCTCCTCAATGTCCAGTTACACACTGCCTGCACACAGCCAGTAGTCCTATACATCAACAGAAAAGTGGCTCCTTTGTAGGGCCCCAGTATTACATCACATTACAACCTGGCTGTGTGCCTACAGTTACCGTAAGGGGTATGGGTTGGTGCTCACTTCTGTTGTTAAAGCTTCTCCTGGAACCTTCACTATTTGTTTCAACACCCTACTCGATCTCTCACGGACTGCAATAATTGGGTCAATGTTGAGAATTCTTCTATACCTGACACGTACAGTAACTTGGTTCCAGAGAGAATATGCCAATGTAAACTGTCAGAGCCATAGAGAAGTCTCTTGATGAACTACAGTTGGAAAGCAGCCTCGGCTCTGCCAGCATGGATCACCCCTCTGCCAACCCATGGCACTGAGGACATCTTTATGGAACCCATGGACTTTCTTCCAGGAAAAACTCAACTGGATTTGGTTGATTGCTGTTATTCTTTCTCCGTCTTTAAATGCTTTGTGATCATGATGAATTCATTTAAACACAATTTAGGCGATATTGATACACCTTAAAGCGATCCAAAGTTCACAAATGTATAATTTGATTTCATGTTTCAGACATTAGAAATAATCTTTTCATGATCAGCTCTATTATGTGATTACATTGCAATGAGGCATTCAGATGGTAACTATTTTCCTTGGTAAAAGCCTATTCTAAACAAACACTCCTGTTCATTTCCATGAATACGTGGTTGTATACTGAGTGTACAAAACATTACATTGAGTTGCACGCCCTTTTCCCCACAGAACAGCCTCAATTTGTCAGGGGATGGACTCTACAAGGTGTGGAAAGCGTTCCTCAGGGATGCTGGCCCATGTTGACTCCAATGCTCCCACAGTTGCTGGATGTCCTTTGGTGGAAGACCATTCTTGATACACACGGGAAACTGTTGAGCATGAAAAACCCAGCAGCATTGCAGTTATTGACGCAAACCTGTGCGCCTGGCACCTACTACAATACCCTGTTCAAAGGCCCTTCAACCTTTTGTCTTGCCCATCCATCCTCTGAATGGCACACATACACAATCCATGTCTCAAAAATATTCTTCTTTAACCTGTCTCCTCCCCACCATCTACACTGATTGAAGTGGATTTAACAAGTGACATCAATAAGGGATCATATCTTTCCCCTGGATTCACCTGGTCAGTCTGTCATGGAAAGAGCAGGTGTTCTTAATGTTTTGTACACTCAGTCTATGTCCACATGCAACACAGGACACAAAATAATTTTTCAATTCTTATGCGGATATTGCCTTGATGATCCGTGTGGGATTTTCCACATACTTGGTAAGTATGACTTTTTTCAGGTTAATTGATTACCGTATATATAAACTGGGCACTAATTAGGAGATTTGTATAAACCTTGTTGTCTGTCTCTCCGACATTTGCAACACTGTTTCAATATTCAAATTCTACCTCCAGCTGTCCCATAGTAATGAACATGTCGGGAGCCAGGACGAGACAGACAGACAGGCATCAATTCTCAGCCAGTCGAAATCATGAATCAGCTTTGTGTCGGGACTATGTTTTGTGGAAGGATGAAATAGTATGAATAAATTAATCAAAATAACGTTTTTAATTCAAATATGTCAATCATTATTTGAATATGTTGGTAACCCATTGCATAAAAGTGATAATGCCCTCGAAGCCCGGTTTGCCGGCACTCGAACCGGTGCCAATATATCCTCCAAACCATGGCATCTCGGGCATTATCAGTAAAATAAGTCTCACACAAACAGTTTGGTGTGGCAGGCTGAGCAGTAAGGTTTCCCTGCCTGCTCCTTGAACACCCCCTGGCTGAGTTTACGCAGACAGAAGGCACACACAAAGTGCTCAGGGTGGAACTTGCGCTCCAAAGCAGAGATGCAGCGGCCAGAGATGGGCTCTCCACAGCCCCCACACAGTGTACCCTGTCGGGAGTGGAAGTGCAGAGAGCACAGGGGACGACCATCCAGCTCTAGGAAACAACCATCGTTGAAGGGCTTCAGACAGTCCTGGAGGGATGGAGAGAAGGAGAAAGAGAGCACTTCTTCTATCTAATTGATATAGTAGGCCTACTCTTTATTGGAGGTTGAGTAGGATTCTGATAATATCCGCACAATGTTGTATTGTGGCTGTTGGCTGTTCAAAGTTTATTGTCTGAGAAATGGTAGAAGTTTCGATTTTGTGCATGATCTGTGGTGAGCGACTCACTGAGCAGACGAAGCAGTTGGGATGCCAGGTGCCGTTGGCTGCAGTCAGGTAGTTCTCTCTCACAGGGTCTCCGCAGCCAGAGCACTTTGGAGCAAAGAGATGGTAAAAGTCTCTGTGGCAGTACGGCTTCCCGTCCTTCTCCAGAAAACCTATGGCACATCAAAGGACACACAAGCAAAGAGAGGAGTGTTCTCAGTCACACCGTGGTCTAGATCATATGTTACCCTATAGGGAACAGTAGTAGTTGTGGTGCCATCTGTCAGGCAGATAGATGTGTGCTCCTTCACCTTCAGGCCCAAAGAGCTCCCCACAATGGGAACAGAAGAAGTGCTCAGGGTGCCAGGTGCGGTCCATCGCTGTCAGGATGTTCTGAGAGAGAGGACAAAGAGCCCAGCATGCGGTGAGGTAAACCCAACGACAACAGATCTAGAGAGGTGGTGAGTTGGTTTTGTGCAGTGTTAAATAATGGTGATAATATAGTCCAATCCAAAGAGAAGGAGTTTACCTGCAGAATGGGACCCTTGCAGTAACCACAGCGAGGTGAGAAGAGATGCTGGTAGTCTTTCTCACAGTAGGCCTTCCCCTCCCTCTCAAAGAAGCCACTAGTCCCCAGCTCAGCCCGACACTCCATACAAACAAAGTGTTCTGGGTGCCACACCTGGCCCAGGGCTGTGATCATCTGCCCAATAAAATAAAGTGGTAAGAAGAAAAATATACTTTGTTTCATGTACTGGCCATGGTACTTTTGATTGATCATCTTCGCCTATACTGTTATTTTGAAATCAAGCTTTTGTCTGGTTTTTGACAGCTCAAGCTGTTTACCTTTCCCACAATGACCTTGCCACAGGAAGCACAGTGGCCCTTCGCCACCGTTCGTACACCCATCTTCTCCATATCAGAGCTCAAGCCTCCCAGAAGGTCATCTATGGCGTCCGTTTTTCTCTGTGTTGATGCCTTGCGCTCCAGATCAGAAGTCTTAGGACTGTTGGTGCTCTCCTGTTTCGCTTGGGTGTCCTCCTTTTCTTTCTTTTCTCCAACATGGTTCTTTTTGACTGACTTCTGGACAAGTGGTGGTGGGGTTGAGGGAGGAGGAGGGTCTGGGAGCTAAAAATGAGAAAAAGCTGTGTGTCCTCAAAACAGAATTGCATCCGTTCATATGCATCTAAAATGTGTTTTTAACAGTTTTAACTAAATTCTATTCATTTTGGAGGCACTAGTGGTACTAAAGCTTCCAATATTTATTTAGTTTGCTTATACTGCCCTCTGCTGTCAGATCAAGTCAACTTCATTGAAAGACAGAGAATTGTATTTGCTTGATTCTACCCATCCTCTCTCCTTGCCTCCTTCTCAAAACCTATTTGATGAGAAGCAATTGGATGGGAAGCTCAGAGGTCCCTCCCCTCTCATACAATGGGTTTTGAGGGGGCGAGGAGAGAGGACACAAGGAATCAAGGAAATGCATTTGAGATTCTCCTACAGTCATCCTCTGCTCATGCTCTGACCGACAGCGTATTCCATGATAGATGCTTCCTCACCCTCATCTCCAGGCCAAACAGCAAATCCTCCATTATGGAGTCCAGCTCTCTGGTAGCAGAGCAAGGACTCAGCAGACCGGCTTCCATTGGAGCTGGTAACTCACTGACAAACACACAGAGAAAACCACAGATGAGCGCTGCTATAGAATGGACACTGGACAGATACTTGAATCTGAGGTGATACATCTCAGTCTCAGCTCTATCTGTATGGTCTGACCCAGGGTCATAACAGGGTCTGACCCAGGGTCATCTGTGAGCAGACCTACTAGTGGCTCACCTGTATGCATTGGTGCGATCTGTCTCAATTTCTTTCTTTGGAGGGAGACCAACAGGACACACCTTTGAGACCTGTGGGAAATTTCACATAAAGCCTAGAGCTAAAAGACACGTCCAGTTGTAGTAGTTGGACAAAAGACTAAACAACATCTGCTCGAGGTGATTTTGTCATTACCTGGTCATTTGTGTTGACTGTATCACTTTCTTTCTTCTGAGTAGCTGACTCTGGATCAGCTAAGTTGAAAGCCAGCTCTTCTAGGATAAGATCTATAAAACACATATATGCTGTGGTATGGTGGGGTACGACACTTCTAGCAGACTTCCTCTGAGATGAGTTACAATGCCTCACTACGTTCTCCTTTTGCCTATTGCGAGGCACACCCATTGATCTGATGTGGTTGTTTCCAGTGGTGTAAAGTACTTACTTAAAAATACTTTAAAGTACCTCTTAAGTATTTTTGGGGGTATCTGTAATTTACGTTACTATTTCTGATTATCTTTTTAGAAAATAATGTACTTTTACTCCATACATTTTCCCTGACACCTAAAAGTACTAGTTACATTTTGAATGCTTAGCAGGAGAGGAAAATGGTCCCACTCACAAACTTATCAAGAGAACATCCCAGGTCATCTCTACTATTAACATATCTTTACTTTTACTCAAGTACGACAATTGGGGACATTTTCCACTACTGATTGTTTCATACAGTGCTGCTTCCTGAGGATATAAGAGATACAGACAAGAACCTCAAAGCAGAAGTGAATCTTTTGAAACTGATGCACTCTATGACTAACAAACAGTCTTATTCTGACTTTTAACTCACATGCTGACAGTAGCCTATGAAAGGGAACATTACATAAAACTAGTGTATTGTGCTCATTTTAAGAGGAAGTTGAACACAAGTAAGTCATAACTACGCTGGTGGAGATTTAGCACAAATCCATGATTTGTTTCTTTTTTCAAAGTAAAAATACAACGTATATTAAGTACCTTCAGAAAGTATTCATACATGGAATCGCCACCAAAGGTGCTTCTACAAAGTATTGTACTCAGGAGTGTGATTTTTTTTTTTCAAGAGCATTGCACACCTGGATTGTGTATAATTTGTCCATTATTGTTTTTTAAGTTGATTGTTGATCATTGCTAGACAGCCATTTTCTAGCATTGCCTTAGATTTTCAAGACGATTTAATTCAAAACTGTAACTAGGTCACTCTGGATCATTCTATGTCGTCTTGGTAAGCAATTCCAGTGTAGATTTGGCCTTGCGTTATGATACACCATCCAAAGCCTAATTAATAACTTCACTATGCTCATAAGGATATTCAGCGTCTGCTTTTTTCTAAAAAAAAAATGTGGTTGAATCTGTGCTTGAAATTCACTACTCAATTGAGGGACCTTACAGATAATTGTATGTGTGGGGTACAGAGATGGGGTAGTCATTCAAAACTCATGTTAACCCATAAGAGTCTAAGCCCTGTCAAAGCTATATGGAATTGTTTTAAGAAGGTCATACCAAGGATCATTTTGCTATTTGGTTTTAAGACCCATTGAAATATGAAAAAAGGTTTTGGGGGATGAAAATGTTTTTGGGGCCTTACTGCTATTAGCCCATACAAACGCAATGAACAACATATTCACAGCATGGAATGCAAACTAAGTTTGTTCTGAAGTGCCCTATATCTGAGCGATCGGGACTGTTTTGGCACTAAACAGTCTCCATATATACTTTCATTCATTGTTTCAACTGGTACTGGGGGACCTTTAGACGAGTCTTGTGAACACATGTACAGTTGAAGTCTGAAGTTTACATACTTCTTAGCCAAATACATTTAAACTCAGTTTTTCACAATTCCTGACATTTAATCAAAGTAAAGATTCTCTGTCTTAGGTCAGTTAGGATCACCACTTTATTTTAAGAATGTGAAATGTCAGAATAACAGTAGAGAGAATGATTATTTCAGCTTTTATTTCTTTCATCACATTCCCAGTTGGTCAGAAGTTTACATACACTCAATTAGTATTTGGTAGCATTGTCCTAAATTGTTTAACTTGGGTAGAACATTTCAGATAGCTCTTCACAAGCTTCCCACAATAAGTTGGGTGAATTTTGGCCCATTCCTCCTGACAGAGCTGGTGTATCTGAGTCAGGTTTGTAGGCCTCCTTGCTCGCACATGGTTTTTCAGTTCTGCCCACAAATGTTCTATAGGATTGAGGTTAGGACTATGTGATGGCCACTCCAATACCTTGACTTTGTTGTCTTTAAGCCATTTTGCCACAATCTTGGAAGTACGCTTAGGGTCATTGTCCATTTGGAAGACCCGTTTGCGACCAAGCTTTAACTTCCTGACTGATGTCTTGAGATGTTGCTTCAATATATCCACATAATTTTCACTCCTTATGATGCCATCTATTTTGTGAAGTGCACCAGTCCCTCCTGCAGCAAAGCACCCCCGCAACATGATGCTGCCACCCCCGTGCTTCACGGTTGGGATGGGGTTCTTTGGCTTGCAAGACACCCCCTTTTTCCTCCAAATATAACAATGGTCATTATGGACAAATAGTTCTCCAAAAAGTACGAGCTTTGTCCCCATGTGCAGTTGCAAACCATAGTCTGGCTTTTTTATGGCGGTTTTGGAGCAGCGGCTTCTTCCTTGCTGAGCGGCCTTTCAGGTTATGTCGATATAGGACTCGTTTTACTGTGGATATAGATACTTTGGAACCTGTTTCCTCCTGCATCTTCACAAGGTCCTTTGCTGTTGTTCTGGGATTGATTTGCACTTTTCGCACTGAAGTACGTTCATCTCTAGAAGACAGAACGGGTCTCCTTCCTGAGTGGTATGACGACTGCGTGGTCCCATGGTGTTTATACTTGCATACTATTGTTTGTACAGATGAACGTGGTACTTTCAGGCATTTTGGAAATTGCTCCCAAGGATGAACCAGACTTGTGGAGGGCTACAATTTTTTTTTTTAGGTCTTGGCTGATTTCTTTTTATTTTCCCATTATGTCAAGCAGAGGCACTGAGTTTGAAGGTAGGCCTTGAAATACATCCATAGGTACACCTCCAATTGACTCAAATTATGTTAATTATCAGAAGCTTCTAAAGTCATGACATCATTTTCTGGAATTTTCCAAGCTGTTTAAAGGCACAGTCAATTTAGTGTATGTGAACTTCTGACCCACTGGAATTGTGATACAGTGAATTAGAAGTGAAATAATCTGTCTGTAAACAATTGTTGGAAAAATGTGTGTCATGCACAAAGTAGATGTCCTAACCGACTTGCCAAAACTATAGTTTGTTAACAAGAAATTTGGGGAGTGGTTGAAAAATGAGTTTAAATGACTCCAACCTAAGTGTATGTAATCTTCCAACTTCAACTGTACATGTTCGTGAGAGCCTGACCTTTCCACAGAGGGGTCATATTAGTGTGTAGCCCAAACTGTCCGGACGCTACAAACAGAAGTTGGCAGATCATCTGTACTGACTTCAGACGAGTTCCAAGATGCTTGTGGGGTGAAACGGTGAACACCATCGTGTTTTCCACAGTCTCATCTTTACATAGAGGGATCATAGTTTGCAAGCCAAACCGTTTGGACGCTACAGACAATTATGTGAGAAGAACTATTTTCAGGGGTGTCTCATGTTTTGACAAACACCGCTCTAGCTCTGTCACCTTTCACAACAGATGCGGAAGTGTGACATAGGCTGAGACCCGTTTGAGACACATCCACTGCAAGACCCCAAATATATATATTTTAAACTGATCGATTTACATGGGGAGTTTTGTATTGTGCTAATTAGATTTCCCAGGAAGCGCAGACGTCAACCTTAGGGTTAACCACTATTATTGTACACAGATTGAGTCTATGCAACTTATTATGCGATTTGTGAAGCACATTTTGACTCCTGAACTAATTTAGGCTCGCCATAACAAAGGGGTTGAATATTTATTGACTCAAGACAATTCAGCTGTACGTTTTTTATTCATTTCTAAAATGCTCAACAAACAAAATTCCACTTTGACATTATGGGGTAGACCAGTGACACGAAATCTACATTGAATCCACTTTTAATTCAAGCTGTAAAACAACAACATGTGGATAAAGTAAAGGGGAAGCCACTGTATATCCCTATCCACTGGATTTATCACTAATTGAATGTGGTTGGTACTAGGTGACTTCAGTCAACAGCCTTAACAATCCATCTGCCTATCAACAGAGAACCTTCTATGTGATTCCCCGTGAATTTACATCAACAGTCATGTCTACAACAATACATTTTATTCAGATATGATATGAACCATATGATATGACTAGCATGCTCAATGTAATACACGCTTCGTTCACCACACACAACAAAACTTCTACATGTACGTTTTCATGAGTGTATCATTTTTATATTTTATTAGTGCTCAAATCTATTGATGTGTGTATTTCGTTTATAGTTTGATCTATTGTATCTTGTTTTATAACACAACAGCAGCAGAGGGAAAAAAAAGTATACTCACCCAGCTCATCCATGCTTGCTCAATGCACTTATCGATGTGTATGAGCTTACATGTTCAGTTGTACGTGTGTGTGTGTGTGTGTGTGTGTGTGTGTGTGTGTGTGTGTGTGTGTGTGTGTGTGTGTGTGTGTGTGTTGCGTTACTGGCAGTTACTGTGGTAACCAGCCCACTTTAATCAGGTCGAAACTGTCATTTCCTTTTGTCAGTTTTTTTTTGCAAACTTGAATTTCTCTTGGTGCACTGCTACCTTCCTGACACAGACACAAGTCATTTTCTACTTATATTCTTGAAACATATGATCTGGTGAATAGTTTAACACGTTTCATTTGGTTTATTTGATGAGTTAAAAACATAATACAACCACACAAGGGAATACAATGCACAGGTTGTATGTACACAAATGTTTAATCAATAGCTACAGTGGGGCAAAAAGGTATTTAGTCAGCCACCAATTGTGCAAGTTCTCCCACTTAAAAATATGAGAGAGGCCTGTAATTTTCATCATAGGTACCCTTCAACTATGACAGACAAAATGACAAAGAAAATCCAGAAAATCACATTGTAGGACTTTTTATGAATTTATTTGCAAATTATGGTGGAAAATAAGTATTTGGTCACCTACAAACAAGCAAGATTTCTGGCTCTCACAGACCTGTAACTTCTTCTTTAAGAGGCTCCTCTGTCCTCCACTCGTTACCTGTATTAATGGCACCTGTTTGAACTTGTTATCAGTATAAAAGACATCTGTCCACAACCTCAAACAGTCACACTCCAAACTCCACTATGGCCAAGACCAAAGAGCTGTCAAAGGACGGGAAGACTGAATCTGCAATAGGTAAGCAGCTTGGTTTGAAGAAATCAACTGTGGGAGCAATTATTAGGAAATGGAAGACATACAAGACCACTGATAATCTCCCTCGATCTGGGGCTCCACGCAAGATCTCACCCCGTGGGGTCAAAATGATCACAAGAACGGTGAGCAAAAATCCCAGAACCACACGGGGGGAGCCTAGTGAATGACCTGCAGAGCTGGGACCAAAGAAACAAAGCCTACCATCAGTAACACACTACGCCACCAGGGATTCAAATCCTGCAGTGCCAGACGTGTCCCCCTGCTTAAGCCAGTACATGTCCAGGCCCGTCTGAAGTTTGCTAGAGAGCATTTGGCTGATCCAGAAGAAGATTGGGAGAATGTCATATGGTCAGATGAAACCAAAATATAACTTTTTGGTAAAAACTCAACTCGTCGTGTTTGGAGGACAAAGAATGCTGAGTTGCATCCAAAGAACACCATACCTACTGTGAAGCATGGGGGTGGAAACATCATGCTTTGGGGCTGTTTTTCTGCAAAGGGACCAGGACGACTGATCCGTGTAAAGGAAAGAATGAATGTGGCCATGTATCGTGAGATTTTGAGTGAAAACCTCCTTCCATCAGCATCAGCAAGGGCATTGAAGATGAAACGTGGCTGGGTCTTTCAGCATGACAATGATCCCAAACACACCGCCCGGGCAATGAAGGAGTGGCTTCGTAAGAAGCATTTCAAGGTCCTGGATGGCCTAGCCAGTCTCCAGATCTCAACCCCATAGAAAATCTTTGGAGGGAGTTGAAAGTCCATGTTTCCCAGCAACAGCCCCAAAACATCACTGCTCTAGAGGAGATCTGCATGGAGGAATGGGCCAAAATACCAGCAACAGTGTGAAAACCTTGTGAAGACTTACAGAAAACGTTTGACCTCTGTCATTGCCAACAAAGGGTATATAACAAAGTATTGAGATAAACTTTTGTTATTGACCAAATACTTATTTTCCACCATAATTTGAAAATAAATAAATAAAAAATCATACAATGTGATTTTCTGGATTTTTTTTCTCATTTTGTCTGTCATAGTTGAAGTGTACCTATGATGAAAATTACAGGCTTCTCTCATCTTTTTAAGTGGGAGAACTTGCACAATTGGTGGCTGACTAAATACAGTGGGGCAAATACTTTTTGGGATAGGGATTAAAAAGTTTATTTGACTTTTTTCAAATAGGAAAGACCAGAGCCATGTACAGGGAGGGCATTCAGAAAGTATTTAGACCCGTTGACTTTTTCCACATTTTGTTGCGTTACAGCCTTATTCTAAAATAGATTCAATATTTATTTTTCAACCTACACACAATACCCCATAATGAGAAAGCGAAACAGGTTTTTAGAAATTCTTACAAATGTATTAAAAATAAAAAAACAGAAATATCTTATTTACGTAAGTATTCAGACCCTTTTCTATGAGACTCGAAATTGAGCTCAGGTGTATCTTGTTCCCATTGATCATCCTTGAGATGATTCTACAACTGGATTGGAGTCCATCTGAGGTAAATTCAATTGATTGGACATGATTTGGAAAGGCACACACCTATCTATACAAGGTCCCAAAATTGACAGTGCATGTCAGAGCAAAACCAAGCCATGAGGTCAAAGGAATTATCTGTAGAGGTTCGAGACAGGATTGTATCAAGGCACAGATTTGGGGAAGGGTACCAAAACATTTCAGCAGCATTGAAGGTCCCCAAGAACACAGTGGCCTCTATCATTCTTAAATGGAAGAAGTTTGGAACCACCAGGACTCTTCCTAGAGCTGGCCGCCCGGCAAAATTGAGCAATCGTGGGAGAAGGGCCTTGGTCAGGGACGTCACTAAGAACCAGATGGTTACTCTGACAGAGCTCCAGAGTTCCTCTGTAGAGATGGGAGAACCTTCCAGAAGGACAACCATCTCTGCAGCACTCCACCAATCAGGCCTTTATGGTAGCGTAGCCAGACGGAAGCCACTTCTCAGTAAAAGGCACATGACAGCCCTCTTGGAGTTTGCCAAAAGGCACCTAAAGGATTCTCAGACTATGAGAAACAAGATTCTCTGATCTGATGAAACCAAGATTGAACTCTTTGGCCTGAATGCCAAGCATCACGTCTGGAGGAAACCTGGCACCATCCCAATGGTGAAGCATGGTGGTGGCAGCATCATGCTGTGGGGATGTTTTTCAGCGGCAAGGACTGGGAGACTAGTCAGGATCGAGGGAAAGATGAACGGAGCAAAGTACAAAGAGATCCTTAATGAAAACCTGCTCCAGAGGGCTCAGGACCTCAGACTGGTGTGAAGGTTCAGCTTCCTAAAGGACAACAACCCTAAGCACATAGCCAAGACAATCCAGGAGTGGCTTCGGGACAAGTCTTTGAATGTCCTTGAGTGGCCCAGCCAGAGCCCGGACTTGAACCCAAAGGAACATCTCTGGAGACCTGAAAATAGCTGTGCAGTGAACCCTTGACTGGATGTATTCAATTGACAGGATGTACATACTGTACCTCTCGAGCAGGGGTATTCAACTGTTACCCTATGAGATTCGGATCCTGCTGGTTTTCTGTTCTACCTGATAATTAATTGCACCAACCTGGTGTCTCAGGTTTAAATCACTGATTAGAAGAGAACAATGCAATGCAGTGGAACCAGCTTTGAACCAGCTTTGAGGTCCAGAGTTGAGTTTGAGGCCTCTAGCGGTTATTTAAGTAGGTGTGTTTAACAGTGGTGAATGATCTAACGAAGAAGCAACTCGGATCGAAACTTTGTAATTTTGGGGCGTCTGATTAAATTGCCATGGGAGCATACCAGAGTTGAGAGTTGACATTCCTTTTTTCTTTGATATGTTCTTCTGTCCTACACTTGGATGTGCTTATTTTCATATTTTGTCATTTTGCTCACGAGTATAATTCATTGGCTGATCCCTCCTGATGACTTGGATTGAATTATGTGATCCTTCCTTAACGCATCGGAAGTTCCACCCAGTAGACAAAATGATGAAAGTCTTCAATGACGCTGCCAATGCTTAAACAGGCTTTTGGGGGAGGAAACCATAAAAGGAATCAAATAGATTACCATGCAAAGGTAATTGAAAACAAGTATACTTTCTTTAAGCCTGTGCAGTTTTAAAGCATTTAGCCTATAAATCATTTCTTAAGGTTTATCTTAAAACTCCCTAGCGTAGGGATGGAGAGGAGACGGTGGACCGGACAACCATCAACTCTGGAGAGAGCAACTCAACAGGTTAATTAATAAGAAATGTTATTGTCATGGATCTCTCCGGGACTTTCATTATGCACACCTGGCCCCTATTCCCACTGATTAGTAATTGTATAAGTGTGCCCTTTCGTGCCATTGTGGATTGCGCAGATGATTACCGGTCTCGTCCCGTGTGTTAATCATGGTGTGCTTGTGTTATTTATTCGATGTACTCCTCGCTCTTTTGTTTGGGTTTCAACCCTGTGTTTTGTATGGTGTTTGTTTGGTCTTCGTCCCCGTGCCTTTACACGGCACGCCGTAATTTGGGTAATAAAAAAAACTATTACACATTCCTGCGCCTGTCTCCCGAATCATTCATACTGACTTGACAATTATCTAGAATGTCCTGATTTAGTTCTGAAATGCCAGTGTTGACTCAACATCACTATGTTGTTTGGTCATATCCAGGAAACGAGAATACACAGGAAGCTTCAGCGGCAGGAAGTGACACAACGCCAGCAGAGTCTTTGCGGTCATGGCAGGATTGGTAAAGTTGAATAGTTTGCTTCATGCACAACTCCTTGCATGTATTTGTTGTTCAAATCGTAATCAACCCAACCTTATGGTGATCTAATTTTATGTTTCAATAGGTGGATGGCTGCCTATGTAATGTGATAATGATGATAAAGGTGATGAGGACAACCCAAGGCAAAATCACTGGAGAGAAGGATGTCCTTTCACCCAGCAGGTTTTTATGACGCTATGTATTTAATCACCCAAGAAGGAAATAAAATGTGAATGAACATGTTGAAAAAATGAATGACCACTTTGTTGCACTTCATAGTGATGTAACTGTAGTACAGTCGTGGCCAAACGTTTTGAATGACACAAATATTAATTTCCACAAAGTTTGCTGCTTCAGTGTCTTTAGATATTTTTGTCAGATGTTACTAGGGAATACTGAAGTATAATTACAAGCATTTCATAAGTGTCAAAGGCTTTTATGGACAATGACATGAAGTTGATGCAGAGTCAATGTTTGCAGTGTTGACCCTTCTTTTTCAAGACCTCTGCAATCCGCCCTGGCATGCTGTCAATTAACTTCTGGGCCACATCCTGACTGATGGCAGCCCATTCTTGCATAATAAATGCTTGGAGCTTATCAGAATGTGTGGGTTTTTGTTTGTCCACACTCCTCTTGAGGATTGACCACAAGTTCTCAATTGGATTAAGGTCTGGGGAATTTCCTGGCCATTTACCAAAATATTGATGTTTTGTTCCCCGAGCCACTTAGTTATCTCTATTGCCTTATGGCAAGGTGCTCCACCATGCGGGAAAATGCATTGTTCGTCACCAAACTGTTCGTGGATGGTTGGGAGAAGTTGTTCTCTGAGGATGTGTTGGTACCATTCTTTATTCATGGCTGTGTTCTTAGGCAAAATTGTGAGTGAGCCCACTCCCTTGGCTGAGAAGCAACCCCACACATGAATGGTCTCAGGATGCTTTACTGTTGGCATGACACAGGACTGATGGTAGCGCTCACCTTGTCTTCTCCGGACAAGCTTTTTCCGGATGCCCCAAACAATCGGAAAGGGGATTCATCAGAGAAAATGACTTTACCCCAGTCCTCAGCTGTCCAATCCCTGTACCTTTTGCAGAATATCAGTCTGTCCCTGATGTTTTTTCCTGGAGAGAAGTGACTTCTTTGCTGCCCTTCTTGACACCAGGCCATCCTCCAAAGTTTTCACCTCACTGTGCGTGCAGATGCACTCACACCTGCCTGCTGCCATTCCTGAGCAAGCTCTGTACTGGTGGTGCCCCGATCCCGCAGCTGAATCAACTTTAGGAGACGGTCCTGGCGCTTGCTGGTCTTTCTTGGGCGCCCTGAAGCATTCTTCACAACAATTGAACCGCTCTCCTTGAAGTTCTTGATGATCTGATAAATGGTTGATTTAGGTGCAATCTTACTAGCAGCAACATCCTTGCATGTGAAGCCCTTTTTGTGCAAAGCAATGATGATGGCATGTGTTTCCTTGCAGGTAACCATCGTTGACAGAGGAAGAACAATGATTCCAAGCACCACCCTCCATTTGAAGCTTCCAGTCTGTTATTCGAACTCAATCAGTATGAACTCAATCCAACCTTGTCCTCATCAACACTCACACCTGTGTTAACGTGAGAATCACTGACATGATGTCAGCTGGTCCTTTTGTGGCAGGGCTGAGATGCAGCGGAAATGTTTTTTTGGGGATTCAGTTCATTTGCATGGCAAAGAGGGACTTTGCAATTCATCTGATCACTCTCCATAACATTTTTGAGTATATGCAAATTGACATCATACAAACTGAGGCAGCAGACTTTGAAAATTAATATTTGTGTCATTCTCAAAACTTTTGGCCACGGCTGTGCAAGGGAGAAGCTGAAGGGGGGGGGGTTCAGTCAAAGGCAGAGAGAGATAGGTCAGGGACAAGGAGGAGTTGGATTTTGATAGCAACAGGTGGCTTTTGAAGATGTTTTTTTGCTAGATTGGATTATTTGACTAAAACCATTAAATGGATTTTCAAGTCGAAGATGCTGGGATGAAAGTCATGAAAGTGAACATAGTTCAAAGGATTCCTATCAGCACACACTGTGCAATAAATTAAATTCATTTTCTTTAATTTTCTTTAATTTTGATTGGATTTTGTAGAGGAGCCAGCCGACAATGTTCCAATCTCATAATTTAAAGTTCCCATAAAAATAACACCAAAATCAACCTCGCCTTGTGAGTTTGACGGCTGTGGGAAAGTCTTCTCCTCTCGGCAGTACCTCAGTGTCCAGCAGCATAGCTGAAGATGACCGCTCACTATCTACTTATTACAGGTAAGGCAAGGTAAAATACACTAAACTCCATTCTATCTTATCGCACCTTTTGTTCAGCATCATATGAAGTACTCCCTGTAGGGCCCTGTGTTTCTTCAGTCACATGGTCAAGACGAACTCTGGCTTTTGTCTTGAGAGCAGAGGGACATCTGTGAGTTCTGTGACCGGGTGTTCCACACCAATAGTCGCTTTCTCATCCACTGCCGCAGAGACAAGCCTGTTCAGTGAGTGTTCTCTGTCATAGCAACATGTAAATTCAACTTAAATGTAAATAAATAGCAACAGCACTCAAGGACTATTTTTCAGTTTCTTTTATACTGAAAGTATACTCTAAACTTGTTTGATATATGTGTTGTGGTCCTTATGAGTGTCCCTCTGTATTTCCCTTTGGCTCACCCCTTTTCCTCTCTCCCTCTCTACCAGGTGTGAGGTGTGTGGCTCCACCTGCTGTCAGAAGGCCTCACTTCAACTGGCACATGAAAAGGAACAACATTGACGACAGCTACCAGTTCCCCTGCAAGGTCTGTGGCTGGTACTTGGATAAGAGTTACAACCTGACCGCTCACCATCGCAAGGTCTGTGGCCGGTACTTGGAGAAGAGTTACAACCGCAAAAGCCACCCTAACCCTGACTAGACCTTGAGCTTAACCATCACACCCCCGACACTGAATCACCCCTCACTGCTACCCCAGACCATGTCCCAGCACAGCAGTGACACCACAGCCAACTGCTTTATCCTTGGAGTGACATGAAACAACAAGGCTGTATTTTTCTCCACATTTACACCTGTAGAGATGTGTGGCATGTCAGGGTCCCTTTATTGACTGTAAATAATGGTCCTTTGGTCTTTTGTGACCCAATTGGCCAGCAGGTCAGTTTCTCTATGCAGTCCATGGACAATGTTCATACTGAAGACAAGCAGTCTCTTTCATTATTATATGTGTTTTGGTAAAGAATGATTTTTTTTATTGAAATAGGCAAGTCAGTTAAGAACAAATTCTTATTTTCAATGACAGCCTAGGAACAGTGGATTAACTGCCTTGTTCAGAAGAACAGATTTTCACCTTGTCAGCTCAGGGATTTGATCTTGCAACCTTTTGGTCCAACACTCTAACCACTAGGCTACCTACTGCCCCAGGAAGACCATCTTTGGGTTTTGCATTTGTATAAATCTTTTACTATGCAGCTTTATTGATGAGGAATGTATGTCGAATGGAGGGGGAAAATAAAACGTTTGTTACATTTTGTTATATGACCATGCACCACCTTGAAAGACAAATGACATTACACATTTTATCTATGAGGAAATTTGAATAAATTATTATACCCCCTTTAATCTGGCTTTCAATACGTCCGTTTTATTGATGGAAGCCCACGTTGGCCAACACAGCCGCGTACTAACAGGTGGGCGTTTGTTCAGAATAATATTTTTTCATCCAATTGGCGCATAGAAAATCTCGAAGACCCGCCTCCAAATGGTTGCTATGCCTACAACATCGCGCTCTAGGCTTGATTGACAAGTATATCAACCAATAGGGACAGATGGGTGGGAATTTGCGCGCACACTGAAAACTGCCTAGAGATATTGTACCTCTGCCTACTATCAAATCACTTTGGGCATTATACAACTATGGTTGGATCTGGACAGGTGAATGACTGAAGATGGAAAATGTACTATAAAGGTTTTCCTGAAAAAATATACAGGTAATGAACTATTATTTCGGCTGGGTCCTGTAAAATAGCTTGCTTTGTAACTAGCGCGGGGAACTGCATAATTGCCTTGCCGTCTTCAGCAGCATGAGAGAAGACAATGTAGAATTCAAGCTTGCACGCTATCAGTAGCAGACAACTGACAACGTTTTTGACCTATGCTTGCTGCCAACCTTTAACTGGATATTGGTAATGTTATATCATTAAATGATCAGAAATATAGATTAAGGTTTACTTGTTATGTATTTGCTAAGTAGACCGTTTGACGGCTAATTATGGAAAACTACTCAGTTAGGGTTAAGTGCCATGCTCAAGGGCACATCGACAGATTTCGGTGACTGGCTCAACGCTCTTAACCGCTAGGCTAGGCTACCTGCCGCCCTATCAAATGTATTATATTTAAAGGTAGCGAAATTACAATGTTTATTTTGATAATGAGAAACTTGTTTGATGATATTGCTGGTTGGAAGAACTAAAAGTCACCTCTGGCTGTCACTGTTTTGGTGTTTTTCAGGGGGGGGGGGGGGGTTAACATTTTTTTATTTTTTTACTGTGTCTGTGTGCGAGAGAGAGAATATCCCTTATATTCATCTTGGTAGAATCCTATCCTCCTGGGATAGTACAAGATGTCAACAGCAATCAATGACCTCAGAGAGACTTATCTAATGACCATGTTGATAAAAGGTCTAGAAAGTTACTGTGACTTAAACTGTTCCAGAAATGGCCTGGATTTCTATTTAGCATTGTATGGAATACCCCGTGTAACATTTTTTTTAATTTTAAATAATGATGATAGTGGAAGTAAAATTCCACATTGACACCTGTTCTCCAATTTTTTTAACCTTCTCAAATTAAAATGTATAATGCCATTAGCTTTTATTCTAAAGCTGGTTTGAAACCACCTAGGCTTATATGAAAATGCTGTAGGAGAGGTTGATGAATGCACACTTGGTGTTGTTTTTTTATTCAGATTGCAATCTACATGGTTTTCTAAACAGAGAACAGAAACCTTCATAGAGACGTTTCTTGATCGGTGTTGAAAAAGTAATATAAGTACTGATATTGAGAGGTGAAGAAAACCCTCCCTTATGTCTCGATCAAGTGAAACCCTCTCCTGCTAGTTGTGAGTGGTGAGAGAGCGTAGTGATTCATGGATGGATGTGTGGGTGGGACTGGGAATGAAGAGATGCGAGGTGGAGGAGTTTCAATAAGATTAAGAAATATGTACCAACTTCATGGCCTCTTGCCAGTTGACTTCATGAGTAGTTGAGTATTTAGTTATGTATTCCGCAAAGCATTTTATCTTTCAAAAAATAATGTTTATTTATGAGTTGCATTCTGAAAGCTTAACCTACCTTTTTGTCTCATCTCTATTAACTTTTCATTGTGTAGAGGTAGATATTCACCTGATAATCATAGTGGGAAATATGGGTGGGTTGAGGTCCAGTTTCTAATCAGGTACCTATTGAAGCCAGCTCAACATCCCTTAACTCAGAACCTCTGCATCTGAAATCATAACCATCCACTTGTTCTGGAGGGGTGAGCTGAGGTTGTGGTGCCGGCTGCTGCTGGTCCCAGTAGGTAGGCCCTTACTGCTGGAGATCACACTGAGCTTAAAAGTGGAGGCTTTGACCCCCGCCATTCCTGTTGATCTGGGGCCAGGCAGGCACCTAGCAGCCTCTCTCTACCTGCTGCCATCATCAGGTCCCTGCTAGCTCTCCTCCCAGAACAGAGACACATCTGAAGCATGCCACAATTACAGCACATTCTTCACCGTCAGACACCATCCACATCACTCAGCCTTGCCTCGGCCCCTAAAAGGCTAAATGTGGGGAGCAGCATGGAGGGAGAGAAGAAAGGCAAGGCCAGGGGGAATAAGAGTCCTACTTTGCATTTAGATTAGAATTGACTGTCCTGCTCTGTATTTTTCTGTTGATTAGCCTAAAGCCCGATCAGAGCCTTCCTGCAGAGCTGGCCACCTCAGCCTGCGAGGAGAATACCATATCAATATAGCGGGCTAACTCCGCTCTGCAATCTGAGCACTCAATTCAATCATTTTATGGCACTGGACAAAAGAAGCATTTCACTTGATCCTTAACTAGAATCCTTAATTGCTACATACATTTTAGAACTTATAAATGAATCATATATACCCATTCATTCTTTAAGAATAGAATCTATTAAATGAACTTAGTTCAACTGTCGTACCCCATCAGAACCCCAAAATGTAAGCTTGTTTTATGCCACGTAAATGTAAACAAACACTGTATAGCCTCAAAACATGGTGAAAATACATTTTATCAGTCCTTAGTATTTGGTATTTTATTAGGATCCCCATTAGCTGTTGCAATAGCAGCAGCTACTCTTTCTGGGGTCCATAGCTTTGTCTATGAATTTGAGAGTGGTTACATTTCTCCATCTCCTATCTTTTTAGTGAAATGGGGAGAATACTTCATTGTTTCAATTAAGGATTCTAGCTTTAAGGATTTTCAGTCCTCATGATTTAGCTGGCTCCCTCTGCCCTCACAGCTGGCCCATACAGTATAGTATGGTGCTACTGTTGGTGGTGGTGAATTAATTATGGAGATCCCCTGCCTGTAATGTAAGCTACAGAGCTGCTGGCCGTGGACTCCCTGGATCTTGCCAAGCAGGGCAGAGCTGGAAGGCAGTGCCGGTGGCCATGCTACTAAGCATAGGGTCTCTAGCAGATGGATCTCTCTGGCCACGAGTATCCACCGTGGGGCTGGCTGCAGGAACAGACCTCACTCTGTTGGGTTACGGGTTCACTTCAAGCTGTGCTAAGTGGACCAGTGATAAGTGGAGCTCAATAATAGAATTTCACAGGTTGTTGACATGGTGACTGACTATTGTGACGTCAGATCTATTTTGTGGAATTCCAAATAACAGGGGATGTTGCTGTGCAGTAGGAAAGGAGGAGATTTCTGATGTTGTTCAGCACCTTGTGTTACTATTCATGTTTCTAATCTGGGCCACTCAAAAGCACATGGTGACCCAAAAGAGAACCATGCTGAAGGAGATGAGATAGAGCCTCTTATTGTTTTTCTGGTCTCTGTTTTGTCATCTCAATTAGCAGCTGGACTATGGAAATGTATTCTTACCTAATTTATTTGTATGATGTTTTGTTATGCCATAATGCCATGCCGGTGCTCACCATGCTGTCATGCTCTGCTCAATGCTGCTGGGTCTGTGCTGGAAGTGATGCTTGGCAGGCTGGCTCCTTGTCATAGACTGCACCGTATGCTACATGGAAAACAACCCATTCAGCTCCAAACAATGGGGTGCATGGAGGAGAGCATACTCAGGTTCTGCCTGATTATTCTTCTGCTGCCTGGGTAGAGGAGGGAGAGAACATTTGACACAAGCAGAGGTTTGTTCATATGTACAGTTTGATGGTGTTGACATCCAAATTGATGCAGCAACAGCATATTACATCAAGCCAGTGAATAGGGAAATCAATGATTGCATGTAGGCTACGTTTTATTGCAATTCTGATGAACATGGGCCTTTGTGCTGAGACGGTTCTGATTAACATAGGTTTTGCTGAGAGTGCCAGCCTGGCTTCATTAGGGAATGCATCGGCGACGTCCCCACAGTGAAGGTTCACTTCTTTCCAAATCAATCTGGATTAACACTGAGGTTGGCACTAAACTAAAGGACAGGGCTACTACACACAGGGCTAACCCAGACAACCCGTAGGCAGGGGCCCCATCTAAATCAACGGTGCTGCAGTGGAGCGGATCGGGGGCTTCAAGTTCCTCTGTGTCTAAATCACGAAAGACTTGAAATGGTACACACACAAGTGCACAGTTATGAAGAAGGTGCATCCTCCCCTCAGGAGGTTGAAAAGGTTTGGTATGGGCCCTCCAAATCCTCAAAGTTCTACAGCTGCACCATTGAGACCATCTTGACTGGCTGCATCACTGCTTGGTATGGCAACAGCACCGCCCTCGATCGCATGGCGTTACAGAGGGTGGTGCGGACAGCCCAGTACATCACTGGGGCTGAGCCCCCTGCCATCCAGGACATTTCATATCAGGCTGTTTTGAAAGAAGGCCCGGACAATTGTTAAACTCCAGCCACCCAAGCCATAGACTGTCGTCTCTACTTCCGCATGGCAAGCGATACTGACATCAGTCACTGGTTACATCAATAAGTGCATCGATGACGTTGTCCCCACAGTGACCGTACGTACATACCCCAACCAGAAGCCATGGATTACAGGTAACATCCACACTGATCTAAAGGGTAGAGCTGCCGCTTTCAAGGAGCGGGACTCTAACCCTGAAGCTTATAAGAAATCCTGCTATGCCCTCCGACGAACCATCAAACAGGCAAAGTGTCAATACAGGGCTAAGATTTGAATCGTAGTACACCGGCTGTGGCAGGGTATGCAAACTGTTAGACTACAAAGGGAAGCACAGCTGTGAGTTGCCCAGTGATGCAAGCCTACCAGACTAGCTAAATTACTTCTATGCTCGCTTCAAGGCAAGTAACACTGAAGCATGCATGAGAGCATCAGCTGTTCCGGGCGACTGTGTGATCACTCTCTCCGTAGCCAATGTGAGTAAGACCTTTTAAACAGGTCAATATTCACAAGGCCACAGGGCCAGACGGATTACCAGGACGTGTACTCTGAGCATGCGCTTACCTCATCACTAAGCTAAGGACCTTGGGACTAATCATCTCCCTCTGCGACTGGATCCTGGACTTCCTGACGGGCCGCCCCCAGGTGGCAAGGGTAGGTAACAACACATCCGCCACGCTGATCCTCAACACTGGGGCCCCTCAGGTGCGTGCTCAGTCCCCTCCTGTACTCCCTGTTCACTCACACCCAGACAGTCATGAAGAGGGCACGACAAAGCCCATTTCCCCTGAGGAGACAAAGGATTTGTCATGGTTCTACAACTGCACCATCAAGAGCATCCTGACTGGTTGCATCACTGCCTGGTATGGCAACTGCTCGGCCTCTGACCGCAAGGCACTACAGAAGGTAGTGCGAAAGGCCCAGTACATAACTGGGGTCAAGCTTTCTGCCATCCAGGACCTCTATACCAGACGGTGTCAGAGGAAGAACCTAAACATTGACAGACTCCAGCCACACTAGTCATAGACTGTTCTCTCTGCTTCAGCACGGCAAGATGTACCGGAGCGCCCCCCTTAAGCTGCTCTACTCCCTGTTTATTATCTATGCATAGTTACTTTAACTCTACCTACATGCCCATATTACCTTGACCAACCGGTGCCCCCGCACATTGACTCTGTACCGGTACCCTCTGTATATAGCCTCACTATTGTTATTTTACTTCTGCTGTTTTAATTATTTGTTACTTTTCTATTTTTTGACTTAACGCTTATTTTTCTTAACTGCATTGTTGGTTAACCTCTTGAAGCTAGGGGGCACTTTTTATTTTTGGAAAAAATAACGTTCCCAAAGTAAACGGCCTATTTCTCAGGACCAGATGCTAGAATATGCATATAATTGACAGCTTAGGATAGAAAACACTCTAAAGTTTCCAAAACTGTAAAAATATTGTCTGAGTATAACAGACCTGATATTGAGGCGAAAGCCTAAGAAAAATCCAATCAGGAAGTGACTCATATTTTGAAACCGTTGTGTTCCTATGCATTCCGATTGGCCATTGAAAGGGATATCAACCAGATTTCTTTTTCTACGTATTCCCTAAGGTGTTTACAGCCTTTAGAAGTAGCTTCACGCCTTTATGTTGAAGAATGAGCGTAAAGGACCACATTGTGTAAGTGGCCAGCTAAGGGCTCTCGGAGTGATTCTTGCGTAAAAGACAGAGGTAGCCATTCTCGGTCCTACTGAAAAGCCAATTGTCCCGGTTGATATGTTATCGAATAGATATTTGAGAAACACCTTGAGGGTTGATTATAAAAAACGTTTGCCATTATTCTGTCGATATTATGGATATAATTTGGATTTATTTTCGGTGTTGTCATGACTGCTATTTCCGGTGGATTTCTCAACATAAGGTGACAAACAAACAAAGGTATTTTGGGTATAAAAATAATCTTTATGGAACAAAAGGAACATTTGCTGTCTAACTGGGAGTCTCGTCAGTGAAAACATCTGAAGATCATCAAAGGTAAATGATTTATTTGATTGCTTTTCTGATTTTCGTGACCAAGCTTCCTGCTGCTAGCTGGACATAATGCTATGCTAGGCTATCGATAAACTTACACAAACGCTTGTCTTGCTTTGGCTGTAAAGCATAATTTCAAAATCTGAGACGACAGGGTGATTAACAAAAGGCTAAGCTGTGTTTCGTTATATTTCACTTGTGATTTCATGAATATGAATATTTTCTAGTAAGATTATTTGGCCGTTGCGCTATGCTAATTAGTGTAGTTGATGGTAGTTCCAAGAGGTTAAGGGCTTGTAAGTAAGCATTTCATTAAGGTCTATACCTGTTGTATTCGGCGCATGTAACAAATTAAAAATGTGATTTGGTGCATCAAGTCTGACACCAACAGGCTCCTGAACAGCTTCTATCCCCAAGCCATGAGACTGCTAAATAGCTAAAGGAATGGCTACACAGACTGAGTGGACCCTGGTATTACGTTTTTGTTTATTTTTGCACTGTATATGCACACTCGCAGGACTCCACACACGCACACATATTTATACTGACTCATTGCACACACAATCACATACAAACATCATATGCACTACTGCTACTTTGTTTATCATATCCTAATACCTAGTCACCTTACCCCTGTGCATATCTACCTCTGTCACTCCAGTATCCCTGTCACCTTACCCCTGTGCATATCTACCTCTGTCACGCCAGTATCCCTGTCACCTTACCCCTGTGCATATCTACCTCTGTCACTCCAGTATCCCTGTCACCTTACCCCTGTGCATATCTACCTCTGTCACTCCAGTATCCCTGTCACCTTACCCCTGTGCATATCTACCTCTGTCACTCCAGTATCCCTGTCACCTTACCCCTGTGCATATCTACCTCTGTCACTCCCCCTGTCACCTTACCCCTGTGCATATCTACCTCTGTCACTCCAGTATCCCTGTCACCTACCCCTGTGCATATCTACCTCTGTCACTCCAGTATCCCTGTCACCTTACCCCTGTGCATATCTACCTCTGTCACTCCAGTATCCCTGTCATCTTACCCCTGTGCATATCTACCTCTGTCACTCCAGTATCCCTGTCACCTTACCCCTGTGCATATCTACCTCTGTCACTCCAGTATCCCTGTCACCTTACCCCTGTGCATATCTACCTCTGTCACTCCAGTATCCCTGTCACCTTACCCCTGTGCATATCTACCTCTGTCACTCCAGTATCCCTGCACATTGTAAGTATGTTATTGGAACTGACCCTGTGTAACGGCTGTCTTCCTCTGGCAAGGAGGAGTAGTAAGGATCGGAGGACCAATGTGCAGCGTGGTACATGTTCTTTATTAAAACCTGCGAACACTGAAACAAAACAATAAACGACACATGAAATAACCAACCGAAACAGTTCCGTGTGGAACACACAGACACAGAAAAAAACACCCACCAAACACAAGTGGGAAAAGGCTACCTAAGTATGATTCTCAATCGGAGACAACTAACGACACCTGCCTCTGATTGAGAACCATACCAGGCCAAACGCAAAACACAACATAGAAAACGGAACATAGATAAACCCACCCAACTCACGCCCTGACCAAACTAAAACAAAGACATAACAAAGGAACTAAGGTCAGAACGTGACACCCTGTATGTAGCTTCTTACTTTCTTGTGTTCTTATTTTTATTTCTTGTGTTTTTGTTCTACCGTATGTTATTTTTACTACTATGTTGATATTGATTACTGCATTGTTTGGTTTAGAGCTGGAAGAAAGGCATTTCACTGTACTTGTGCATGTGACATTAAAACTTCTCAAACTTGATAATGGTCTGTCCCTATCACATTGAATGAATCAACAGGACCAAGTAGGTCCGTATTACAGCCAGCTCCATGTGGTCAGATGTGCCAGTCACATTTGGGTGACTCCCAGACCTGGCTCTGGAAGCATCGTCATTGGCAGGGAGGGTAGTGGGTACTGCAAAATGGGTCTAACAGGGGAATTCTCTCCTCCTGTCCCTGCCAAATCAGGTTTGATGAAGGACAGAGCAACAGACTCTACAGTGCAGTAGCTACTCTCCCTGTCGCTGTCCTTGGAAAATGCCTACAGCTGCGACAGTTTGGCAAGACGTATCATAGATGTGTTACACCTGAGATTGTGGATTTAGCTATAGAGGTCACTGCTTTTAGAGCTCGACTCCTATATCAGTCTGCCATTTAGTGTCGGAGAGTGTTGATTGGTGGTAGCACTTTTCTCATTTCTCTTCTCAGTTTGTTCTGTCTTAAAGCCTTAGGCCTGTCTGTTCTTTTACATGTCTCGTTTCACTATCCACCCACCCTTTCTGTTCCTCTCCTCTCCAACCTCACTGCCTCTGCCAGTGACAGATGGGACTGTTAATAGCCTAGCAGACCGTATTCACTCGATTCTTGGCCGAGTCAATACTTTGACCCATTTTCTCTCCTCCAAGATGGAGGAGGCGGATATCTGGGGTTGTCAGTGAAGGTGGGAGTTGGTCAATTTCCCCCCCCCAGCCTCATTCCTTAACAGAGATGAGCTGAAGAAGGGTGGTGTGGGGATATAAGGACCAGGCAGGGAGCCTCTGCTGAACTGTCAACCCAGAGAGAAGCATCTGCCAGTAGCCCCACTTCAATTCCCTCCACCACGGGGAAGAGAGAGTGAGGCTCAATATGGGTGTAGAGATGCCATTTATTTGTGGCCAAAACAAGAATGGGGACAGTTTATCGGGGGGGACTGGAAGGGTCTTTTTTTGTTAAACCCTCATTTTTTCTGGTAGTCCATCTGGTTCTTGTCAGTAGTTGTTTGTTGGCTCTTTCTATGGCATTAGACTGTAGACTGCAGCCTGGGCTCTGGGTGCTGATGTCACCTTCTCCACTGCTGTGTGCTGCTGATAGCATAACGTTGCCCTGTCTGTGGTCTTAGACTAGTGGTGGCTCAGTCTGTCTGACTCTCACAATCAGCAGGGGAAAGGGCAGGAGCCCAGCCCAGTCCAGGGTGGAGGCAGCGCAACGTGTTACTGTTTCAAACTCACTAAGCTGGTGAGACAGAAAGGAACTAGGCCTACTGGCCATTATGTGCTATTTGAATGATTCCTTATCAGTCCACCCACCTCTGAGCTGTGTAACACGGAGAAGGCTGTTCTCTCTCTCTCTCTCTCTCTGACCCTCTGTGTGAGACTCAGTGAGTCAGCTTGTACCAAATGGTTCCACCACAGTACCTTCTACCTTCATCAGCCCACCATGCTCAGCTCCTGTGGAATATTAATTACCAGAGGAATCCCAATACACAACACTGTTCTAATCTTTGTTTACCTCTGGTCCAGGTAAAAGTGTATAAATACAATGTTGCCGGCCAAATTGATCAGGAGTAAAATAAACTACTGTAGGCAGGCTATTAGCATGTTCACCCACTACAATGTGAGCTGTGAGCTGGAGGCAGTATGCGCTTTGAAAACATACTTAATTGTTTGAAACCTGTGTTTTATTTCATATTATGTCTTGCCTTCCATGAAAATACGACCATAGAAACATGGAGGCAATTATTTTATAAAGACTAAATAGGAGGCGCCTGAGTTTCAAGTTTGGGGAAGCATGCAATTTATCCTAACATTTATAACGATCTGCATGCCAGTTGTATAAACTGCCTCAATTTTGCTGGACCCCAGGAAGAGTAATGGGGACCCATAATAAATACAAATACACTGCATTCGGAAAGTATTCAGACCCATTGACTTTTTCAACATGTTATCTTACAGCCTTATTCTAAAATGTATTAAATAGTTTTTTTTCTTCATCAATCTACACACAATACCCCATAATAAATATTCAGACCCTTTACTCAGTACTTTGAAGCGCTTTTGGCAGCAATTACAGCCTCGAGTCTTGGGTATAACACTACAAGCTTGGCACACCTGTATTTGGGGAGTTTCTCCCATTCTGCAGATCCTCTCAAGTGCAGCGACGCTCCCCATCCAACCTGAGCAACTATTTTCAGGTCTCTCCAGAGATGTTCCTTTGGGTTCAAGTCCGGGCTCTGACTGGGCCACTCAACGGCATTCAAAGACTTGTCCCAAAGCCACTTCTGGATTGTCTTGGCTGTGCGCTTAGGGTCGTTGTTCTGTTGGAAGGGGAACCTTCGCCCCAGTCAGAGGTCCTGTGTGCTCTAGAGCAGGTTTTCATCAAGGATCTATCTGTACTATCTGCTTCGTTCATGCTTCAATCCTGACTAGTCTCCCAGTCCCTGCTGCTGAAAAACATCCCCACAGCATGACACTGCCACCACCATGCTTCACCATAGGGATGGTGCCAGGTTTCCTCCAGACATGACGCTTGGCATTCAGTACAAAGAGTTCAATCTTGGTTTCATCAGACCAGAGAATCTTGTTTCTCATAGTCTGTGAGTCCTTTAGGTGCCTTTTGGCAAACTCCAAGCGGGCTGTCATACCTTCTACTGAGGAGTGGCTTCCGTCTGGCCACTCTATTAGAGGTCGACCGATTATGATTTTTCAACGCCGATACCGATTAATCGGACGATATTTTTTTTATTGTTAAATTATTTATTTTTTGTAATAATGACAATTACAACAATACTGAATTAACACTTATTTTAACTTAATATAATACATCAATAAAATAAATTTAGCCTCAAGTAAATAATGAAACCTGTTCAATTTGGTTTAAATAATGTAAAAACAAAGTGTTGGAGAAGGAAGTAAAAGTGCAATATGTGCTATGTAAGAAAGCTAACGTTTAAGTTCCTTGCTCAGAACATGAGAACATATGAAAGCTGGTGGTTCCTTTTAACATGAGTCTTCAATATTCCCAGGTAAGAAGTTTTAGGTTGTAGTTATTATAGGACTATTTCCCTCTATACCATTTATATTTCATTAACCTTTGACTATTGGATGTTCTTGTAGGCACTTTAGTATTGCCAGTGTAATAGTATAGCTTCCATCCCTCTCCTCGCTCCTCCCTGGGCTCGAACCAGCAACACAACGACAACAGCCACCATCGAAGCAGCGTTACCCATGCAGAGCAAGGGGAACAACTACTAGAAGGCTCAGAGCGAGTGACGTTTGAAACGCTATTACCGCGTGCTAACTAGCTAGCCATTTCACTTCGGTTACACCAGCCTCATCTCGGGAGTTGATAGGCTTGAAGTCATAAACAGCGCAATGCTTGACGCACAACAAAGAGCTGCTGGCAAAACGCATGAAAGTGCTGTTTGAATGAATGTTTACGCGCCTGCTTCTGCCTACCACCGCTCAGTCAGATACTTAGGAGCTTGTATGCGCAGTCAGATTATATAGGACACTCTAGATAATATCTAGTAATATCATCAACCATGTGTAGTTAACTAGTGATTATGGTTGTTTTTTATAAGATACGTTTAATGCTAGCTAGCAACTTATCTTGGCTTACTGCATTCGCGTAACAGGCAGTCTCCTTGTGGAGTGCAACGAGAGAGAGGCAGGTCGTTATTGCGTTGGACTAGTTAACTGTAAGGTTGCAAGATTGCCAAGAAGCTGAAGATCTCGTACAATGCTGTGTACTACTCTCTTCACAGAACAGCGCAAACGGGCTCTAACCAGAATAGAAAGAGGAGTGGGAGGCCCCGGTGCACAACTGAGCAAGAGGACAAGTACATTAGTGTCTAGGTTGAGAAACAGACGCCTCACAAGTCCTCAACTGGCAACTTTATTAAATAGTACCCGCAAAACACCAGTCTCAACGTCAACAGTGAAGAGGCAACTTCGGGATGCTGACATTCTAGGCAGAGTTGCAAAGAAAAAGCCATATCTCAGACTGGCCAATAAAATGAAAAGATTAAGATGGGCAAAAGAACACAGACACTGGACAGAGGAACTCTGCCTAGAAGGCCAGCATCCCGGAGCCGCCTCTTCACTGTTGAGACTGGTGTTTTGCGGGTGCTATTTAATGAAGCTGCCAGTTGAGGACTTGTGAGGCGTCTTTCTCAAACTAATGTACTTGTCCTCTTGCTCAGTTTTGCACCGGGGCCTCCCAGTCTTTCTATTCTGGATGGATTAGCTATTAAACTTGGATTAGCGAACACAACGTGCCATTGGAACACAGGCTAATTATCAGCAACCATTACTCCTATGTAGATTTCAGCTACATTAGTCATTTACAACATTAACAATGTCTACACTGTATTTCTGATCAATTTTATTTTCATGGACAAAAAAAACGTGATTTTATTTTTTTAAAAACAAGGAAATTAATAAGTGAACCCAAACCTTTGAACTGTAGTGTACATAAAGCCGTAGAAAATATATTGATACTGTCTTAAGCTTTAACTAGTGAAGTACAACATTGTATCAAATAAATCAACTGGATCCAGGAAAGCGGTCTCTAGCGAACATTGTATCAACTAGCCTATTCTTGCCAGTTAGCTCAGGACCGACAGCTGTTTTTGCACTACTTTTTTTTTTAATGACATTTCCACTGGATATATGGGAAAGAAATCAGAATAACATGATTAAGTTAGTAAGCATACTATATACAGGGTCAGTTCCAGTACCATATTTACAACTTCTATGCTTACTCAGGCGCGCACGCTCCCTCAACATCAGGACATAGGAACCAAACCCATGCTCGTTGCTCACATGGAGCACTCCAAACAAAAGACCATGAAAAAAGTTGTACTTGATGGTTATGAAATAAACCAAAACTTGTTTCTTACAAGTAACGTTTCCACTTCGAGAATCAGAATGGTATTGACTGTAGGCTTAATTTTAGTAGGCTAATACAATGCATTGATGTAATCAGAGGATGGGGATTAACGGTACATTTACTACTGGTAACATATGTAATGGTGAATTGATAAAAAGAAACAAACCGCAAACTTTTCACACAATTAATCAATGAATTGACAGGAGACAGCGGAGTTCATTCTGGAGAGCTGAGTGCTTGGGCATCATTCTGGAGAGCTGAGTGCATCATTCTGGAGTGCTGAGTGCATCATTCTGGAGAGCTGAGTGCATCATTCTGGAGAGCTGAGTGCATCATTCTGGAGAGCTGAGTGCATCATTCTGGAGAGCTGAGTGCATCATTCTGGAGAGAGATGAACGCATAAGCTTGTTGTCTCAACATTAAAATTCTACTCAAGATGCATATTTGAGATGCTTTTCACTGACCGCCGCATGAAAGACTCCCTTTAATGCCATTTCTCTCTTGTTCTATTGATTTTCATATCAACCTTCTATCGTTATCCAGAAGCCGAAGGCCGTTATATTAACAACCCATCCTAGTTTCACTGTCTTTGTAAGTTTCTAATGGAGGTTTTCATCTCTGTCATATACAGCTCGCATCTGGTGCGGTGTTTAGAATGGTGTTTTCTTGCGAATTGCATTTTGGCAAATGTTTGACAATTACGATTTATTGACTGCTTCATTACAGGAGTTGCATGGTGTGTTAAAATGAATGACCATAATGTTTGTGGTTTCTGTCATTCTGAGCACCTGGGTTGGATGCCGTAGTGGGACGCCCAATGCACATGGGGCTGGTAAATTTAAAATCTTCCCGGTCAGGTTGTCCGGCGACACAGTTTCCTAACAGATATCCTCCTCTAGTTGCTCTCAAAGCCACTTTATATTTTCTAGAACATCCAATTTTGTTGTTTTCTAAGTCCACAATAATGCTTAAACCATAACAGGAGACCACTTTTGAGGTCTGGGGAAAAATGTAAGAAATGTTCATTTGTGAGTGTAGTTGGTCTTTAATTCAAGTGCACTTGCACCTAGCACTGTCTGATTAGTGTGTTTCTGTAGCACACATTTGCAAACAAATACCCACTGGATTGATGCAGGTATCATATCATTCTGGTAGGCATACGCTACTTTGTAGCTAGTTAACATTTAATTGAGTAGGTTTTTGAGAAAGCCTTTCCATCTACCAGAGACTGTTATAGCCTGTCAAACCTGGATGTTTTACTTCATATTATGAGACCTGTCTTAACTTGCTTCTAAGAAGCCAAGCCAAAATCTGACCGTGGAAATCTTTATAAACACTCCTGTTCTATTGGTTTTCAAGTCAACTTTATTTCATATCCTTTGATATTTTTTTTTTTAGCCCTTTTTCTCCCCAGTTTCGTGATATCCAATTGGTAGTTAGTCTTGTCCCATCACTGCAACTCCCGTACGAACTCGGGAGAGGCGAAGGTCGAGAGCCGTGAGTCCTCCACAACCCAACCAACTGCTTCTTGACACACTGCTCGCTTAACCCGGAAGACAGCCTCACCAATGTGTCGGAGGAAACGGCGTACACCTGGCGACCGTGTCAGCGTGAGTTGCGACACGCTGACACATTAAATAAAACCAATATATTCCTGTGTATAGCCTCCACGACACCACTGATGATTATAGCCCCACACCAATCTCTCCTCTCAACAACTGTGTGTGAAGCCTGGCACGTTCTGCTTACCACTCACCACCACCTGCCAGTGATCCAGCTACCCAGCCAAACAGATCCCTCTGTCTAACTTATTCCACTTCTCCTCTTCTCCTCTATCAGTGTTGTAGAGCAGAGTGGGTACTTTGTAGCTGGCTGCTGTATCTCACTTTTAGCCCTAAGCCATGCTGCCAAACGAGAACCCTCCAGGGTCCCCATGCTGTGTTAATTAATTGTGTGTGTGCCCCTGTCCAGCAGCAGGTTGTCCTGCCTGAGCTAGGGTCAGCCACTGTGCCAGCAGAGAGAAAGCCCTGCCGTCAGCACAATGTAACACATCCAGGCAGGGACCATACCTTACCCTCTCCTCGCAGCAAAATAACAGGGAACCTACAGCCTTCCTTGGAGAAACGCTGTGCCTGCAGAGTCACACACTTTTTCCACTCATTCATCTTTGCTATGTGCTTGGAAGGCTACTATTGTTCATGATGAGCAGATAGCTAGGCGCTAATTGAGCAGGAATGAAATCCCCCACAGTGGAAGGCAGTGTGGATGGGTGGAGAAACGCTATAGGGGGTCAGGGGGTGTATATTCAGCTGTTGCTATGTTTCCTCCTGCCTCCAGTCAATTGAAATCTGCTCTGCCAGAACAGAAGCTCATGGTCACGAATCTCACTTCATAGTCAGAAAAGAGACCATGGTTCTTGTTGAGTCACTGTGTTGTAGAGGCTCTTTGTGTGTGTGTGTCCTCACCTTAGTAGACCCTCTGCTGTCAATCGCTCCAGGCCCAGTCTGGGAGGTGACTCTGGGGAGGGGGTTGAATTGGAGGTATGGCTATTGCCTCAGCTCTTTACTGCACACATGGCCAGAATGAGTGAGCACACCGGAGAGATCTTTATTCATCTTGATCGGGCACACTCTCCTTGGTGGCTGTGTCAGATCAGTCTCTCTCCCCCTCCCTCCCCTGTGTCAGCCTCTCCATCTCTTTTGAAGTGAACTGTTAAACAAACCCTGGCTGTCCCCTCAGGACACTCTGGCCTTCATTAAACTAAAGGTATCTATTGTCTACTTGCTTACGCCAGCTTGTTTTTAATAAGACCGCCTCAGAAGTTTCCACTTTATTCTTTGTACAGTAAAGTGTCACTGTGTCTGTTTTGGGGCCTGAGAGGTGGCTTTTCATGTAGCCCAATACATTGTTACAGTACCTGTACAAAGGGAGATTCAGCCCACAGCAAGAGCAAGAGATCCATAGCAATTCAGCACAGTGAAAACAACAATCCATTTGTAGAGGTGTCTCATTATTGGTGTGAATGTTGGTTCAGTGCCACTGGCTGACTCTGGTCACTGATAGGGGAGAGCAGGGGGCTAGTTTCTGTTTCTGTAACAATGTTTTCTTCTCTCACTTTACTGCAGATCCCTATAAAACTCTGAGTGAAGATGGCATTCTTTAAAAACAACTTCTGGGTGAGTCTATTTGATGTACCATTATGTTCTATGAGGATCATTGGCAGCTCAACATGGACAGGTGACAACTGACCGTCAGATTGCATTATGACGATTTGTTTTGGGGGCCATTATACATGAACACTCTAGACCCTTTTACTGCTAATTTCTATGCAGATTGCAGAAGCTAGTAAAAACCCAAACACTCAGACTGTATGTGACACTGACAGTAGAAATCATGGGCCTATCCTTCAGATAATGCTGTACAACTCTTCTGTAGATGAAGGACACCAATGCATGTAGGTTGACTGGCCAATTCTGTCCGTTCCCTGATTCACACATGAGTCATGATGCCTTACTTTCAGAATTAATATTCTGTGAATGATACTGAACCACCACCATACAGCACATCATGTTGCATTCTACCAATCTGTCTTCTGAGTTATCTATCTGAATCAGAGAGCGGAGGCTGACTAGTCTCCTTAGTATTGGTGGGAGTAGGGGCACAGGGTTCGTTCCTGACACACAGATGAGCACAGATCACATCTTTACATTGCCTGGAAAAGGAACCAACAGGAACCACATCAATATGTTCTAGCAGTCCTATAACCTGTGCAATAACGGTACATAATAAGCATGACAGCAATGTAACCCTGACTGTAGCCCCACTAGTCTGATAGGAGACACTGGAAAAGACATTAGTCAGCTGCTCCTAGGGGGACTATGCCTGTGTACTGCTCTCTCTGCACACCTGGCTGAGCTATTTCAGGTGTGTCCTAGTTCTAGTACACGACCACTGCCCCCTCACCGTGAAAGAGGAAGGAAGGATATTTTGGGAAGGACGCTGTGGCAAAAAGTAAAAGTAACAATTGAGTCAAAGAGGAAACTATACCAGCCATCCATTTGATTTACATTCAAGGAAATTAGATTCCTATCCTTTATGGAATTCAAAGGTTTTTATAAGTCACAACATTTTGAGACTCAAGTTGTTTGTATTGTTTCGTTGTTGAGGGATATCTGATTAGGAAAGTATGTGCTTGTTTGTCTATGTACATGACGCCTCTCTCTGTGGTGGATCCCCTCTGTCCTCATTTTGTGGAGTTGTTGTGTTACTGACTGTGACGGAGGCAGCTTTGAGTGTGTTGTTGTGAGGAGCAGAGTGTGCTGGATTGTCTTGTCTGCTCTGCCTGCCTGCTGGCTGACCAGCAGCAAGTCATGTGATCCTGGCTGCCTTTGTGTGGCTGCAGGCAGCAGGGCCTCCATGCCTATGGAGGGGAGCGGAGACCTCCATTGTGTGGAACAAAGGTTGGTCAAAGGTGCTTCCCTCCAACTCAAACCAGGAGGGATGCAACTCTCTCTGATAGTCGAACACCATTCTGTGTCTACAGGCGGCACTGTGTGACTTCCATATTTCCCATCTACATAATGATGTTGGCTTCTCTTCCTAGTCTTAATTAGTCAACAGAGGGAAGGATGAGGAATTGCCATCTGTTATGATTAGGTGTATTCTTAATGAAGTCCTCACTCCAAGTCCTTGGGAGTAGAATGACTCCTTCCTTTCAGATGAAAGAAGGGTGAGTACAGTTTGGGTGTAATGCTCCGTTCAGTGTTTTCATCCCAACCAGTGGCGACCCGTCCATTCAGGGCACCTGTTTTGAGCCCCACCTGTTTGGCATTAATACATGTCACATATCAGTTTGCAAACAATGTAAAAAAAACAACATTTGAGTTAATAAAGCCGCGTACAAACATGGTCTCTTTGCTTTCTTGAGTAAGTCAGCTCTGAAATGCAGGTGTTTCAGCCTAGCTCAGTGCTTTCTGTGGTGGAGGGGCAGCCAGAGGAAAATACAGAGCGTAGGGGTTAGGAATCTTCTCTAGTTGCGCTGTGATTGGCTCAGTGTTCTGTCACTCATGGGAACACTACATCACCGCAAAATCTACAGGGAGAGCCCCTTGGGTGCTGCCATAGATTTACATTAGAAGTGCCCATCCAAGAAAGCTCCAGGTCATTGGCCACAGATAAAATTATGTAAAATCACATATCTACCGTAGCTTTGATTGGACTGATCATGTCAACATCATACTTTCAAAATCGTAGCTTTCCTCTAGACAAGCAGTCATGAATCACGTGGACAATCTACTGGCAAATCCTTGTCATATGAAGAGAAATTGTAGATAAAATGTATCGGTGCTCATCGCCATTGGACATAAACATTACACAACAAGTTGGAAATTGCATATTCAACAATGAGTGGTTTGGAATCCGTGGCTCACTGGGGGGGGGAGTTCCGACTGGGGAAAAATACGCTTTGAACGGTCATCCAACTTGGAATTCCTGGCCTCTTTCTAGAGCTCCGACCTGAAGATCACTGACGTCATGATTCAACCTTGTTTTTTTTTCCAGAATTCCACAAGAAGGGCCGCAATACCACCTTCCTGTTCAAGTGAGCACAGCATAACTGAGTTCACAAATGTCTTGTATACTGCTGCATAAATGATGTAATATGCCAGGGAGATATGTATACTGTAGCTAAGAAAGTAATACTAAGTGTATGTTGTGTAGTCAGCTGTTTGTAGCCCATGTGCCTCACCCTAATAATTTGGTCCCTTTCTCCCTCATAACGTAGCCTACTGTTCTGACTTGGTGGTGCACATGAAGCCTATAGCCTGTTTTAGACAATATTTGATGATGACGACATTTCTAAGAGCTTTTATCATCTGCTTATATGCCCCCTTATTTATCCTACGGTTCTGACTTGGTGAACAGGGAGAATACTGTAAGAACGACCCATGTTCGGAATTCTGTCGCTGTACATTTCAAAAGTGCTGAACAAATCATTATATTGACTACGTCCGCCTTCGCTCTCTCATTGTCTTAATCGATATTACAGATTGCCTGTTATCCGCTCATCGTTCCCTTATGCCATAGTTTGTATATCTCAATTGTCAGTAGAAACCACATTTTGTTTAAGCAAGTCAGCCATTTTAGCTATGTTTTTTTTTTTTTTAAAGGCAGTAAATGAGGCTGAATGAACTGTTCCATTGCCGGACAAGGCTCCACTGATGGCCACGTGTATCGGTGGTAAGGATTTACTCCATGGTGCTGAAAAGAAAGCTCTGCTGTTGGGACAATTTTATGTTGGCCCAACAGTTTGGCCACCGTTTTATGTATTGTTTGTGTTGTGTAATTGCTTTGCTGGCATGCATTAAAAAAATGCATGCCATCTTGCCCCACCAAGATTTACATGCTAAAATCGCCACTGATCCCAATATAGTTATGTTAATGCCCCTGATATCCAATTCCCCTTTGAAATTGCTGAATGGGTGCTCTCGCATTGAACACCATGAATCCTTTAATTTCTCCTTTTTACCCGAAGAACGGTCCATTCAGTCCGTTGCTCCAGAGTCTAGACCCACTAATGCACTACCATTAGGAATTCTAGCAGGACTTTGTGTTGGATGAATCATCCATGTCTTTTTATATAGTTCTCTGCTAGGCCTCATCAAGGCACACTGTCTGTCTGTTCCAGGAAATGGGCCCTGCTCTCCTAGGTGAATTATACCCAACCAATCATTAATCAGCAGAATGAACCCAGTGTTGCCTCTGCTCTTCCCTCGTCAATTTGTGCCTGGCTGTGTCTCTGGGACTCACTGGGCTCTAAGGTCCGGAGCGGACGAATGTCCGGACCAGGTATCAACTAGTGTAGGTGATTGGTTGTTTTGGGGACTCAGTGAGGCAGTCCTTTAGATGTGGAAGTGGTGTGCTGAGATACTAGGGGTGCTGCTGACACTCTTCCGTGAGATTGCCCGTAAGCACAAAACCTCAATGAGTCAGCTAGACTGTCTCTTTCCACGGATACTAACCTGGGTCTATCCAACTATGTTATCATTGTCATACCATATAGGCCTACAATGTCATACCACATAAAAAGGGCTTTATAAATACATTTGATTGATTTGAAATGACCTTCACTAGCCAGGCCTGATGGAGTTGTTGATCAATGGATTGGAAGGCAGGGTTGTTTATTCTGCTGACCAGTGAGGGAGGGACAGACTTTCTGTTCTGTTACTGTGTGCCAGGTTTCACATGTGCCCCCCCCCCCCCCCAGCATCACAACACAAGAATGTCCTCTGACACCGGATCCCCTCACTAAGACACTGCTACTCGCTGCTACTCTGGCCACAGAACCTGCTGCCCATAGTGCAGCGCTACACTGGTGTTCAACCACAACTCTTGTAACTGGCCAAGGAGGTAACCACACTTACCTAATTAAGCCGGACACGCTCTAGCAGGGGGATCCAGACACGGCTTCTTTATTTAACCACACCAGTTCCCAATGAGGCCTGCCTTCCAGCACACCGTTTAAAGGAGCATCCCAGGCCTCGTTTGTACAGTAATTATTTTTGTTCATGCCTGAGGGGGAAAGCCAGGGATACTTCTAATTTGAATCAAGTGCGAGTCGTTAGCTGGCCGCGCTGCACAGTACAAAGATGAAATGGGGCAGCAAGTCTTGATTGGCTAACTGCAGTGGGCAGGGAGGGAGCGAGAGAGAGAGGGGAGGCTGCTGGATGTGGGAGCACCGCTCGCTGGGTGAGAGTTTAGGGTGTTCTGGAAGGAGTGAGTGAGCAGAACCCCTCCCCCCAACCCAAACCTCCCAAGGGGCACCCTGCTCCTCAGGAGAAACAGATGTGTTAAACAACGACTGTAGCTAATACCTGTAAAACATGAACCTGGGCATTACCTGACTGGACTGACAGACGATGCTGCTCTGTGTTGCATGGAGTACTAATGAATCTCAGCCATGGTGAGAAAGTTGAGTTGTCTGGGTGCCTCCACACAGACCCTCTGTCGCTCCTCTCGTCTCCCACAGATCACATTGTCATTGTAATGAGCTCTCTCTTGCATGAGCAAAACTTTCTTAGGGGAGCTGCATAAATCAGACTGAAAAATAACTGTCAACGACTGCTGGTCATGGTGTGGAATATGAAACAGGTCTGTGTGATGAATGATCTCAGATGGAACATGATGGGTTTAGCTATAATTCATCATTCTAGTCATGGATTTAACTCTCTTTTTTTTTGGATTATACATTTATTTTATGGTGCGATACTGACACACCTCGAAACATACACAAACAAACACGTCTGTCACATTAATGAAAGAGCTGTCATACTTCTCGCCCACTGTGTCTGTTACCTGAGGAACATGCCACTTCGATACAGCTACGACTTTGTCGTACCAGGGTGGGAGAATTAACAGCTGGTTAGGAGAATTAGGTTAAGGTTAGGGTTAGCGAAAATGCTCTCCTAACCTGCTTCAAAAAGTCACTTGTATTGTGTTTTTAGGGAGGCCCGATTTTAGCCAGTCGTTATTTCTCCTTTCAGGAAACACAACGGCATTATAGGAGTTGTTCATAAAGCCTAGACACCACATTAAATGTACCTCTTGTTTTCATTAGCTGATCAAAATAATGTTCATACTCATTTCTAAAGCACAAATGTGTCCATAATTATCAGCTTCGATTGAGACCAGAAATGGGAATTAGGCCTGACTCTTTAGATTAGGCTATTGTGTTTTTGTGAAATAAGCCTTTATTGTCTAGCTGACTAAGGCCTTGGTGTGTCTTTAGCTCCTTTCACAGAGAAGTTATTTGGCAGTTGGACTGACTTGAACAGTAGTAGCTTTATGTATTGTTTGTTTGGGGTTCCTTTTCTGAAAAGCACCTGTCACTCATCCTTACATTCACTGCATGGATGACTGCTTGGGACCTGGTGATTGAATATCATTGTTGCTTTGTTTTCAACTTTAATTTGGCTATTTGCTAATATGTTTTAATGATCACCAATGCCTTATATGATAATACTGTAGGCTATGTTTTAGATTGTGTGTGGCATTCACACTGGGGATACAGCACCTAGTCAGAGAGGTTAGCATAGTGAAGGGAACTATATACCTGCTTTGTGTTTAGGGCTGAGCAGGGCAGGTCACCTTCCTCTGGGTGCAGATGGGAGAGAGGGATGGACAAAGACTGTGGCATAATTTCACTTCCATAGAGAAGGAAAGGTATTGGAGAATCACATGTGAATTAAAATCTCTGCATTAACTAGTGTACTGCATGCAGTGGTGGAAATATACTTAAGTATCAAAAGTAAGTATAAGTGTAAAGTATAAATAATTTCAAATTCCTTATATTAAGCAAAGCAGACGGCACCATTTACTTTTAATTTAAATTTACGGATCGCTAAAGACAGACTCCAACACTCAGACAATTTACAAAAGATGCATTTGTGTTTAGTGAGTCTGGCAGATCAGAGGCAGTAGGGATGGCCAGGTGTTCTCTTAATAAGTACATAAATTGGATCATTTTCCTGTCCTGCTAAGCATTTCACATGTAGTGAGTACTTTTGGGTAAAAAGTACCTTATTTTCTGTTGGAACGTAGTGAGGTAAAAGTTGTCAAAAATATGAGTAGTAAAGTACAGATACTTTAAAGTACTACTTTTTTGGGGGGTATTTTTACTTAAGTACTTTACACCACTGACTGCGTGTCTGTAGTTAACTAATCAAATGGGTTTGAACCAGGGATGAAAGTAGATGTAATTTCTTCCTGGTACGGGACCTCTCTGTATTACATATAGAATCCCTATTAATTCAATAGGATCTCTGTGGGTCTAGTCATAAAGATTTGAAATGTAACTTAAAAAAAAAAAAAAAAATCCTTTAATTCTGGCATGAACTAGTCATGATGTTTACATCTGATTTCTAAAACAATGACTTCAAAGGGCTCCTTTACGAGGTTACCCGGACACGTTCATCCACTCACAACATATCTTCTAAACAGTGCTGAACGGAAACAAAACACCAACAAGTGTAATGACATTTGGCGATTGTCATTAGGCCAGAATTGAAGTGTCCATTGCTGGCCGCACGCGTCTCTGTGTCGCCCACACTTCTCTGCCTCGGCAAAATGTCAGTGTTCTCGTCAAACCACCTGTTTTCATGCCTCTGACATGCGGTAATGATAAATACTAGTGTAACAGCCCACCGTTTTCTTGACATTTTGTATTAATTATTGTCATAGGCTCATATTTTACCGGTACCGTGTACCTCCACTATTTATTTTGCTGGGACGGCGTACCAGACCGTACCGCCTTACTTTTAACCCTGGAAATCCTTTGACCCCTACTGAGGCCATCAGCCCATCACCACTCTCCTGCCTGAGTAGACCGACGTCTCAAAGCAACGATTGTGTTGGTCTGTGTGTGTCTGTAACTGTGGTGTCTGTAACTGTGGTGTCTGTAACTGTGGTGTTGTGGTGTCTGTAACTGTGGTGTGTGTAACTGTGGTGTCTGTAACTGTGGTGTCAACTGTGGTGGCGTGTGTGTGGTGTCTGTAACTGGTGTCTAACTGGTGTGTGGTGTCTGTAACTGGTGTCTAACTGGTGTGTGTGTGGTGTCAACTGTGGTGTGTGTGTGTGGTGTCAACTGTGGTGTGTGTGTGTGGTGTCAACTGTGGTGTGTGTGTGTGGTGTCAACTGTGGTGTGTGTGTGGTATCAACTGTGGTGTGTGTGTGGTGTCTAACTGTGGTGTCTGTAACTGGTGTCGTGGTGTCTGTAACTGTGGTGTGTGTGGTGTCTGTAACTGTGGTGGTGTGTGTGTGGTGTCTGTAACTGTGGCGTTGTGGTGTCTAACTGTGGTGTCTGTAACTGTGGTGTCTAACTGTGGTGTTGTGGTGTCTGTAACTGTGGTGTCGTGGTGTCTAACTGTGGTGGTGTGTGTGTGGTGTCTGTAACTGTGGCGTTTTGGTGTCTGTAACTGTGGTGTCTGTAACTGTGGTGTCTAACTGTGGTGTTGTGGTGTCTGTAACTGTGGTGTCGTGGTGTCTAACTGTGGTGATGTGTGTGTGTGTGGTGTCTGTAACTGTGGTGTTGTGGTGTCTGTAACTGTGGTGTCTGTAACTGTGGTGTTGTGGTGTCTGTAACTGTGTCGTTGTGGTTTATGTAACTGTGGCGTCTGTAACTGTGGCGTTGTGGTGTATGTAACTGTGGGGTCTGTAACTGTGGTGTTGTGGTGTCTGTAACTGTGGTGTCTAACTGTGGCGTCTGTAACTGTGGCGTTGTGGTGTATGTAACTGTGGCGTCTGTAACTGTGGTGTTGTGGTGTCTGTAACTGTGGCGTCTGTAACTGTGGCGTTGTGGTGTATGTAACTGTGGCGTCTGTAACTGTGGTGTTGTGGTGTCTGTAACTGTGGCGTTGTGGCGTCTGTAACTGTGGCGTCTGTAACTGTGGTGTCTGTAACTGTGGCGTTGTGGTGTCTGTAACTGTGGTGTTGTGGTGTCTGTAACTGTGGCGTCTGTAACTGTGGCGTCTGTAACTGTGGTGTTGTGGTGTCTGTAACTGTGGCGTTGTGGTGTCTGTAACTGTGGCGTTGTGGTGTCTGTAACTGTGGCGTTGTGGTGTCTGTAACTGTGGCGTTGTGGTGTCTGTAACTGTGGTGTCTGTAACTGTGGTGTCTGTAACTGTGGTGTCTGTAACTGTGGCGTTGTGGCGTCTGTAACTGTGGCGTCTGTAACTGTGGCGTCTGTAACTGTGGCGTCTGTAACTGTGGCGTCTAACTGTGGCTTCTGTAACTGTGGCGTCTGTAACTGTGGCGTTGTGGTGTCTGTAACTGTGGCGTCTGTAACTGTGGTGTTGGCCTACTCCTAGCTTCTCTCTGGGAACCTTGGCATTCCAGCCATTCCCCTGCTACTAAAAGCGTGTCCCTCTCTAGCAGGCTATTTCTAGTGTTGAGGTGTAGCCGCCTGCCTGTCAGGACAGCCTACACAACGGCCCCGCTGTTGACATCAGTGGGGGCTTCAAGGAACCGGCTATTTTTAACGCTGCCTCTGTTAACTCTGCTGTTATGTGATAACTCTTTGTAGTATTTTTTTTGTATTGTCTGTAGGAAGGGAATCCTGATTTAAACTTCTAGTTCACATTGCCTTCCCTGTGCCAGTCTTGATGAAATCTGCACAAGGCTGCTAAGTTGCAGGAAGACAAAAGGAGAAAGCTTCTGCACACTTTGGGTCAATGCAAATTCTGATTTAATGCTATAGGACAATAGATCTGAAATTTGCATGGACCCTGTGGAAAGACCACTTCGGCCAATGAAAATGACTTTCTGAAGAACAACTCGGCTTGCAGTCGGCCGGTCTATGAAAAATGTATTTCTGTTTCCTTAAACCAGTGTCATGATTGCTTGTGGTTCCCCACTGAGCGAAACAAGAAGACAGCCACAGTATTAAAGGTCATGGAAGAGAACAACATGAGTTGTGTTTATGTCATCACCAGCTCCCAGGCATACTTCTGTTGGAGAGATAAAGGCATGTCTGTTTTCTCCAACCCTGTGTCAACCTTGGTTCTGGTTGCTTAACAACAAGAGAAACATGATCACGATGAAAGGTCATGATGAAATAAAACAGTATTTGTTTTGTTTGTGTTCATTTGTGTTCAATGCTACTATGCTCCAAGGGTCCTCAATGAAAAGGTAACAGAAGTGTTGAGTGAATTTTAATAAGAAAAACATCTATTTCCTGAGGTCGTAGGTTTGTCTGCCATCGCCTGCTATTTGTCACATCTTTCATGTTGAGGGATCTATAAATCCCTTAGAGATGCCGTACAATCTAATTCTGTGGCTCACCAAGGTGTTGTCTGTGCTTTTTGCAGGGGGAGAAGAATGCAGGCTTTGACGTGTTGTACCACAACATGAAGCATGGCCAGATTGCTACCAAGGAGCTGGCAGAGTTTGTCCGTGAGAGGTGAGGTGTTGTTTGGGCTGGGATGTTCCAGAGAGGTGGTACATGTGACGTGGGAGTGATGTTTCTTAATCAGTTTGCTTTTCAACTCATCCATCCATTTGAAAAAGTCATTTTTCTAAATGTTCATAAAGGTTTTGAAGTTTGCCTTTTTAAAAAGACTGATTCCAATACTGGCTACAGGGCCTTGTCGCTTCCTTTCATAGTCATGTCTTAGTGCAGAGGAACGGCTCCATCAATCTCCCCTGCCTTCCAATCCACATAACTGGGCTGCATTTGAACTCAGGCCAGCACATGGGAGTGTTAAGAGAGACACACACACTCTCACGCAATACAAGACACGGCCCTCAAGACGAGGAGCTCCCTGTCTTACTATGCAAATATACACACACACTCTCATGCAATACAAGACACGGCCCTCAAGACAAGGAGCTCCCTGTCTTACTATACAAATATACACACACACTCTCACGCAATACAAGACACGGCCCTCAAGACAAGGAGCTCCCTGTCTTACTATACAAATATACACACACACTTGCAGTAGCTGTGTTTTTGCCTGTTATCTGGGCACTCGGCTCCGGTAACATGTCAGTCTGAATAATAATCCTCCTGGATTGTTTTCCCAGAAGTCGCCTGTCTTTATTCAGTCTGTTAATGAGTCAATTAGCTGGAAGTTGAACACTCATTGTAGTATTTAAGCCTGGGCCTTACAGGGCTTTTCTCCCCAGAGGGGAAGACGACAACCGTCACTGTCAGACCAATGTCATAGTCTTGACTTTTATTCATAAGATCCGAACCACTGCACATTCCCCACAGAAGGGAGGAAATTCAGTTATCTCCTTGGAGAGAACAAAGTGTCAGTCAGGAAATGAAACAAGACATTGCAGGGAAGATCTCCCTCATGACAGACAGGGTAACCAACCCATTGAGCTGATTGATTCCCCACGCTCAGTGCAGAGGAGCTCTTTCTCAATCTGGATGTTCTATGTATCTAAAGGTTGAATGTCATGTATTCTAACCCTTTGTAGGCCTAGCTACCCCTCTTCAAGGTGTACTTGTTCTCCATAAAGAGCTGTGTCTGTTGCCGGAGGCCTGTGAAACTGCACTGATTTGTTTATTACATTGCTCTTTCCTTGTCAGGGTGAGAGGGGGTTGTTACCCCCCCAGATATACTGATCTACTTTCTTCTCCGTGGGTGCTAAAGATGGGTATTAAAGTTGTATGTTCCTCCTGCAGAAATGAGGCCATTTTATTATTTACATTTGGGTCAGGGCAACATTTACAGAGTATTGAAGCTAAATATGTATTTTCCCTTTGCCTGGTTGTTTATGCCTTTAGGTTTGTGCTTTATTATGCTCTGTACATGATAATATGACTTTATGCTAGTAAGATATGCAGTTGTTTTGTGTGAGCCGGAAGGGGACGAACTTAGATTTATCTGTAGTTGGATGCAGGATTTCCAAGGCTGAGACTCTGCATAGACCATCACTCTGCCTGGTTTGTTACTTACCAGCCACGGGCTCTTCAGGAATATATCGATCTATCTGTGGTTCTCAGGGCTGCCATCGAGGAGACCTACTCCAAGTCCATGAGCAAACTGGCCAAAATGGCAAGCAATGGAAGCCCACTAGGGTGAGTATATTAGAAAACTCTTGACATCAACATCAACAAGTTTCATATGCTGGCAGGGTGCCTAGAGGATTTACAGGAGTTTGTCTGTATGGTTTGATTCTCTTGGCCAGGGTCTGTGGTTTACTGGGTCGTAGCAGGCCGGGGTCTGTGGTTTACTGGGTCGTAGCAGGCCGGGGTCTGTGGTTTACTGGGTCGTAGCAGGCCGGGGTCTATGGTTTACTGGGTCGTAGCAGGCCGGGGTCTATGGTTTACTGGGTCGTAGCAGGCCGGGGTCTGTGGTTTACTGGGTCGTAGCAGGCCGGGGTCTGTGGTTTACTGGGTCGTAGCAGGCCGGGGTCTGTGGTTTACTGGGTCGTAGCAGGCCGGGGTCTGTGGTTTACTGGGTCGTAGCAGGCCGGGGTCTGTGGTTTACTGGGTCGTGGCAGGCCGGGTCTGTGGTTTAGGGTCCGGGGGTCTGTGGTTTACTGGGTCGTGGCAGGCCGGGGTCTGTGGTTTACTGGGTCGTGGCAGGCCGGGGTCTGTGGTTTACTGGGTCGTGGCAGGCCGGGGTCTGTGGTTTACTGGGTCGTGGCAGGCCGGGGTCTGTGGTTTACTGGGTCGTAGCAGGCCGGGGTCTGTGGTTTACTGGGTCGTGGCAGGCCGGGGTCTGTGGTTTACTGGGTCGTGGCAGGCCGGGGTCTGTGGTTTACTGGGTCGTGGCAGGCAGGCCGGGCAGGCCGGGGTCTGTGGTTTACTGGGTCGTGGCAGGCCGGGGTCTGTGGTTTACTGGGTCGTGGCAGGCCGGGGTCTGTGGTTTACTGGGTCGTGGCAGGCCGGGGTCTGTGGTTTACTGGGTCGTGGCAGGCCGGGGTCTGTGGTTTACTGGGTCGTGGCAGGCCGGGGTCTGTGGTTTACTGGGTCGTGGCAGGCCGGGGTCTGTGGTTTACTGGGTCGTGGCAGGCCGGGGTCTATGGTTTACTGGGTCGTGGCAGGCCGGGGTCTGTGGTTTGTTTAACTCTAGAAATGCACCATAAAGATTTAACTTTAATGTCATATTACCGTTCAAACAAAATGTATGAAATCGCATCTGTTAATGTATGTGATTATTAGATTTTAAAAAACACGATGTTGGTGTTAGGACCTTGTACTGTAGGTGACATATTGCTCTATGTCTCACAGGACGTTTGCTCCTATGTGGGACTTGTTCCGGGTGTCATCAGACAAGCTGGCCCTCTGCCATCTGGAGCTGATGCGTAAGATGAATGACCTCATCCGGGACATCAACAAGTATGGTGACGAGCAGGTCAAAGTCCACCGCAAGGTAACACTTCTCACCGTATCTTTCTATGATCACGACCCCTCTATCCCCCACATCATTCACTATATTATATTATATTATAAACTGGGTGGTTTGAGCCCTGAATGCTGATTGGCTGAAAGCCATGGTATATCAGACCGTATACAACGTGTATGAGAGAACATACATTTTTTTCTGCTCTAATTATGTTGGTAACCAGTTTGTAATAGCAGTAAAGCGCCTCGGGGTTTTGTGATATATGGCCAATATACCACGGCTAAGGGCTGTATCCAGGCATTCCGCGTTGCGTTGTGCATAAGAACTGCCCTTAGCTGTGGTATATTGGCCCTATACCACACCCCCTCAGGCATTATGGCTTAAATATATAATGAGCATTTTAATGATATGTGCATGGTGTGTTTCTCACAGACCAAGGAGGAGCAGGTGGGGACCCTGGATGCTGTTCAGGCCGTCCAGGTGCAGAGTGGTCACCTCCAGAAGTTCAGGGAGGGATACCACGCTAAGTGTATTGAGCTGGACCGACTGAGGAAAGAGGGAGCTCCCCAGAAAGAACTGGAGAAGGTCTGTCATTAGGCATCAATGAACACATTCCGTATAATACAGTATAGCTGTATAAACTGTTATATGAGCACAGGGTGCCTTACGTTAATGAGTAGTTGCTGAAAGTACACTGAATAAGATAGACAGTTGAACAAGGTTGTCATTTATTATAGCAGATCATTTGTTCACAATGATGACTCACCAGGATGAATAAAGGTTCCAGTAATGGCTGGAGGAAGTCTATAATCATCCCCTCTCTCTCTCACTAGGAGGAAGTCTATAATCATCCCCCCTCTCTCTCACTAGGAGGAAGTCTATAATCATCCCCTCTCTCTCTCACTAGGAGGAAGTCTATAATCATCCCTCTCTCTCTCACTAGGAGGAAGTCTATAATCATCCCCTCTCTCTCTCACTAGGAGGAAGTCTATAATCATCCCCTCTCTCTCTCACTAGGAGGAAGTCTATAATCATCCCCTCTCTCTCTCACTAGGAGGAAGTCTATAATCATCCCCCCTCTCTCACTAGGAGGAAGTCTATAATCATCCCCCTCTCTCACTAGGAGGAAGTCTCCCCCTCTCTCACTAGGAGGAAGTCTATAATCATCCCCCCCTCTCTCACTAGGAGGAAGTCTATAATCATCCCCCCCTCTCTCACTAGGAGGAAGTCTATAATCATCCCCCCCTCTCTCACTAGGAGGAAGTCTATAATCATCCCCCCCTCTCTCACTAGGAGGAAGTCTATAATCATCCCCCCTCTCTCACTAGGAGGAAGTCTATAATCATCCCCCTCTCACTAGGAGAGTCTATAATCATCCCCTAGGAGGAAGTCTATAATCATCCCCCTCTCTCACTAGGAGGAAGTCTATAATCATCCCCCTCTCTCACTAGGAGGAAGTCTATAATCATCCCCCTCTCTCTCACTAGGAGGAAGTCTATAATCATCCCCTCTCTCTCCCCTCTCTAGGAGGAAGTCTATAATCATCCCCTCTCTCTCACTAGGAGGAAGTCTATAATCATCCCCTCTCTCTCTCACTAGGAGGAAGTCTATAATCATCCCCTCTCTCTCACTAGGAGGAAGTCTATAATCATCCCCTCTCTCTCACTAGGAGGAAGTCTATAATCATCCCCTCTCTCTCACTAGGAGGAAGTCTATAATCATCCCCTCTCTCTCTCACTAGGAGGAAGTCTATAATCATCCCCCCTCTCTCTCACTAGGAGGAAGTCTATAATCATCCCCCCCTCTCTCTCACTAGGAGGAAGTCTATAATCATCCCCCTCTCTCTCACTAGGAGGAAGTCTATAATCATCCCCCTCTCTCTCACTAGGAGGAAGTCTATAATCATCCCTCTCTCTCTCACTAGGAGGAAGTCTATAATCATCCCCTCTCTCTCTCACTCTATAATCATCCCCTCTCTCTCTCACTAGGAGGAAGTCTATAATCATCCCCTCTCTCTCTCACTAGGAGGAAGTCTATAATCATCCCCTCTCTCTCTCTCACTAGGAGGAAGTCTATAATCATCCCCTCTCTCTCTCACTAGGAGGAAGTCTATAATCATCCCCCCCTCTCTCTCACTAGGAGGAAGTCTATAATCATCCCCTCTCTCTCTCACTAGGAGGAAGTCTATAATCATCCCCCCCTCTCTCTCACTAGGAGGAAGTCTATAATCATCCCCTCTCTCTCTCACTAGGAGGAAGTCTATAATCATCCCCTCTCTCTCACTAGGAGGAAGTCTATAATCATCCCCTCTCTCTCTCACTAGGAGGAAGTCTATAATCATCCCCTCTCTCTCACTAGGCGGAGATGAAGTCTAAGAAATCTGCAGAGTCGTTTGCTGTGTGTATAGAGAAGTATAACCGCGTGGGAGGAGACTTCGAACAGAAGATGAGCGAATCAGCCCAGGTCAGTCGGTCCACTGGGCCTGGGGCGGGTTACTTAGACACACTCAATCCTGGAGTTCCCTTAAATTAACAAACCGTTTTTGTTCACAATGAACACGTCTCCATGGCTACCTGCACAGTTTCCAAGGAAACCCTCAACAAATCCAATGAACGGTGCTATATTTGGTTTTTAAATGATGACTGGAATCCTGGTGACCAATTACCTGTTAATAGCTAATGGGAGATCTGTCCCTGATAATGAGTGAGGAGAAGAGAGCTCGGAGGGATTTCATGAAGACTACAGCCCAGAGCATGATGGGTGAAATGACCTGTTCTTTCAAGCTATTACTCTAGCCCACATGCAGTGTTGTGATTAGTACCTGGTTATTACCTTGGATGGGACCTCTATTATACTCCACTGCTCTGGTCTGTACCTGGTTCTCTTCCTGTACAGTTGCCTCTGGTCTGTACCTGGTTCTCTTCCTGTACAGTTGCCTCTGGTCTTTGACTTTGGGTTCTTTTGGTTTATTTCTTACCACTTAACTGCACTTTGCGGTAGTTTGCGCCAGTGTTTTGTGGGTATTTTGAGTAGCATTTTGTTGTGCTTTGCGGTAGTTTGCGCCAGTGTTTTGTGGGTATTTTGAGTAGCATTTTGTTGTGCTTTGCGGTAGTTTGCGCCAGTGTTTTGTGGGTATTTTGAGTAGCATTTTGTTGTGCTTTGGGGTATTTTTAGTAGCATTTTATTGTGCTTTGCGGTAGTTTGCGCCAGTCTTTTGTGGGTGTTTTGAGTAGCATTTTGTTGTGCTTTGCGGTAGTTTGCGCCAGTGTTTTGTGGGTATTTTGAGTAGCATTTTGTTGTGCTTTGGGGTATTTTTAGTAGCATTTTATTGTGCTTTGCGGTAGTTTGCGCCAGTCTTTTGTGGGTGTTTTGAGTAGCATTTTGTTGTGCTTTGCGGTAGTTTGCGCCAGTGTTTTGTGGGTATTTTGAGTAGCATTTTGTTGTGCTTTGGGGTATTTTGAGTAGCATTTTGTTGTGCTTTGGGGTATTTTGAGTAGCATTTTGTTGTGCTTTGCAGTAGTTTGCGCCAGTGTTTTGTGGGTATTTTGAGTAGCATTTTGTTGTGCTTTGGGGTAGTTTGCGCCAGTGTTTTGTGGGTATTTTGAGTAGTATCTTGTGCTTTGGTATTTTTAGTAGCATTTTGTTGTGCTTTGCGGTAGTTTGCGCCAGTGTTTTGTGGGTATTTTGAGTAGCATTTTGTTGTGCTTTGCAGTAGTTTGCGCCAGTTTTGTGGGTATTTTGAGTAGCATTTTGTTGTGCTTTGGTATTTTTAGTAGCATTTTGTTGTGCTTTGCGGTAGTTTTGCGCCAGTGTTTTGTGGGTGTTTCGAGTAGCATTTTGTTGTGCTTTGGGGTAGTTTGCGCCAGTGTTTTGTGGGTATTTTGAGTAGCATTTTGTTGTGCTTTGGGGTATTTTGAGTAGCATTTTATTGTGCTTTGGGGTAGTTTGCTGTAATTCGGACCCATCTTGCTGTCTGAACACTTGTGTTCCTGTCCTCTGTACAGAAGTTCCAGGACATCGAGGAGGCCCACCTGAGGCAGATGAAACAGCTAATCAAAGGATACTCCCACTCCATAGAGGACACCCACGTCCAGGTGGGACAGGTAGGTCACCCAGACACTGACCCAGGCCAGGAGAGCCTGTCTGGAGGGAATTAACTGACCTCTTTGAGGGGTTGTCTCCTTCTACACTCAAACTGAACCACAGTCAAACTCCACACACCGAGCACATCCACAACAAACTCTCCAGTCCAAACCCCTATCTCTTCTCTGACTGCAACGAGCCCCTCTCTCCTCTGTTCAGGTCCATGAGGAGTTCAAACAGAACGTGGAGAACATCGGCATAGATAACCTCATCCAGAGGTTTGCAGAGCAGAAGGGCACAGGCAAAGACAAACCAGGTACACCACACAAACAGCATAAACAGATGGTTTGATCCCAGCATGTGTACCCGTGAGCGTGTGTCCGATTTGTCCTCACTGTGGTGTGTCCCTATATGTGGCAGCCCTGGTGGGGTTTGAAGAGTACATGACAGCTTTAGTACCGGAGGGGAGTAAGAAGAGTCGAGGAAAAGCCTTCAGGATTCCTGGACTGGGCAAGAGGGACAAAGAGCCAGACTCAACGTGAGCACACACACACACACACACACACACAGACATGTGTGCTTACAACACAGACCGAGACAGAAACCCAGCTATTTTTACCAAGAAGCCGAGATAAATGGAAATTACTGGAGCGATGTCGTCACGCACACACAGATGATAAATCCCAATTACCCTCACTTTCTTTTGTCAGCTCCATCTGTGATACTATCTTGTCACTTAGCCAAATTCATCTTTGTTTCTTTTTGCAGGGATTCAGCTGTGACTGAGACACCAGTGAGTATATGCTAATTCACAGTGGCTCAAAAACCATCAAATCAATGGCCGTTCTTCCATTATCAGTTGTACATCCCTGGTGGTGAATTAAACAGCATATCACTGTGCCCCGCCGCCAACGTACTGTACACACACATCAATGCTGTGTGTGTCTGTACAGTCTGTGTGTCTGTCTGTACAGTCTGTCTGTGTGTGTTTGTCTCTACAATCTGTGTGTTTGTCTGTACAGTTTGTGTTTGTCTGTACTGTGTGTGTGTGTGTGTCTACCTGTACAGTCTGTGTCTGTACAGTGTGTGTGTGTCTCTGTACAGTCTCTGTACCTGTACAGTCTGTGTGTCTCTGTACCTGTACAGTCTGTGTGTGTGTGTCTCTGTACCTGTACAGTCTGTGTGTGTGTGTGTCTCTGTACCTGTACAGTCTGTGTGTGTGTGTGTGTCTCTGTACCTGTACAGTCTGTGTGTGTGTGTGTCTCTGTATCTGTACAGTCTGTGTGTGTGTGTGTGTCTCTGTACCTGTACAGTGTGTGTCTCTGTATCTGTACAGTCTGTGTGTGTGTGTGTCTCTGTACCTGTACAGTCTGTGTGTGTGTGTCTCTGTACCTGTACAGTCTGTGTGTGTCTGTACAGTGTGTGTTTGTGTGTGTGTCTGTACAGTGTCTGTGTGTCTTTGTCTGTACAGTCTGTGCGTGTGTCTGACTGTACAGTCTGTGCGTGTGTCTGACTGTACAGTCTGCATGTGTCTGTACAGTCTGTGTGTGTGTCTGTACAGTCTGTGCGTGTGTATGAGCAAGGGAGAGTAATCATGGTGTGTCTGGCAGTGTTTGGTCTATTTTTATTATTTTGACCAGTGGCGGAAAAAGTCCCCAATTGTCATACTTGAGTAAAAGTAAAGATACCTTAATAGAAAATGACTCATGTAAAAATACAGTGAAATACTACTTGAGTAAAAGTATTTGGTTTTAAATATACTTAAGTATCAAAGGTAAAAGTATACATCATTTCAAACTCCTCACATGAAGCAAACCAGCAAACTGAGATCCTCCGTTTATGCAGGTTCTAGTTTTCACACTGCTCCTAAAGTGATCTCCTGATGACATCACAGGGTGAAGGGTTGTTATGGCACTTTAAGCTTATCGAACACTAGGAGAAAGTATTTATGTTTGTATCCAACATGGGTATTCTCTATTCTGCACACAGAACTCTCCCCTAGAGGTGGATGAGGAGGGGTTTGTAATCCGAGCAGACGTCAATCAGAATGATATCCTTTGCAGTAACACTGACTATCAGACGAGAGGCTGTCTCTACTGTATTGTAGTAAAAATTCCCTTGGACAGACCTCTTTATCTTCATAATGAAAACAAGGCTTCCTGCCACTGTGTAAGTGAGTATTCTATCTTTATAAAGCATTCTAGATGGTCTCTTATGAGATGAGTAGAACATTAAGTCTCCCTGCCCCCTGAGAGACATTTAAATAGACTGAAATGCTCTCTCTGTCCCTAGTCCAGCTCCAGTCCATTATCAGTGAATGAGGCTGGACAAAGGAAACCCTGACACTCCCAAAGTTGTCCAAGGCATAAGGCTCTTCCCCGTCCATTTTAGTCAGTCCACTGTCCACCCTCCGTCAGGTCACTTTTCCTTGACTCTCTGTCCGCACGCTGCTCGATGGAGGACAACTTCTACTCCAGCGACTCCGACTTTGACGACGAGGAGCCCAAGAAGTTCCACATCCAGATCCGTCCGGTGGGCAGCAGCAGCAACTCTGCTGCTACAGAGATGGAGCTGAAGGCCACCGTGGGGGCTCTCACACTGCCCCCCAACAGAGGGGTATGACGGGGGAAGGAGAGGGTACAGGACCAGAGTGGAGGCTAGGGATGAAATGTGTTGCGGATTTTCACATGGTGTGGTATCAAAAGTCTAAGATTTATGAAAAGGGAAGCTCAGAAATGCTCATCGGTTTATTAAGCCATGTTTATTTTCCTATTGTTTCTCCACGGTGTTGCACTAACAGCAGGATGTAAACGTTCTACATTGTTTAGATATCCCCAGACAGTGTAATTAACAACTCTGCTCTCTCTCGTTCCAGGTGTCAATCAAACGTCATCTCTCCAGTAAGTTCCATTAAAACCGGCATCTTGTTAAAAATAGCTGGGTTTCTGTCTGTCTGTATGTTTTACGCATTTCTCTGTGTGTGTGGTACTCTGACTCCTCTTGTCCTCTCCACAGGAAACAGCAGTACTACAGGACGTTCAGAGGGGGAGGGAGAGGGCGCCACCCACAGGGGTAAGTAGTTAGCACTCTCTCTCCGCTGTTTCTGCAGCATCAGTAGTACACTCTCTCTCTCTCCGCTGTTTCTGCAGCATCAGTAGTACACTCTCTCTCTCTCCGCTGTTTCTGCAGCGTCAGTAGTACACTCTCTCTCCACTGTTGCTGCAGCGTCAGTAGTACACTCTCTCTCTCTCTCCGCTGTTTCTGCAGCGTCAGTAGTACTCTCTCTCTCCACTGTTTCTGCAGCGTCAGTAGTACACTCTCTCTCTCTCTCTCCGCTGTTTCTGCAGCGTCAGTAGTACTCTCTCTCTCCACTGTTTCTGCAGCGTCAGTAGTACACTCTCTCTCTCTCCGCTGTTTCTGCAGCGTCAGTAGTACTCTCTCTCTCCACTGTTTCTGCAGTGTCAGTAGTACTCTCTCTCTCCACTGTTTCTGCAGCGTCAGTAGTACACTCTCTCTCCACTGTTTCTGCAGTGTCAGTAGTACTCTCTCTCTCCACTGTTTCTGCAGCGTCAGTAGTACTCTCTCTCTCCACTGTTTCTGCAGCGTCAGTAGTACACTCTCTCTCCACTGTTTCTGCAGCGTCAGTAGTACACTCTCTCTCTCTCTCTCTCCGCTGTTACTGCAGCGTCAGTAGTACACTCTCTCTCTCCGCTGTTTCTGCAGCGTCAGTAGTACACTCTCTCTGTCCACTGTTTCTGCAGCGTCAGTAGTACTCTCTCTCTCTCTCCACTGTTTCTGCAGCGTCAGTAGTACTCTCTCTCTCCACTGTTTCTGCAGCGTCAGTAGTACACTCTCTCTCTCTCCACTGTTTCTGCAGCGTCAGTAGTACACTCTCTCTCTCCACTGTTTCTGCAGCGTCAGTAGTACACTCTCTCTCTCTCCACTGTTTCTGCAGCGTCAGTAGTACACTCTCTCTCTCCACTGTTTCTGCAGCGTCAGTAGTACACTCTCTCTCTCCACTGTTTCTGCAGCGTCAGTAGTACTCTCTCTCTCTCTCCACTGTTTCTGCAGCCTCAGTAGTACACTCTCTCTCTCTCCACTGTTTCTGCAGCCTCAGTAGTACACTCTCTCTCTCTCCACTGTTTCTGCAGCGTCAGTAGTACTCTCTCTCTCTCTGCTGTTGCTGCAGCGTCAGTAGTACACTCTCTCTCTCCACTGTTTCTGCAGCGTCAGTAGTACACTCTCTCTCTCCACTGTTTCTGCAGCGTCAGTAGTACTCTCTCTCTCTCTCTCTCTCTCCACTGTTTCTGCAGCGTCAGTAGTACACTCTCTCTCTCTCCGCTGCAGCGTCAGTAGTACACTCTCTCTCTCTCTCCGCTGTTGCTGCAGCGTCAGTAGTACACTCTCTCTCTCTCCACTGTTGCTGCAGCGTCAGTAGTACACTCTCTCTCTCTCCGCTGTTTCTGCAGCGTCAGTAGTACACTCTCTCTCTCTCTCTCTCTCTCTCCGCTGTTTCTGCAGCGTCAGTAGTACACTCTCTCTCTCTCTCCGCTGTTTCTGCAGCGTCAGTAGTACACTCTCTCTCTCTCTCTCCGCTGTTTCTGCAGCGTCAGTAGTACACTCTCTCTCTCTCTCTCTCGCTGTTTCTGCAGCGTCAGTAGTACACTCTCTCTCTCTCTCTCTCTCTCGCTGTTGCTGCAGCGTCAGTAGTACACTCTCTCTCTCTCTCCGCTGTTTCTGCAGCGTCAGTAGTACTCTCTCTCTCTCTCTCTCTCTCTCTCTCCGCTGTTTCTGCAGCGTCAGTAGTACACTCTCTCTCTCTCTCTCTCCGCTGTTGCTGCAGCGTCAGTAGTACACTCTCTCTCTCTCTCCGCTGTTTCTGCAGCGTCAGTAGTACACTCTCTCTCTCTCTCTCTCTCTCTCTCTCTCTCTCTCTCTCTCTCTCTCTCTCCGCTGTTGCGTCAGTAGTACACTCTCTCTCTCTCCGCTGTTGCTGCAGCGTCAGTAGTACACTCTCTCTCTCTCTCCGCTGTTTCTGCAGCGTCAGTAGTACACTCTCTCTCTCTCTCCGCTGTTTCTGCAGCGTCAGTAGTACACTCTCTCTCTCTCTCTCTCCGCTGTTTCTGCAGCGTCAGTAGTACACTCTCTCTCTCTCCGCTGTTGCTGCAGCGTCAGTAGTACACTCTCTCTCTCTCTCCGCTGTTTCTGCAGCGTCAGTAGTACACTCTCTCTCTCTCTCCGCTGTTTCTGCAGCGTCAGTAGTACTCTCTCTCTCCGCTGTTTCTGCAGCGTCAGTAGTACTCTCTCTCTCTCTCTCTGTTTCTGCAGCGTCAGTCACTCTCTCTCTCTCTCCGCTGTTTCTGCAGCGTCAGTAGTACACTCTCTCTCTCTCTCTCCGCTGTTTCTGCAGCGTCAGTAGTACACTCTCTCTCTCTCTCTCGCTGTTTCTGCAGCGTCAGTAGTACACTCTCTCTCTCTCTCTCCGCTGTTGCTGCAGCGTCAGTAGTACACTCTCTCTCTCTCTCCGCTGTTTCTGCAGCGTCAGTAGTACACTCTCTCTCTCTCCGCTGTTTCTGCAGCGTCAGTAGTACACTCTCTCTCTCTCTCCGCTGTTGCTGCAGCGTCAGTAGTACACTCTCTCTCTCTCTCCGCTGTTTCTGCAGCGTCAGTAGTATTCTCTCTCTCTCTCTCTCTCTCTCTCTCTCTCTCTCTCTCTCTCTCTCTCTCTCTCTCTCTCTCTCTCTCTCTCCGCTGTTGCTGCAGCGTCAGTAGTACACTCTCTCTCTCCGCTGTTTCTGCAGCGTCAGTAGTACACTCTCTCTCTCTCCGCTGTTTCTGCAGCGTCAGTAGTACACTCTCTCTCTCTCTCTCTCCGCTGTTTCTGCAGCGTCAGTAGTACACTCTCTCTCTCTCTCTCCGCTGTTGCTGCAGCGTCAGTAGTACACTCTCTCTCTCTCTCTCTCCGCTGTTTCTGCAGCGTCAGTAGTACACTCTCTCTCTCTCCCGCTGTTGCTGCAGCGTCAGTAGTACACTCTCTCTCTCTCCACTGTTTCTGCAGCGTCAGTAGTACACTCTCTCTCTCTTCGCTGTTTCTGCAGCGTCAGTAGTACACTCTCTCTCTCTCTCCGCTGTTTCTGCAGCGTCAGTAGTACACTCTCTCTCTCTCCTCTGTTTCTGCAGCGTCAGTAGTACACTCTCTCTCCACTGTTTCTGCCCCTTACGATGTACTTGATAATTTCCCTATATTCTATCAGTGGTAGGTCATAACTGTTTGTTTCATATGGTATTCATGCATAGCATACTATTACTCCACCTTTAATGTTAGTGATGCAGCCTCTTTAATCCAGGCTGTATCACAACCGGCCGTGATCTGGAGTCTCATAGGGCGGCGCACAATTGGCCCAGCATCGTCCGGGGTAGGGGAAGGTTTGGCTTGGGGTAGGCCGTCATTGTAAATAAGAATTTGTTCTTAACTGACTTGCCTAGTTAAATAAAATAAATAGAAATGTTACTCCCAGTCTGAAGTGATGTGAATGTGATTTACCGCGTTGCTTCTGGATAAGGTTAACAGTGCGTATCCGTCCAGTGATAAATCGTCAAGGTGGCTGACCTTGGCTGAATGACACTGTCTATTTGTCACGCCTCAGGTCTGTCTGGAACATGGTTTATTAGTGAGGGAGTAGCAGCCTGTGATGCTACAGTAGGAGGCTATTTGTGGGGGAAATGAGCAGACTGGATTAATGATGAGTGCCTTGATTAAAACCATAGCGTAAAGCGCTGTGCTGATGTTGCTTAGAGAAGCCAGGCTAATAGCTGGTATTTATCTTTCTGGAAGGTAATGGGTATTCCCTTACGGCTGCCCTCCATCAGCACTCTAGCTAATCACATCTCTCCCTGATTGGGGAGCAGTCCCAAATTAAACTTCACTAAGTGTGTGTATGTGTCTTTTGCAGAGGGAGAGCAGGATGGCCTATGCAGATCCACCTCCAGTCCAGATCCCAGTAGGTGAGTGAATGTCAGTCACACTCCAGTCCTCCCCTCTCTCTGTCGTACATAGCTGTGAGGTGGAGAGATGCTGTGGGAGAAGAAGCCAGCAGGAGATCTGATGACAGTACTGCATGACCTGACATTACCTCTGGCTTTGCTTTTTATTCGCTCCTGATGACGTATTATCTCCCTCTCTTGCTCCCTCACTGTCTCTTTCCCTTTCTCATTTCATCTGTCTCTCACCCACTCTCTAGGTTGAGTTCTACTGCGTCAGGCTCGGACAGTCTCTTTGGACCTCCTCTGGAGTCTGCCTTCAAATCAAAAAGCTTTGCTGGTAGAGATCAGCTACAGAGAGCAGAGAGTGTCTTTGGTGCTTCTGAATGTAAATACGGTTTAAAGTATTATGATGATAGGGACAGAAGTTTTTCCAGTCAGTAAAAACACCTGATCTTATGTGTGATACATACAGTTTTAGGTAGTAGAATAATCGTCTCCCCTTGTTCCCTCCAGATGCTGCCTTCTCCTCTGACTCCTCCTCTCCTGAGAACGTAGAGGACTCGGGGCTGGACTCACCTTCCCATCAGCCCCTAGGCCCCTCCCCTGAGCCGGCTGGTTGGGCAGCGTGGCCATCGGCAAGTCAGAATAAAGAACCAGCAGGACTGGGCAGGCCAGAAGACCCCTTCCTCACGGTCTTTAGAGACCCCTCCCCGGAACGTAGCCCCCACCCCCAGGACAACCCTGCCAGTATCTGGGCAGCTGCTCCACGATCCTCCCGCCCCCCTCCAGACATGGACCCCTCAGCCCTCTGCTTCCCGGCCTTCTCCCAGTCCTTAGCCCCTCCAGAGCTGGACCCCTCAGCCCTCTGCTTCCCGGCCTTCTCCCAGTCCTTAGCCCCTCCAGAGCTGGACCCCTCAGCCCTCTGCTTCCCGGCCTTCTCCCAGTCCTTAGCCCCTCCAGAGCTGGACCCGGCCCTGTGGAGCTGTAAACACATCCCTCCTGAAGACCCCTTCCTGGCTGCCTTCGAGAGGACCGTCACCCAGGAGACCCTGCCCCCCCCTGATGCCTGGGCCCCTCCACGCCCGCGCCCCTCCAGAGACGGAAGGGGGATAGCAGTACAGGGCGACCCGTTCTCCAGCTCCCTCAGTGACAGTAAAACCCTTCCCACCCCCTCCTGCTCTCGCAAGGACAGGGACCGGAAACGAGACCGTAGTGCCCCGCCCCCAGAATCACCTGACGACCCATTCGCCATCACTATGATTGGCAGCCCCACCCACCAGTCAGCCTTAGCTGCCGCGACAGGAATCCTGACCCACATCGTCAGCAGTAGTAGGCTGACCCCCAACTCAAACTCCCTCCCCTTATCCCATCCTAAGAAGGAGCTGGTGCACTGGAACTCTGTCCACAACCCCTTCAGTGAGGGGACCTCGGCTGGGTCTCTGGCCCTGGGTGGAGTGGTCCGGGAGGGAGGGAGGAAGCACCGTGAGTCACGCAGCGAAAGCGAGCCACGCAGGAGCGGCCTGCCTCTCACACGGCATTCTGGGCCACAGGAGGACCTGTGCTTTTCTACTGATAAAGACCAGAACTGCCTGGACCTGAACACATCACAGCCGCCCTGCAACATGGGCTCACACAATGGTATGAATGTTGAACACTAAACTACTGGCCTCAGATGTCTATGCACGAGATTGGATTTTCTAAATATATTTTCCCAAATGTACAACTATATTTGACTCTATTCCAAACCCCACACTGTCTTTTAGACAACTTCCTTTTGTCTTACAGGTTGTAATATTGGTAATGTTCCTCTAGGTTCAAAGCAAAGCTTCAGGCAGGACAGTGCAGAGCTGCTGGTGGCAGCCCCTCCCAGACCAGCCAGAACCAAGAGGTCCTCAGGCAGACTGAGTGGCTGTGAGAGAGTGAGTGTCTCAGGAAAATCAACCGGACTACAGAAGCTCTGGTCTGGTCTCCCAGATCTGTGCATTTTACAGCTATAAGCCTGTAGACAACTACTTACTGTAACTGCTTACTTTTTCCTGTGTGTCTTCAGTCCAGGTCAGTGTGCTCGTCTCCCCAGCCGGAACCCAGCCCAGACCTCACCTCGTCCTCCTCCTCCAGCCCCAGTGAGTGGGGGGCACAGACACGTGCCCCCAGCCCTGCCAGAGGTGGGCAGCCCTCACCCCTCTCACATCTGAATCAAGACCATGCGCCCCTACACAGTTAGTCTGAACACAACACTTTTTAAACCCGTTTTTTTAAAGATACTCAATAGCATAAAGCACTTATGGATAAGGACATTGTGCCTTGAACTTGTCATAAACATAAAGAATATCTTCCCATAGTGCATCTGTCTCGCGGACCGAGCCCGATCTCCCTGAGCACCCAAGAGTTATGGCCTGTGGCAGCAGCCATCACAGAATACATCAATGCTTACTTCAAAGGTGGACAACACAACCGGTCAGCATACATAAGCCCTCTGTACACCAGGTCCAGTGTTATTACCTATTATACACAGGCCTGCTGAAAGCTAAGTGTGTATGTTTCTCTTCTCTCTTCTCCAGCTGTCTGGTGAAGATCACAGGAGATCTCACCATGTCTTTTCCTGCTGGAATCACTCGTATCTTCACTGCTAACCCAAACGTCCCGGTCCTCAGCTTTCGATTGGTCAACATCTCCCGGGTTAACCACTTTCTGCCCAATCAGAAGCTGCTTTACAGGTAGCTTAATATAAGCTATGGGATTGGTTGTGAGGTTATGAAATATAGACAGGTTGCGTGACAATGTCACACAAATTATGCGCGCACATCGCAAGGGTAGAAGGCTGTGTTATGATTCTGAATGATCTGATAGCTAGCAACAATGACAAGACGCTGCCATGTTTGGAATCATAGGTGGCTTGTTTCAGATAGTTTATCTGGTTCTCGATGCCTTTTTTGAGGTATTTTTGCTTTAACCACATCTGACATTACAGCTAAAATTTGCTAACTAACAACTGTAACAAAGTGCTTATTGTGCAAATGTGTTTGAGAAATATAGTTTACATGTTGTCAATAATCCTATGATTCGAAGCCAACCCAGTCTGTTTTGCCCCGAAGATCCACACACATTGGTTTTTATTACTAAACAACACAGATGTCTACAGATTGCTGAAATGGTAAGATCTAGATATGTCTCATTCTTCGGTTTGTGTTATTCTCCACAGTGACCCCTCTCAGAGTGACCCAGACACCAGGGACTTCTGGTTCAACATGCAGGCACTGAAACTTTACCTGCAGAGAGAGGCTGAGCTCAACCCCCTGGCCTCCTACTATAATGTGGCCCTACTCAAATACCAGGTGACAGATGAAGTACAGTGGTACTCTCTTACCTTCTGTCATCTGAAGTTACACAAAAGTATTCTTCAAGATACACATTTTCCCTCGTCTTCCAAATGACAGCATCAACAACCTCTCCCAACTCTGTTCCTCTCAGGTGTCGTCCCAGGACCCTGGTCGTGCTCCCCTCCTGCTGTCAGCAGAGTGCCAGCGTAGTGGCACGGTGACCCGTGTAGCACTGGACTACCACTGCTGCCCGGCCACCGCCCCCTCCACCCAGCTCACTGCTGTGCAGGTGCTGCTGCCCCTCGACCACACCGCAACAGACCTGCAATGCCAGCCCCCAGCCTCCTGGTGAGTTCGGGTGGGAGTGGGAGGAGGGAATGAAAGGGGGATGTATGGTGGGCGGAGGGATAGAGGTATAGTGAAAGTAGGAGAAAGGACGAACTGAAGGTCAGGGAGAAGGTGAGGACAGACTGGGAAAGAGGGGGAGAAAGAGAGAAGAGTGGGAACTGGGTTGGCCTCACTGACCCTTTGTCTGCCTTCCCAGGAATGCTGAGGAACGACAGCTACTGTGGAAACTACCCAACCTCTCCCCTACCAACCACAGCAAAGGTTACTTGTCTGTCTACAGTACATCCACACCCATCTCACTCAATGGCCACATATCAGTCCTATTCTAGCTATAGAAATTATGGTTAAGGAAATATAAATGCAGTAAAAAGTTATTTTTTCCAAGTCTGGCCCTTGACTACATAATTGCATTGAGTGCCACCCTCTTCTCTATTTTAATATGCAGCCTCTATGAAGGTATCATTATCTTAAATATCAAGATTAGCATATGAAAGCTGAGCCTGAGTGGAAGATGGGTCAGTGATAATATAAAGGAGAATTGGCAGGGATTATCATTTTTAAAAACATTTGAGTCATTAAGCAGACGCTCTTATCCAGAGCAACTTCTAATTAGTGCATTCATCTTAAGATGGCTAGGTGAGACGAGATCACAATCATACAAAGTAGATTTTCCATCAACAAAGTATTTCTCAGTCAGTGCTAGTGGGAAAAGTGCCTTTTTAAATCACAAGCCAGTGTTATTAACTTGCTCCTGTTAGTGGAGGGGAACTGAAGAATGTGTCAATTGTTGGTTGTTCTAGGCTCTGGTACTCTGTGTGCCAGCTGGCAATGCCTGGAGGTTCCTCGTGGACCTCCCCCCAGCCTGGCAGTCCAGTTTGTGGGCTCCGGGGCCTCTCTGTCGGGCATGGATGTGGAGCTGGTGGGCAGTCACTACCGTATGTCCCTGGTCAAGAAGAGATTTGCCACAGGTACAGTAACACCATATGTTACTAAGCCTGGCCAATAAGATAGTGTGTGGGCCTTGGAATTTGACAAAGATTGTATGGAATTTGTTTAATAATGTGTTTCACCACATGTTTGTGTTTCCTTGGCAGGGAAGTACATGGCAGGCTGCTCCTTGTGAGGAGCAATAAGAGTTCCTGGAATACACATTGCACTTTTAGCCCTCTGGGCCATACTGACCTCCTTCCCCAGGAGGTAGAGGACAGACTGGGATGGGTTTGACATTGGGACCAGACACCGTGCTCACTCATTCTCCTGGCTTTGGAGGAGAATGTGCACTTAACATGTGTATGCTGACCTTGCCGCTAAAAAGGATCAAGCTCGTTTTCGGACCTAGCCTTTTCTTTTTCAGCTCTGAATTGTACACGCAATCCTCGTCCTTTCCCAGGGGAGTGTACCCATCTTCTTTTCTTGTATTGAATCTTGTTTGTTGTGTTTGCATTGTGTTCTGTGTGCCTTTTTATATCAGGAGTTTGAAAACTGGATGTAAGAAGTTGGCTTTATTGGAGAGAATTGTGTGTATGAATATAAACATACTACTAACATAATGGCTTGAACAGAATTTCCATGGAAACTTGAATTTAATGTAAATATAAGGAATATTTCTGCACATATAGACTGAATCATTGTCAGTGATAACAGTATTAACACTTCATTGGCCAGGAAGACTCATTGAAAAATGTTAGTAAAGCTGTTTTTCCAAAATATACACATTTCATTAATAAATGAACGTGGCCAAAAACAGATGGTTTCCACCAATTTATTACACATTGATCAGTACAAAATACAGTTGAACTATGCAGTTTGTTACAGACTGTATGCCCTCAAGCTAGGTAAAGTGTAGTCAAGAATGTTTAAAAATACATAAAAATAAGGGTTCAATATACTTGTAAGAAGAACCAGATTTAGTTCAATAAAAAATAATCCTCAGCCAAAAGTCTAAACAGCATTACAAAAAACATTAAAGTTCACGTAGAAATTACTTTCCAAAGCACTTAAAAGGCAAAGTACTGTGACAGGCACGAGTTACAAAGAGCTCAGGATTCTCAAGCTACTACAAACTCTGGGGGGGTAAAATTCAACCAAAAGTGTTTAGAAAAAAAAGTTCATGTCAATCAGTAATTAAATCAGTTATATTTATTCATAAATAGAAATGGAGATTCTCTCAATATGGACACGTGACTGACGGTTAATTGGGCAAATATCAACACTGTTACAGTTAAATATTGTTGTGTTGACCATAAGACATAGAAAATGATCAAAACAAGACAAAACGTCTGCGTCACACACATCAGTCCCAGCCACTAAATAATCAAAGCAAGGAGGACATCCCCTTTTAAAAGCACAAACGGTACAGTATGGGAAGAGAGAAATTATTGGGGAAAGATCAAGTGCTGGATTCAATCCGTATTGCGGAAGATCCGTGTTTAAAAATGTAAAGGTAATTTCCGTTTACCATGAATGCAGTCTTCGAACGGTGCCTTTCAATTTCAATCTTCCACAATACCGGTGTGATCCAGCCCCATGTGAACTCAAAAGGCCATTAATAAACACATTTTCTACATCATATTAAGAAATATATTTATGTATGAACGTTTTAACAGTTTGTTGGTTTCGCACAATCAGTACAGCACAATTGTACGGCTATATAATATGTAAATCATCTTTAGAGAAACCGGCTCGAGCCGTTTACACTTTTATATATCGAGCATTAAACTAAACATGGATCAGGATATTCTGAATATTTCCCCCTCCAATCAAAATGGAACGAGTCCATTTGAGTAACGGTACCATTAAGGGGGTGAGCCACACTATCTGAACTCAGCATCAGTTGAACTGAACAGATGCAATTAGGGTTTCCTTTTAAGGGTTTTGGCTTCGGAGGTCCAACGCTTTCACGTTTTGGTAAATACATACTATATTACATCCCTTAAGAAATTCGACATGGCCCAGTTTGGGCCAGACATACGGCTCCACAAAATGGATGCCAGACAGCTCCAGTTAACCCAGAAGGTAGATCATCATATATATACATACAATCTGGTGGTTTCCTGAACACAGTTCACCACTCATTTCAGTCCTTAAAACATACATCTAAAAGGTCTCATCAATATAGATGCAACTGGCTTGTCCTAGACTCTGGGGTGTGACATCTATGGATCATGGATCAATGAGACCAGCATTGTGTGCATCCTGAAATTGAGTTGATGCCAAACAGCATCATAGAATAGTTACAATTTGGATGAAAAGTGATATATATATATATATATACACACATGGAGAAGGTTACTTGAGTATTGGGGAGTTGGTAGAGTTAACAGTGGCTACTCTTTTATAGTTGCCTCATAAGAACAAAGCAGAGCAGAGCATAGAAAAGGAGGAGGTAACTAATCATCTCATACGGCCAGGGTGTTAGAGGTCCCTGCCATCCCATCAACAATGAGACCAGGGTATTTTTCTCTGCATCAGGCCCTACTGACAGAGCCACGAGTGGCCGCGCTGGTGGGAGGGACAAGTCCTTTGGGTCAGTTGGTTGCATCAATGTGCGTTGAGGCAACACGTATAGAATAATCCTATTACACCTACAGGTTTAAAGGTGCTTTAGAATGTCTGAGGTTTTGAAACAATACATTCACACTGCGGTAGAGGCACAGCTGAGGGAGGAGATAGACATCTGTAGTAGTGGTGGTTAAAGAGTTAGCATCTAAGGCACTGGAATTACACTATGGCACAGCTAATAAAGGATAAGAAACACACCACTCATACAAAGTTACATGTATCCAACATGGGTACTGCACAAAGTCATTCTTATTCACAGTTGCAAAACGGGAAAAAAAAACAGAAATTTGAACTGTATACCTCTGTCAGGTCAAACCAGACCCACTTGGTGAGCATTCATTGTTTTCCCTGGGATAAAGAGTCCCCCTTTAAATACACTAACTAGGAGGAGTGGTTGGGTAGGGGCTGAGCCTGCTGCTCTTCTCTATATACACTGAACCCACTCGCTGTGTAGCAGGCTGGGCTACCGGCTCTTAGTGTGCTGACAGGACCAGGAGAGCCCAGAGCTTCAGCAGGGCTCCTGAGAGAGGGTCACGGGCCTCATCTGGTCTCAGATCTCCTGCAGCGAGTGGTTGATTTCGATCCTCTCCCTTTTCACGGTCGGTTCGTTGGGCCCCCGGCCCTCGTCACTGCCCATGTCACTCATGTCGTCTGAGAAGGACGGGTCTGAGATAGGAACAGAGGTTAACAAAAAGGTAAGGTCTAAATTGATTCCACATTGAGACACATAGGGGACAGCAAGTCAAACACTAGGAGCCAGGGAGAATAGACCAACCTTTATCCATGAGCATGGGCAACATTGAGTTTAGGTCACTGAACTGTGTTTCAGAAGAAAGGAGAAATTATATTAGTAATGGGCTAATACAGATTTACATGCTGTCAACAAGCCATTTACCTCATAACCAGAAACTCTCACCATACAACCTGGTGTGCGATTAAAATATGCATAATTATTTCACAGACTTTTGCAGGAGTTCCACAGGATAGCTCAAGGAAACTGGTACATGAAAGGCTGCCCACTCACCTCTCCCATGACAGCGATGGGCGTCTCTCCGGTTGCCTGGGCAACGCGGTGCTCCACCAGGTAGAACATGTACTCGTCGTAGAGCAGCCTGATGAGATGGAAGGAGCCGAAACTAGCGGCACTACGCAGGGTCAGGTCCCTGATCACCATGGAGCTGGAGGAGGGGAGAGAGGGAGGAGGCAATCAGAGAGAAACGACATTAACACAGCCCCAATGAGCATCAATCTGCCAACGCCACATGACGCTAACCACCAAAATTCATCCGCCTGAAAATACTACCACACTTTAGTGAAAATGCATACTGTATATATACAGGTAACTGCCAAAATATAGGAAACGCCAACATAAAGTGTCTTAATAGGGCATTAGGACAGAACAGCTTCAATGCACCTTGGCATACATTTTACAAGTGCTGGAATTTAATTGGAGGGATGTGACAATTCTTCCACGAGAAATACCATCATTTGGTGTATTGTTGATGGAAAACGCTGTCTCAGGCACCACTCCAGTGTTAAGTGTTCAATTGGGTTGAGATCTGGTGACTGAGACACACACCCTTTAAACCCCCTATGCTGCTTTGAGACCACTCTTTCAAAGTACCTGAGAGCTCTTCCAGCCATGCCAGCCAAAATACTTTTTATACATGACCCTAAGCATGATGGGACATTCATTGCTTAATTAACTTAGAACCAGAACTGTGTGGAAACAACTGCTTTCAAACATACTTATTTTGGCAGTTTTACACACACACACACACACACACACTTTCCACATTTGTTACATTAAATACATTGAAAGTATGGATTAAATAAAATATTTTCCTCAGCAATCTACACACAATACCATTTAATGACAAAGTGAAAAGTTTGTCCCTTTGCTATGAGACTCGAAATAGAGCTCAGATACATGCTGTTTACATTGAGCATCCATCTACAAATTGATTGGAGTCCACCTGTGGTAAATTCAATTGATTGGACATGATTTGGATATATAAGATCCCACAGTTGAAAGTGCATGTCAGACCAAAAACCAAGCCATGAGGTCGAATGAATTGTCCGTAGAGCTCCGAGACAGGATTGTGTCGAGACACAGATCTGGGGAAGGGTACCAAAACAATTCTGCAACATTGAAGGTCCCAAAGAACACAGTGGCCTCCATCATTCTTAAATGGAAGAAGTTTGGAACCACCAAGACTCTTCCTAGAGCTGGCCGCCTGGCCAAACTGAGCAATCAGGGGAGAAGGGCCTTGGTCAAGGAGGTGACCAAGAACCCGATGGCCACTCTGACAGAGTTCCATAGTTCCTCTGGAGATGGGAGACCCTTCCAGAAGGACAACCATCTCTCCAACAATCAGGCCTTAATGTTAGAGAGGTCAGATGGAAGCAACTCCTCAGTAAAAAGGCGCATGACCGCCTGCTTGGAGTTTGCCAAAAGGGCGTCTGATGAAACCAAGATTGAACTCTTTGGCCTGAATACCAAGCGTCACATCTGGAGGAAACCTGGCACTATCCCTACGGTGAAGCATGGTGGTGGCAGCATTATGCTGTGAGGATGTTTATCAGAGGCAGGGACTGGGAGGCTAGTCAGGATCGAGGGAAAGATGAACAGAGCAAAGTACAGAGAGATTCTTGATGAAAACCTGCTCCAGAGCGCTCAGGACCTCAGACTGGGGTGAAGGTTCACCTTCCAACAGGACAAATACCTTAAGCACACAGCCAAGACAACGCAGGAGTGGCTTCGGGACAAGTCTCTAAAAGTCCTTGAGTAGCCCAGCCAGAGCCCGGACTTGAACCCGATCGAACATCTCTGGAGAGACCTGCAAATAGTTATGCAGCGACGCTCCCCATCCAATTTGTCAGAGCTTGAGAGGATCTGCAGAGAAGAATGGGAGAAACTCCCCAAATACAGTTGTGCCAAGATGCAAAAAGACTCAACACTGTAATCGCTGCAAAAGGTGCTTCAACAAAGTACTGAGTAAAGGTTCTGAATACTTATGTAAATGTAATACTTCAGTTTTTATTTTTTATAAATTAGCAAAAAATGTCTAAACCTGTTTTTGCTTTGTCATTATGGGGTATGGTGTGTAGCTTGAGGGGGAAAAAATGATTTAATCCATTTTAGAATAAGGCTGTAACGTAACAAAATGTGGAAAAAGTCAAGGGGTCTTAATACTTTCCGAAGGAACACAGTGGCCTCATACATACAGTACCAGCCAAACGTTTGGACACCTACTCATTCAGGGGTTTTTCTACATTGTAGAATAATAGTAATGACATCAAAACTATGAAATAACACATATGGAATCATGTATTAAACAAACAAAAAAACTTTTTGCCATGATGACAGCTTTGCGCACTCTTGACATTCTCTCAACCAGCTTTATTAACCTCTCTAGGCTAGGGGGCGGTATTTTCACGTCCGGATGAAAAGCGTGCCCAAAGTAAACTGCCTGCTACTCAGGCCCAGAAGCTATGATATGCATATTATTACCAGATTTGGATAGAAAACACTCTGAAGTTTCTAGAACTGTTTAAATAATGTCTGAGTATAACAGAACTTATTTGGCGAAGCCCCGAGGACAAACCATCCAGAATTTTTTTGTTGAGGTGACAATGTTTTCAATGTGTTTTCTACGTGGATCTAGATTTACAAGGCACTTGCTTGCAGTTCCTATCGCTTCCACTGGATGTCAACAGTCTTTAGAAATTGGTTGATGTTTTTCCTTTGTGTAATTAAGAAGTAGGTTTGTTCAGAATGAGGGTTGTGTCTAGTGTACTGTTGTGGTCGGGGCGCGCGACCTGAAAGCTCGCTCCGCTTTGTTTTTATCCGCTATTGAACGCAGTTTATCCCATCTTTAATTTGTATCTATTATTTACATTCAAAAATACCTAAAGTTGGATTAGGAAAGTTGTTTGAAATTACAGGTAATTTACAGGTAATTTATTAGATAATCTGTAGTCATGTCGGGCGAGTTGGAACCGGTGTTTTTCTGGATCAAACGTGCCAAATAAATTGACATTTTGGAGATATAAATGACAGAATTTATCGAACAAAAGGACCATTTGTGATGTTTATGGGATATATTGTAGTGCCAACAGAAGAAGCTCTTCAAAGGTAAGGCATGAATTATATGGTTATTTCTGAGTTTTTTGTCGCGCCTGGCGGGATGAAATATGATTGTCTGTGTTTGTTTGATGGGGTGCTGTCCTCAGATAATAGCTTGCTTACGCCGTAAAGCCTTTTTGAAATCTGACACGGTGGCTGGATTAACAAGAAGTAAAGCTTTAATTTGGTGTATTGCACTTGTGATTGTATGAAAGTTACATATTTCTAATAATTTAATTTGAATTTGGTGCTCTGCCATTTCACCAGATGTTGTCAAATCGATTTGATCCCTAAGAAGATAAATGTTCACTTGTGTCATTTCTTTCCTTAATGCAATCAGTTGTGTTGTGACAAGGTAGGGGTGGTATACAGAAGATAGCCCTATTTGGTCAAATACCAAGAACAGTTCAAATAAGGAAAGAGAAACGACAGTCCATCATTACTTTAAGACATGAAGTTCAGTCAATCAGGAACATGTCAAGGACTTTGAAAATGTCTTACAGCGCAGTTGCAAAATCCATCAACCACTATGATGAAATTGGCTCTCATGAAGACCACCACAGGAAAGGAAGACCCAGAGTAACTTCTGCTGCAGAGGATAAATTCATTAGAGTTAACTGCACCTCAGATTGAAGCCCAAATAAATGCTTCACAGAGTTCAAGTAACAGACAGATCTCAACATCAACTGTTCAGAGGAGACTGTGTGAATCAGGCCTTCATGGTTGAATTGCTGCAAAGAAACCACTACTAAAGGACACCAATAATAAGAAGAGATTTGATTGGTCCAAGAAACATAGGCAAAGGACATTAGACCATTGGAAATCTGGCCTTTGGTCTGATGAGTCCAAATGTGAGATTTTTTGTTCGAACCGCCTTGTCTTTGTGAGACGCACGGGTGAACGGATGATCTCCACATGTGTATTTCCCACCGTGAAGCATGTAGGAGAAGGTGTGGTGGAGTAGGGGTGCTTTGCTGGTGACACTGATTTATTTAGAATTCAAGGCACACTTAACCAGCATGGCTAACAGAAATCTGCAGCAATACACCATCTCAGACTGGTTTGTTTTTCAACAGAACAATCACCCGAAACACACTTCTAGGCTGTGTAAGGGCTATTTGACCATGAAGAAGAGTGATGGGAGTGCTGCATCAGATGACCTGGCCTCCACAATCACCCAACCTCAACCCAATTGAGATGGTTTGGGATGAGTTGGACTGCAGAGTGAAGAAAAAGCAGCCACGTGCTCAGCATATGTGGGAACTCCTTCAAGACTGTTGAAAAAGCATTTCAGGTGAAGCTGGTTGAGAATGCCAAAAGTGTGCAAAGCTGTCATCAAGGCAAAGGGTGGCTACTTTGAAGAATCAAAAATATATTTTGATTTGTTTAACGCTTTTTTAGTTACTACATGATTCCATGTGTTATTTCATAGTTTTGATGTCTTCACTATTATTCTATAATGTAGAAAATAGTAAAAATAAAGGAAAACCCTTGAATGACTAGGTGTGTCCAAACTTTTGACTGGTACCACGCACGCACGCACGCACGCACACACACACGCACACACACACACACACACAATTTGGCTATTTCAGCCACACCCATTGCTGACAGGTGTATAAAATCTAGCACACAGCCATGCGATCTCCAAAGACAAACATTGGCAGTAGAATGGCCTTACTGAAGAGCTCAGTGACATTCAACGTGGCACCGTCATAGGATACCACCTTTCCAACAAGTTAGGTTGTCAAATTTCTGTCCTGCTAGAACTGCCCCGGTCAACTAAGTGCTGTTATTGTGAAGTGGAAACAGCTCAGCCGCGAAGTGGTAAGCCACACAAGCTCACAGAACAGAACTCAGCATACAATTACATTCTAGACGATTCTGTGCTTCCAATTTTGTGGCAACAGTTTGGGGAAGGCCCTTTCCTGTTTCAGCATGACAATGCCCCCGTGCACAAAGCGAGGTCCATACAGAAATGGTTCGTTGAGATTGGTGTGGAAGAACTTGACTGGTCTGCAGAGCCCTGACCTAAACCCCAGTGAACACCTTTGGGATGAATTGGAACGCCGACTGCGAGCCAGGCCTCATCGCCCAACATCAGTGCCAGACCTCATTAATGCTCTAGTGGCTGAATGAAAGCATGTCCCCGCAGCAATGTTCCAACATCTAGTGGAAAGCCTTCCCAGAAGAGTGGAGGCTGTTTAGGCAGATAAAGGGAGGACCAACTCCATATTAATGCCCATGATTTTGGAATGTGATGTACGACGATCAGGTTTCCACGTACTTTTGGTCATGTAGTGTATCTATCTTTAGAGATCGATCTATCTATCAACATTATCTATCTATCGAGGTCTGTCTGTCTGTTTAGATAGGGTCCATACCTGTAGAAGGACCACTTCAGCAGGAACTGTCTTGCAGCCCTGGGGAAGCTGGTGCTGCCCTCGTGGGGCTTGAGGACCTGGTTGACCACGTTGTCCAGCCAGGCGGCCCACTGGTCCAGAGAGCTCTGCTGCTGCAAGGTCACCTTGAAGTCCTGCTCCAGCCGCTGGACCACAGTCTCGTCACACTGGCATACCCACGACGCCTGCTCCTGTAGACCAACAACACACAAACCCCAAGTCTGAGAGGATTTACAAGGTACAGGTACAAACAGAAATGCATGGACACACATGGACACACACACACACACGGAAGTGTTTTCTTCCCACTGTGCAACAAAGATGAACCCAAGGAATTATTAGTTCCATGGTCCTACCTGTACGTTGGCGAAGTCGACGCGGTTGAGGTCGCTGAGCATCTGATTGATCTGGGAGGTGTTCTGCAGCACAGCGCGGGCCGCCTGGGCCAGGTGGTTCAGAGAGGTGTACCGACGCAAGGTCTGAGCAAATGCACTCACCACCGCTGCCTACAGCACATGCAAGAGATGGTTAACTTCACCTGGGAATGTATCGCGTGTAATGTATATCTGCGAGTTCAGCTGTCTGCAGAAAGACTACGAGGGTGTTGGAAGGTGTTTTGTACCTTGGTGCGTACAATCTCATTGGGAAAGTCGCTCATGGCTGTGGTCAGCCAACCCTCCAGACTCTTGGCAAAGTTGCGAATGGCCTGAGTGAGAGTACCTGCAATAAATAAAAAAATCAGCTGGGATAAATACAATACATTGAGTGCGATAATGATAATGTTATTATAATGTAGTAATGCTGAAATTAGGTAGGTGTACTGACTGGGGACAGGGCGTAGCACGTCAGGGATGAGGATCTCCACCAGGGCCTGGTACAGGATATGGTCACAGCTCCTCATCCACAGCTTGACAGGCTCATACTTGCACAGAGCCATCAGCTTCTCCCTGGGGATCACCCCCTCCATGTCCTCATCACTGTACACACACACACACACAAAATCACTAAAATAACAGTTTTCAATCACAGAAAACATACATGCATATAAAGCCTGAAAGCAAATATGACATTTTTTCCTAATTCAAATATTACTTTCTCAATCCTCTGTTGTCTGACCTGTTGGGGATGGTGGTGGTTACGTCACTAGATGGCGCTGTTGAATACCAGAAGGTCTGCCACAGCTTCTCAATGTAGTGGAACTGGAGGTTCATCACCACATCCAGAGTAGCCTACGGGGGAGAGGAGGAGGAGGGGAGACGGGAAGGACAAAACACAGAGCTGAGCCATGGCAACCAGACACACAACAAAGTTTCTCTGCAGCAGCCTCCTGACTGGTTAGAGGCTGAGTCCAAGCTAAATGCTGCCTTCCTTCCAACCCATTGATCCCAAATCAGAACAGATAATATTTGAGTGATATTTACTAGGAATTCAACTGTAACATGGCTTTAACAGGGACTATAGTGTGTGCTGTAAGTGTGTCCCTGTAATATTGGGCAGCCTCAAGTCCACACAGCTTCCTCATTCCTGTTTGAACTCTCACATACCGAGTTCTGAGCATGTGCTACATACTATAATCAACACGCCAATCAAATCTCCACATGACAGATTTACTATACTAAAGATTTACCAACTCACTATACAATTTTCCAGTAACAATATGGGCTAAAAGAAGTCAACTTCACTTTGACAATGTCAAAAATAATTGAAATGGCCACAGATATAGCCTAAGGTATGTTTTAAATATGACATAATATAGACAGTGAAGCCACAGTCAACCCTCAGTAACAGAGCAGCAGTGAACCTCCTGTATGTTCTGTCTATCAGTGCTCTGTGATTAGTGGTAGTGTCTCTATTCACTCTTCACACCATGCCCAGAGATTCTCCTTTGGCAGGACATGCTCCCAGTCTCCAGTTACAGCCCAGCACAGTATAGGCTTTCCTTCAATCACATGATATGTTTTTGCTTCCTCTCCAAGGATCACTATGGTAACCTTGTTTACCGTTGCTCTGGGCAACAGCTTAAACACTAAACTCCAAAACAAAAAGAATTCCCCTGCCCCTACAAACAAGCGTTTTGCCTCCCCTGTTTCGACACACAGGAAAAACAGCATGCTTTAGAAACTATGGCTAGAGCGAGAGAGAAAAGGGAGATGGAGAGAAAAGAATGACAGAGAGGAGCATGCTGGGACTGAGGTTCCTTAACGCTGCCCCCACATACATACACTTCTTTATGTGGTTTTACCTGATTTATTCATTTCCTTCCACGCTGGAGTTTTTATTGCTCAGCATGCTTAATTGGCGTGTCTGATAGCAGGATATTTGGTTCTTATCAATAACTTTGACATATAATAATAAATTCATGTATGGGCGCTAAAGTGAATGAATATGAATGTGTATAGAGATAATTAATGCTTTGCTTGTATGAAACAAAATGTTCCGACCATAAGGCGCTACAGAGGGTAGTGAGTACAGCCCAGTACATCACTGGGGCCAAGCTTCCTGCCATCCAGGACCTACAGTGCCTTCAGAAAGTATTCAGACCCCGACTTTTTCCACATTTTGTTACGTTACAGCCTTATTCTAAAATTGCTTAAATAAAAAAAATATCCTCAGTAATCTACACACACAATACCCCATAATGACAAAGCGAAAACAGGTTTATAAATGTTTGCGAATTTCTTTAAAAAATATATTTAAAAAAGACCTTATTTACATAAGTATTCAGACTCTTTGCTAGGACACTTACCACAGGTGGACTCCAATCAAGTTGTAGAAACATCTCAAGGATGATCAATGGAAACAGGATGCACCGGAGCTCAATTTCAAGTCTCATAGCAAAAGGTCTGAATACCTATGTAAATAAGGTGTTTCTGTTTAAAAAATGTAATACATTTGCAAAAATGTATAAAAACCTGTTTTCACTTTGTCATTATGGGGTATTGTGTGTGTGGATTTCTGATGATTTTGTTTTATTTAATGCATTTTAGAATAAGGCTGTAACGTAACAAAATCTGGAAAAAGTCCAGGGTTCTGAATACTTTCCGAAGGCACTGTACATGTAAAAATGACCTCGACTAACCTGTACCCCCACACATTGACTTGGTATCGGTACCCCATGTATATATCCTTTTTAAATTTTGTTTATTTAGTCATGTGTTCTTAACTATATATCTTGAACTGCATAGTTGATTAAGGGCTTGTAAGTAAGCATTTCACAGTAAGTTCTACACCTGTCTACATCGGCGCATGTGACAAATAAAATGTGATTTAATTTGAAACTCTATAGCTGTATTTCCACTGAAAGCAGGGTGAGGAATAAGTTCTTCCTGGACCTTCACCTTGATTTGTCCTTTGTATGCTTGTTACCTTTATTTTACATAGTACATTTCATTTACCATCAATAATCCTCCTAGTATAAAGTTAACAGATGGTTGTTTGCTCACAAAGAGAAAAGCGCATAAACATTAAACACACAGAAACACACAGAGAGCTGTGAGAGTGACAGAAATGCGCCGGCCAGACAAAGGCAGGAGCCCATGTGCCTGTCCAATGACAAGGCAACACAAAGGCCCACGGGGAGGCGAGCACGAAAAGACACCAAGATGTCCGCCCAGCGCGCTGAAAGGTTAATTGGCATGTCTTGAAAGCTGAGCTGAGATGAAAGGAGGCTGGAACAAAAGGAGCGTGGTGTGGCTGGACAGAGGGAGGCCACGGATAATATGATAAACCCACGGCTTCAGTGCTTTAATTAAGCTTTTCAGGGCACCTCTCCCTTTCGGTCTCTCCTTCTCTCTCTATAGCTTGGAAATTCCCCCAAAAATGTACATTAAACACTTCACCACCCCCTCCCTCATCACTGTATCCCATCCAGGGAGTCGGTATTCTCTTCGATCACATTCAACAGTAACTAAGGATGTGTTCTAGCACCAGCTCTGAAATATCGTTTCCCCCATACATAATTTCATCAAATTTGCAGTGCCGTCGACTAGGACAGGATACCTGTTGAGGGCTGCAGTCTATCGCGCTTGCTGGAAGCGCCTGTTTCACCAGACCAGACCACTCCAGAGCAGTGCAGAGTTTGCAGCTAGTTGGCGCTGTGTCCACATACCTCACAGTGGTCCCTGTACAGGTTCTGCAGCTTCTTCACGTCATTCATGTTGATACGCTCAGGGAGGGGCTGGGTGCCCAGGTCAGGGGTGGGGAACGGGGGCAGGACATGTGACACATCTGCGGACACGATGACACACGGTCAAATCCCAAACAACAACAAAGAGGTGTTTAATAATAATGTGAAGCGACATAATTAAATCTTGCATCCAGTGATTAAACTGGGCTGGCCATACCCTAGGCTACCATGCAAGCAGTCTAAAAGCTTTTTATCATTACTGTTTTATCCTCAGTGTTCACAAACTATGGAATTAATGCTAGCTCTGTTTTGGTACAGGGGACCTGATGGTCTCTCAGTGTTACAGTGTGGCCAGCGGAGCTCCTTACCAATGTACTGCTGGTGGTGCTGGCTCTGGGCTGCCACAGACTGCTCTGGGGTGCTGGCTGGGTGCTGGGAGCCTCCTGACAGGCTGTCTCCCATGCCATCCACCTTCTGGAGGGGCTTGAACCTGCGGAAAGGGGAGAGGGCAGCACAGCTATGTTGGGTGGGGCTGGGAAGAACTAAAGGATGACTGGGAGAGGAGAGGAAGCACAAACGAGGAGAGGAGAGAGTGGAGAATAAAGGCAGGTGTGAGGTTAAATAAACCATGTATCTGAAATGAGGACGAGTGCACCACTTCACTCCATTGCAGAGAAGCATTTCAAAATCCACAAAAGTCATTTGGGCAGAGGCAGGAGACATCAAGTCAAATGTTCAAAGAATATCAAAAGGAACTGGATTAACTTCTTGAGTGTAGGGGGCAGGATTTTAGTTTTTGGCTAAAAAACATAACCATTTGAAACTGCCTATTTCGTCTGCGATGTCGTGACCGCTCGAGCCTGTGGATGTCTGAACATAACGCGTCAAACAAATGGAGGTATTTTGGATATAAAAATAATCTTTATGGAACAAAAGGAACATTTATTGTGTAACTGGGAGTCTCGTGAGTGCAAACATCCGAAGACCATCAAAGGTAAATTTAATCTATTGCTTTTCTGACTTTCGTGCCCAATCTACTTGGCTGCTAGTGTTTGTAATATTTTGTCTACTGAGAGAGATGTTCTTACATAAACGTTTGTTATGCTTTTGCCGAAAAGCTGTATTGAAATCTGACACGCCAGGTGGATTAACAACAAGCTAAACTGTGTTTTGCTATATTGCACTTGTGATTTCATGAAAATTAAATATTTTTAGTAATTTGATTTGAATTTGGCGCGCTGCAATTCAGCGGGTGTTGATGAAAATGATCCCGCTAAAGGGATGGGTGCGTCAAGAAGTTAAAGCTTTGGCAGACAGAATGGACAGATGAGAGAGAAAGAGAGAAGAGGTAGAGGATGTGAGCGGGAGGGTTCACCTCTGTTTCTGGTGCATGGGTTGCTGTCTCATGGCCATGTACTGAGAGTCCTCTTGCAGTCTGTTGAGTGGTGAGTCTGGCTTCAGTCTGATGCCATAGTAGTGGTACTTGGAGTTGCCCCTGGAACAAACAGGAACATGGGGGGTTAATAAGGAAATTGTAATCAGCTTCGTAATCTGTTTTATCATCATCAGAATAAATCCTCACTATCAGCATCATCAATCAATCTTTCTAATCTATCATTAACATTATCCTACACCTGCTCTTCATCACCATCAAGGTCATACCTAGTGCCGAGGCGGCGGGTCCTGAGGCCCATGAAGACGGAGCGGATGAGTTTCCCAAAGGAGGCAGCGTTGACAGGGTCCAGTTTCTGCTCCTGACAATGGCGCAGGTAGTGGTTGTAGAGGGAGCTCCGGGGCAGGCTCACCCCCTCCGCTGTCTCATAGTTATCCAGCAGCCACTGCAGCTACACACACACACAGCACAGAAACACACCATCAGTCACCTACTGCTGCACTCTGATCCTCACAGTACCTCAGAGGAGGCTGGTGGTAGGAGCTATAGGAGGACGGGCTCATTGTAATAGCTGGAATGGAATAAATGTAACAGTATCAAACATCAAAAATATTGAAACCACTCGTTTGCCTCCATTCCATTCCAGCTATTACAATGAGCCCGTCCTCCTATAGCTCCTCCCACGAGCCTCCTCTGCAGTACCTCCATCCTGCAGCTGTCTGCCCAAGGAGAGGGAGAGCACTGCCTTCTATTATCAAAGGACAGCAGAAACACACACACACACAGACACACACACACACACACACACACACACACACACACACACACACACACACACACACACACACACACACACTTAGTGAGTTTAAACATGAGGGTGAGAATTTAGATTTTGGCTTAAACTGTCGGGGGGTGTATTTGAAGTGATAATTGCTCATTCATTGCCTCATCAGAAGACCACATATTATACCTGTCCACTAGAGCAATATAGAACTCTGCTCACCCCTATTCTCCAATAGATAGGACTTCCCTGTCTGTGTGGATGGTGGAGAGGTAAAGGGATGATGATCACCAGTTGGAATATAAATAAATACAAGCTGTGGGGATGGATATTTTTCTTCATTAACAGGTTGGCCAGACAGTGTGGTAGACACAGCATGAAGTGGACTAGAGACTTGATGACAATAATATGACTGTCAGGAGCTGCTTGATAATATAGAGATTCTAGATAGGTGACCAAGGGTTAATAGCGGGAATGGCGAAGAACCCCCTAGCGTCCAATGAAATAGCTGGTTTGAATGGCAGCTCTGGTAAAGTAGTCGTTGAAAAGGAGGGAGGGCGTTGTGTGGCTATAACAATCACATAGCAGTCATGATGTGGAGGATGGGGAATCTGAAAACGCAAGAGGTTAAATATGCATAGCTTTTGTCAAGACATGGCCAAGGCAAGCCCAGCCACCAGCAAGTCCCACAATCAACAAGTTGTGGTTGAGCAATAAGCGCCAGCAGATGCAAGGAAAGTCTATGGTCAGACGACAATGTAGTGTTTTATGCCACAGCACCGTGAGGCTCGCATTAGCAGAAGTCTGTCAGTAAGTTCCCTTCAGCAGTAAGAGAAGAGATCTCAGTGACAAGTGGTAGTGTAGCCCACAGCCAGGGAGACAAAGGTGGGCCTTTCTAGTCCTTTTCAAAGAAAGTTCCTGTTTGACTTACATGGCTGTTGAGCAGGCTGCTTTTGTGAGTTGCAATCCCTTCAGACTTTTGGAGGTTTTCAATCGCCATTTCAAGCTAAAGAAAAAAAGGAGCATGCAAAAAAAATAATTAAAAACGGGAGGAAGCAAAAAAGGAGGGGAACGAAAAAGAGAGGGAGAGAGGAATTGAGGTGAAGGGGGGTAGACAGGGAAAACAAAATCACAAAACAGAAAGGAAATAAGACGGTTAGCTGCAGCCAGATCTCTGCATTTCTATTACACTCAGTCAGTCTTGCGACCAAATTCATTATTGGCTGACAAAAGCATGCAAATGAGGGGGACTCAAGGGGTTAAGCTGCTGACTGAAGGCCTTCCTGGTTTGACACTATGCAAATGTATTCCGCAAACAGGGCCACGTCACACCATGCACAGTGACAATGAGTCGACAAATTCCACCTTTCCCCCAAAATAATCATCACACAATGCAAAACATGACCAATTATATGGAATGGTCAGTCACTGTTGCAACCGATTCAAGACAAGGACTGACTGGCCTAATACAAAACACATCTTACAGGAGATATAGATTTCCATATCATCCCCCTCTTTTCTTTCCATTTGTTATCCCAAAGGAACCATTTCAATGAATTTACCAGATGATTTAGATATTTTTCTGCGGTATCATGGACTAGAGAAAATAGAAGTTAAACTAGCGGGCATAGCGAATGATAAAACCTGGGACTAGGCTTGCTTTAAAGGGGGGGGGGAGAAAAGACACCCACAGAAAGATGCGTGGTACAGTGGCCAAACTTGAGAAGAAAAAGAGCAGGCATCGTTCCAAGGCCTTAAAAAGTCTCCCAAGGGCTGTTGGCCAAATGGTAACGAGGCCGAGGGGTTGCTTTGTTTCACAGGGCGCTCAAGTGCCTGTGAAAAACTCTAAAACAAGGCAGCACTGAATTATTTAAGCCAGCCTGTGTCCTGCTTCCCCTGTCCTGCTCTTCCCGTAATGCCATGGGGCACTGGGGAGGTTGAGGCCCACCCCATACTCAGGTTTCCCTGAGGCACAGCAGATAGGCCAGGCAAGCAGGTGTGATGACAGCCACGGCAGCGTGCGTCACAGCCACGGCAACGTGCGTCACAGCCACGGCAGCGTAAGGCAGGGCAATTTGTCCTTTACGGCAGAGCAATTTGTTTGTTGGTGTAACTAATAATTTAGACACGCTTCATATACTGTAGGATACTTTAATCCGTACACGGCTTAAAAAGCTGTTTAGTAAAGGCAACCATAAACCATCCCTCGTGTATGTAATGATATGGAATTACTGACTCTCAGACATGGGTATTCATTTCTCAATTGTTGGTGCCTCTACTACAGTTGAAGTCGGAAGTATACATACACTTTGGTTGATTGTTGTTTTTCAACCACTCCACACATTTCTTGTTAAAAAAACTATTGTTTTGGCAAGTCGGTTAGGACATTTCCAACAATTGTTTACAGACAGATTATTTCACTTCTAATTCACTGTATCACAATTCCAGTGGGTCAGAAGTTTACATACACTAAGTTGATTGTGCCTTTAAACAGCTTGGAAAATTCCAGAAAATTATGTCATGGCTTTAGAAGCTTCTGATAGGCTAGTAGACATCATTTGAGTCAATTGGCGGTGTACCTGTGGATGTATTTCAAGGCCTACCTTCAAACTCAGTGCCTCTTTGCTTGACATAATGGGAAAATAAAAATAAATCAGCCAAGACCTCAGAAAAAAAATTGTAGACCTCCACAAGTCTGGTTCATCCTTCGGAGCAATTTCCAAATGCCTGAAGGTACCATGTTCATCTGTACAAACAATAGCAAGCAAGTACAGCAAAGGACCTAGTACAGCAAAGGACCTTGTGAAGATGCTGGAGGAAGCAGGTACAAAAGTATCTATATCCACAGTAAAGAGTCCTATATCGACAACCTGAAAGGCCGCTTAACAAGGAAGAAGCCACTGCTCCAAAACCGCCATAAAAAGCCAGACTACGGTTTGCAGCTGCACATGGGGACAAAGATCGTACTTTATGGAGAAATGTCCTCTGGTCTGATTAAACAAAAATAGAACTGTTTGGCCATAATGACCATCGTTATGTTTGGAGGAAAAAGGGGGGGAGCTTGCAAGCCGAAGAACACCATCCCAACCGTGAAGCACGGGGGTGGCAGCATCATGTTGTGGGGGTTCTTTGCTACAGGAGGGACTGGAGCACTTCACAGAATAGATGGTATCATGAAGATGGAAATAGTGTGGATATATTGAAGCAACATCTCAAGACATCAGTCAGAAAATTAAAGCTTGGTCGCAAATGGGTCTTCCAAATGGACAATTAGCCTAAGCATACTTCCAAAGGACAACAAAGTCAAGGTAATGGAGTGGCCATCACAAAGCCCTGACCACAATCCCATAGAAAATTTGTGGGCAGAACTGAAAAAGCGTGCGTGAGCAAGGAGGCCTACAAACCTGACTCAGTTACACCAGCTCTGTCAGGAAGAATGGGCCAAAATTCACCCAAATCATTGTGGGAAGCTTGTGAAGAGCTACCCGAAACGTTTGACCCAAGTTAAACAATTTAAAGGCAATGCTACCAAATACTAATTGAGTGTATGTAAATTTCTGACCCACTGGAAATGCGATTAAAGAAATCAAAGCTGAAATAAATCATTCTCTCTACTATTATTCTGACATTTCACATTCTTAAAATGAAGTGGTGATCCTAACTGACCTAAGACAGGGAATTTTTACTGGGATTAAATGTCAGGAATTGTGAAAACATGAGTTTAAATGTATTTGGCTAAGGTGTATGTAAACTTCCGACTTCAACTGTATACCATATTGTTTGATGGACTTACGTAGTCATATCACAATCATTTCACTGACAAACCTACTGGACTGGAAACATTATTCTCCCTACTAAATTCCTAAATCCTAACAAACAGCAAACAAGGACAGAGTATATGTAACCCATCCAAGGTGCTCACCATAGCAGAGGAGGAGCGGGAAGAGTGTGAGGCATGGTGGCGACCCCCATCCATGCCCCCGCCGTGGATCAGATAGGTGCCGCCACCGGAGATGACCTGACTACTGCCCACATCCATGGCGATGCCCACCATACCGTGGGGCGGCCCGCCGCCGGCCGAGGAGACCACCGTGGTGACCTGGGCACCCCCACCCTGAGAGTCAAAGTAGGCTCCTCCACTACCTTGCCCATACAGCTGGGCCTCAGGGTTATAGGAGTAGGCTGTCCGGCTGGGGAAAGAGGTGCTATAAGGTAAAGGTATGACCTCAGATCTATACAGAGTGAAATATGAATCACATACTGTAACATTGCATCACTTAGCTTCTGTTCCTATTATAGTATTACCCATTGGGTTGCAAAGAGAGGGTACAGTGCTTTGACTTTTTCCACATTTTATTGTGTTAGACAGAAAATTAAATGGCTTAAATTTAGATTTTTGGGGTCACTGGTCTACATACAATACCCTATAATATCAAAGTGGAATGATGTTTATTTATTTATTTTTTAAATTCCTTTTTTTTTTATACAAATGAATTAAAAATGAAAATCTGAAATGTCTTGAGTCAATAAGTATTCAAGCCCTTTGCTATGGCAAGCCTAAAGAAGTTCAGGAGTAAAAATGTGCTTAACATGACACATAAGTTGCAATCAAAGTGTTGAACATGATTTTAGAATGACTACCTCATCTCTGTACCCCACACATACAATTATCTGTAAGGTAACTCAGTCAAGTGGGGAATTTCAAAACACAGATTCATCAAAGACCAGGGAGGTTTTCCAATGCCTCACAAAGAAGGGCACCTATTGGTAGATGGGTATAAAAAAGCAGACATTGAATATCTCCTTAAGCATGGTGAAGTTATTAATTACACTTTGGATTGTGTATCAATACACCCAGTCACTACAAAGATACAGGCTTCCTTCCTAACTCAGTTGCCAGAGAGGAAGGTAACCGCTCAGGGATTTCAACATGAAAACAATGGTGATGTTAAAACAGGTACAGTGTTTAATGGTTGGGATAGGAGAAAAGTGAGGCTGGATCAACAACATTGTAGTTACTCCACAATACTAACTTATCTGACAGGGTGAAAAGAAGGAAGCCTGTACAGAATAAAAAATATTTAAAAACCTGCATCCTATTTTCAAACAAGGCACTAAAGTAATACTGCAAAATATTGTTGTCTTGGCTGTGTGCTTAGGGTCGTTGTCCTGTTGGAAGGTGTAAGTTCGCCCCAGTCTGAGGTCCTGAGCAGGGGTTTCTCTGTACTTGCTCCGTTCATCTTTTCTTCGATCCTGACTAGTCTCCCAGTCCCTGCCACTGAAAAACATCCCCACAGCATGATGCTGCAACCACCATGCTTCACCGTAGGGATGGTGCAAGGTTTCCTCCAGACGTGACGTTTGGCATTCACCTCAATGACCAAGGCCCTACTCCCCCGATTGCTCAGTTTGGCCAGGCGGCCAGCTCTAGGAAGAGTCTTGGTGGTTCCAAACATCTTCCATTTAAGATTTGTTTTTTGTTGATACTCTTCCCCAGATCTGTGCCTCGACAGAGTCGTATCTTGGAGGTCTACGGACAATTCCTCCGACCTCATGGCTTCTACCTCACGCACTGTCTACTGTGGGACCTTATATACAGTCGTGGCCAAAAGTTTTGAGAATGACAAATATTAATTTTCACAAAGTATGTTTGTATGATGGCAATTTGCATATGCTCCAGAATGTTATGAAGAGTGATCAGATAAATTGCAATGAATTGCAAAGTCCCTCTTTGCCATGCAAATGAACTGAATCCCCCAAAAACATTTCCACTGCATTTCAGCCCTGCCACAAAAGGACCAGCTGACATCGTGTCAGTGATTCCCTCGTTAACACAGGTGTGAGTGTTGACGAGGACAAGGCTGGAGATCACTCGGTCATGCTGATTGAGTTCGAATAACAGACTGGAAGCTTCAAAAGGAGGGTGGTGCTTGGAATCATTGTTCTTCCTCTGTCAACCATGGTTACCTGCAAGGAAACACGTGCAGTCATCATTGCTTTGCACAAAAAGGGCTTCACAGGCAAGGATATTGCTGCCAGTAAGATTGCACCTAAATCAACCATTTATCGGATCATCAAGAACTTCAAGGAGAACAGTTCAATTGTTTGTGAAGAAGGGTTCAGGGCGCCCAAGAAAGTCCAGCAAGCGCCAGGACCGTCTCCTAAAGTTGATTCAGCTGCGGGATCGGGGCACCACCAGTACAGAGCTTGCTCAGGAATGGCAGCAGGCAGGTGTGAGTGCATCTTCAAGCACAGTGAGGCGAAGACTTTTGGAGGATGGCCTGGTGTCAAAGAAGGGTAGTAAAGAAGCCACTTCTCTCCAGGAAAAACATCAGGGACAGACTGATATTCTGCAAAGGTACATGAATTGGACTGCTGAGGATTGGGGTAAAGTCATTTTCTCTGATGAATCCCCTTTCCGATTGTTTAGGGCATCCGCAAAAAAGCTTGTCCGGAGAAGACAAGGTGAGCGCTACCATCAGTCCTGTGTCATGCCAACAGTAAAGCCTCCTGAAACCATTCATGTGTGGGGTTGCTTCTCAGCCAAGGGAGTGGGCTCACTCACAATTTTGCCTAAGAACACAGCCATGAATAAAGAATGGTACCAACACATCCTCCGAGAGCAACTTCTCCCAACCATCCAGGAACAGTTGTGACGAACAATGCCTTTTCCAGCATGACGGAGCACCTTGCCATAAGGCAAAAGTGATAACTAAGTGGCTCGGGGAACAAAACATCAATATTTTGGGTCCATGGCCAGGAAACTCCTCAGACCTTAATCCCATTGAGAATTTGTGGTCATTCCTCAAGAGGCGGGTGGACAAACAAAAACCCACACATTCTGACAAACTCCAAGCATTGATTATGCAAGAATGAGCTGCCATCAGTCAGGATGTGGCCCAGAAGTTAACTGACAGCATGCCAGGGCAGATTGCAGAGGTCTTGAAAAAGAAGGGTCAACACTGCAAATATTGACTCTGTATCAACTTCATAATTGTCAACTAAAGCCTTTGACACTTATGAAATGCTTGTAATTATACTTCAGTATTCCATAGTAACATCTGACAAAAATATCCAAAGACACTGAGGCAGCAAACTTTGTGAAAATGTATATTTGTGTCATTCTCAAAACTTTTGGCCATGTAGACTGTAGACAGGTGTGTTCCTTTCCAAATCATGTCCAATCAATTGAATTTACTAAAGGTGGACTCAATCAAGTTGTAAAATACATCTCAAGGATGATCAATGGAAACAGGATGCACCTGAGCTCAATTTCAAGTGTCCTAGCAAAGGGTCTGAATACTTATGTAAATAACCTGTTTTTGCTTTGTCATTATGGGGTATTGTGTGTAGATGGATGAGGAAAAAAACGAATTAATCAATTTTTGAATAAGGCTGTAACGTAACAAAATGTGCAAAAAGTCAAGGGGTCTGAATACTTGCCGAATGCACTGTATGCGTCAGCCTAATAATTATACAAATAGGCCCTATTATACACTGCTCAAAAAATAACGGGAACACTAAAATAACACATCCTAGATCTGAATGAATGAAATATTCTTATTAAATACTTTTTTCTTTACATAGTTGAATGTGCTGACAACAAAATCACACAAAAATGATCAATGGAAATCAAATGTATCAACCCATGGAGGTCTGGATTTGGAGTCACACTCAAAATTAAAGTGGAAAACCACACTACAGGCTGATCCAACTTTGATGTAATGTCCTTAAAACAAGTCAAAATGAGGCTCAGTAGTGTGTGTGGCCCCCACGTGCCTGTATGACCTCCCTACAATGCCTGGGCATGCTCCTGATGAGGTGGCGGATGGTCTCCTGAGGGATCTCCTCCCAGACCTGGACTAAAGCATCCTCCAACTCCTGGACAGTCTGTGGTGCAACGTGGCGTTGGTGGATGGAGCGAGACATGATGTCCCAGATGTGCTCAATTGGATTCAGGTCTGGGGAACGGGCGGGCCAGTCCATAGCATCAATGCCTTCCTCTTGCAGGAACTGCTGACACACTCCAGTCACATGAGGTCTAGCATTGTCTTGCATTAGGAGGAACCCAGGGCCAACCGCACCAGCATATGGTCTCATATGGTCTCACAAGGGGTCTGAGGATCTCATCTCGGTACCTAATGGCAGTCAGGCTACCTCTGGCGAGCACATGGAGGGCTGTGCGGCCCCCCAAAGAAATGCCACCCCACACCATGACTGACCCACCGCCAAACTGGTCATGCTGGAGGATGTTGCAGGCAGCAGAACGTTCTCCACGGCGTCTCCAGACTGTCACGTCTGTCACATGTGCTCAGTGTGAACCTACTTTCATCTGTGAAGAGCACAGGGCGCCAGTGGCGAATTTGCCAATCTTGGTGTTGGGCTGTAAGCACAACCCCCACCTGTGGACGTCGGGCCCTCATACCACCCTCATGGAGTCTGTTTCTGACCGTTTGAGCAGACACATGCACATTTGTGGCCTGCTAGAAGTCATTTTGCAGGGCTCTGGCAGTGCTCCTCCTTGCACAAAGGCGGAGGTAGCGGTCCTGCTGCTGGGTTGTTGCCCTCCTACGGCCTTCTTGCCACAGCTCGCATTGATGTTCCATCCTGGATGAGCTGCACTACCTGAGCCACTTGTGTGGGTTGTAGACTCCGTCTCACGCTACCACTAGAGTGGAAGCACCGCCAGCATTCAAAAGTGACCAAAACATCAGCCAGGAAGTATAGGAACTGAGAAGTGGTCTGTAGTTATCACCTGCAGAACCACTCCTTTATTGGGGGTGTCTTGCTAATTGCCTATAATTTCCACCTGTTGTCTATTCCATTTGCACAACAGCATGTGAAATTTATTGTCAATCAGTGTTGCTTCCTAAGTGGACAGTTTGATTTCACAGAAGTGTGATTGACTTGGAGTTACATTGTGTTGTTTAAGTGTTCCCTTTATTTTTTTGAGCAGTGTATTTCAAAATTAAAATTAAATTCGCTAGCCTACGTTGTAGGCCGCATGTGCTGCCCCAGAATCGCATGTTCTCGTCTGCTTTCATGGTATGAACGATGTGCGTAATTCCAGTCCATATAATACAGTACAATACAGTAATACAGTTCACACTCGAAAATATTAGTCTACAGGAACTAGATTAATTTATTTACCCAAGAGAGCATTTAGCTAGCTACATCTATGGTTTCCCTGTTTTTATGTTATCCATAATGTGCAGTAGCCCAAATCATATACACTACCGTTCAAATGTTTGGGGTCACTTATAAATGTCCTTGTTTTTGAAAGAAAAGCACATTTTTGTCCATTAAAATAACATCAAATTGATCAGAAATACAGTGTAGACATTGTTAATGTTGTAAATGACTATTGTAGCTGGAAACGGAAGATTTTTTATGCAATATCTACATAGGCGTACAGAGGCCCATTATCAGCAACCATCACTCCTGTGTTCCAATGGGACGTGGTGTTAACTAATCCAAGTTTATAATTTTAAAAGTCTAATTGATCATTAGAAAACCCTTTTGCAATTATTTTAGCACAACTGAAAACTTTTTTTCTGATTAAAGAAGCAATAAAACTGGCCTTCTTTAGACTAGTTGAGTATCTGAAGCGTCAGCATTTGGGGGTTTGATTACAGGCTCAAAATGACCCGAAACTAACAACTTTCTTCTGAAACTCGTCAGTCTATTCTTGTTCTGAGAAATGAAGGCTATTCCATGCGAGAAATTGCCAAGAAACTGAAGATCTCGTACAACACTGTGTACTACTCCCTTCACAGAACAGCGCAAACTGCTTCTAACCAGAATAGAAAATAAGAGTGGGAGGGCCCTGGTGCACAACTGAGCAAGAGGACAAGTACATTAGAGTGTCTAGTTTGAAAAACAGACGCCTCACAAGTCCTCAAATGGCAGCTTCATTAAATAGTACCCGCAAAACACCAGTCTCAACATCAACAGTGAAGAGGCGACTCCGGGATGTGGAGTCGCTGTATTTTAAGTTGCTTTTCTTTCAAAAACAAGGACATTTCTAAGTGATGCAAAACTTTTGAACGGTAGTGTATGTATTGGGTAAGTGCACAATCATTTGGGCTTTTTGGGGGGGTTTGGGCTCAATAAATGATGTTAATGTAGGGCTCATAAAATGTATTTAATATATGGCTCATCAGGCTCAGGTAGCATCAGGTTTGAATGTTCATGCGGAACAAAGCTCTAATCAAAGACATCCATACATATTTAAATGCTTTATTATGCATGCTTTTGAATAACACTTCCGGTTTTGGCGCAAAATACCATGTTACCCGGGAGAAAAGTGATTTATTCTCAGGATGGAACATCTGTAAAATACCGGGAAAATATTCAACCCTAGGGTTCCCAAGTGGTGCAGCGGGCTATATCACAACTGGCCATGATCGTGAATCCTATAGGGCGGCGCACAATTGGCCCAGCGGCGTCCGGGTATAGTATAGCGGAGTGAGATACGAGATATAGCGGAGTGAGATAGTATAGCGGAGTGAGATACGAGATATTAGCGTATACGTATATGAGATCTAATGTCCGATTGACACCTCTATAGATTAAGTTTCAAGAAAGGAAAAGCACACATAGGTTAAGTGATAGCAAAATAAGCATAGTAACTGTGAGCCCACACATAGGGAGTAGTGACATACACACCAATAGGGAGACACACATAGGAGTAATTTAATCAGAATTAGAAATACATACACATAGATTTTCCGGAATGGCACGAAGGTATCTGCACGCACTACCAATGGAAACTATCTAATGTTGAGACCTAAACGTTAAATTGGCCAATATACATTAGCCGATCTAACATACTAAGATCTAACAGCATCTAACAGTAAGACCTAAAAGTAAAACTGGTTGAAGTAATTGATCTAAAGTATATTAGTAGGAAGGGAGGCAAGAACTACTGGAGGCGCGCAAAATAGGTTTGACCATTCCACGAAAAGAGACACACACATAGATTGTGCAGGATAACAACTATAGTAATTGGATAACGGTAAACAGCACATACATAGATCTTAGATATCCATACACCTAGATTGAGAGAATATACTGTAGAACATAACTATAGTAATTGGATAGCGGTAAAAAGCACATACACATAGAAGAAGATGAGACAGAAAAAGGATTGGGCGGCTGTAAAAGGAGACGGGACCCCAGGTCAGGGGGCAGCGGTGGTTTTACAGTGGGCTGTAGATAGAGAGCAGAGAGAGAGAGAGAGTGGACAGACAGGAGTCAAATATTTATTGCTACTCTTGGGGAAAGAGCAGGAAAGATTTTAAAAAGAAAGGGAAAAAGTCGAGAAAAGGGGACAAGAGTCAAGAGAGGAAAGGAAAAGAGAAGATAAGGGGACAGACAGGGAAAAGAGAGAGAGGCAGAGACAACGAGGGAGCGAGAGTAAGGAGAATCCTCACTGGGGAAACGCTTGGACCTTTAAATTAGGGCTATTTTCTGGGAATGGTCTCGATAGTGCGTGCCTACAACACGGGAGACTCGGGTTCGCATCTCAGCCTGGGCACCACTAGACTAAAATTCATTCTGATTGTAATTCTATTGATAGGTTTTGCATGGACAGATACAGTTGTTTAAGATATAATCTGAACGTTTTAATAGCTTGTTTAGGTTAAATTGAAAGACTAATTCATTCAAAATAATAGCGAGGTGATTTCGATGGAATACGTTGTGTTGCCCAAATGATCTGCTGGAATAATGTATTGAGACTGGAGTCGTATTTAAATTAATGAAACCTGATGAATTCTAAATAATAACGGAGAGATAATTGCGATAGAGTTGTGCCCATCGAAATGTGTTTTTATTCTTATGGATTGACTGATGTAGGTTATAAATTTAGCCGATTTACATATTACACTTAAGGCTGGAACAATTCATAAGGGTGAAGCCGAAAGATGGGACAGTTGTAAAGTTTGGTTATAATCGTACGATAGTGTAAGGTAAGACAGAACGTTGTTGGAGGATAGGTTGTATTTTTGTCCACTGGTAAGAGGAGGACAGTTAGTCGCGCTCACTGGGCTATATTTGGCTGTAAGAGAGGGAGGTCTGAATAGTTGAATCATAAAAATTTTGTGATAGTTCCTGGTTATTGATTTTTGGTTTGATTGTTTAGGTAACACCAGTGCAATTGAACAGGAAGTTAAGGTATACTAACATTATAATCTGTTTCAATTACATGGAACCATGACAGGTCCGCAAAGTGGATTGCAGGTTGAGTAATTTTATTTTAAAGGGACGGTGACTGAATGGGATTTAATGTTGCAAGACAAGCTTGGAGGGCACATTCAATTAAGTATAATGAACCATTGAGGAAATGTAAAACTAATGATTGGAGGGAGTACAATGGAATTATCATTATTATTAGGTTTTCTTTGTAGTCAACGTTTGGGTTCCGAAATCGGGGCACACATATAGAATATTAGAAGTTTTATTTTCTGAGTTTTAATTAAACATGTGAATTATTTTGATAAAGGAAATGTACTGGGAACCTGGGATACAACATGTAGAAAATGTTTGAGGGTTTTTCTTTAATTTGTCTAATATAGTATGGAACCCAACTGTAAAAGGGTGGTATAACCTTTGACCTCTATCATGGCTTTCCCTTGTGGTCTGATCAGCTTAGTGGGAGGGCCATTTGGATAATGAATTTAAGGTCATTTGTGATACTGATTTTAAGGTAAATTGAGTAATTGATAATTATGAATGAGTTTATAGTTATTTGACATAGTGGTAATTTGAATCAATGAGAAGAAAGAAATGGCATAGCCTTGGATTAATGGTAGACTTATGTTAAGTATTTAGAACCTAATCCAGACCAACAGAACAGGGATATATGACATCTGTGGTGATTCAGAATTATTAAGAACATCGAGATAACCTTAACTTCTTGGATATAGGGGGCGCTATTTTAATTTTTGGATGAAGAACGTTCCCGTTTTAAGCAAGATATTTTGTCACGAAAAGATGCTCGACTATGCATATAATTGACAGCTTTGGAAAGAAAACACTCTTGACGTTTCCAAAACTGCAAAGATATTGTCTGTGAGTGCCACAGAACTCATGTTACAGGTGAAACCCAGATAAAAATCCAATCAGGAAGTGCCGCATTTTTTGAAACAGCCTCATGCCAATGACTCCTTATATGGCTGTGAAGGAGCTAGGAGTCAGCTTACGTTTTCCACGTTTTCCCCAAGGTGTTTGCAGCATTGTGACGTCTTTTTAGGCTGTAATGGCTGTAAGAGACCATATAGGGCGAGTGGACGCATGGTGTCTCCCGGAGAAAACGTTGCGTAAAATACTGAGGTAGCCATTTTTCCAATAGTTTCTTATGAGAAACCAACTGCCTCCACGGATATATTATTGAATACATATGTTAAAAACACTTTGAGGATGGATCCTAAAAAACGTTTGCCGTGTTTCTGTCGATATTATGGAGGAAATTTTGAAAAAAGTTTGGCGTTATAGTTGAAGTATTTTTGGTCGATTTCTCAGCCTACAAAAATATTATTTTTGAAAAAAAGGAACATTTGCTATCTAACTGGGAGTCTCCTGAGTGAAAGCATCTGAAGGTCTTCAAAGGTAAATTATTTAATTTGGTTGCTTTTCTTATTTTTGTGAAAATGTTGTCTGCTGCCAGCACAGCCTAGCATAGCATTATGCCATGCTAAACTTACACAAATGCTTGTCTAGCGTTGGCTGTAACGCATATTTTGAAAATCTGAGATGACAGTGTTGTTAACAAAAGGCTAAGCTTGTGTTTCAATATATTTATTTCATTTCATTTGCGATTTTCATGAATAGGAAACGTTGCGTTATGATAATGCGCTTGAGGCTATGATTACGCTCCCGGATACGGGATTGCTCGTCGCTAGAGGTTAATCAACCTATGTAATTACTTTAGAGATGGCCACCATAGACAGGAAATTTTTCCAAAATCTATGAGTTGAGACAGTGAGACACTTAGCCAAAATTTGGAAACAACCCATATTTGATACGGACTGTTATGAGAAAGACAGACAGATAAGAGAAAGGTCAGACAGAGGAACCCTCCCCGCACTGCGGAGACCTTGAAGGTTTGGGAGCAGAGAGGAGAAGGTGGGGAAGGGGGGCCAGGAAATGAGCAAGATAGGAGTGACACAGAATGGGTAGAGAACAGTACCGAGTGGAGACAAAAGTTTTTTAACTAAGGTGTTAAACACGGAAACATTGCCCAGAAATTATTCGGCACAACAGGCCGAAATAGTAGCATTGACTAGGGCCTGTGAAATAAGAAAGGAGAGAAAGGTTACTGTTTACATAGACAAGCACATATATATCTAAGACCATACAAAGCAGAACAGATAACTCTTAAAGTAGATAAGACACTTGACAGAGAATTGATACAGGATAGACATGAACGAACACCCCAGGGAGAATTGGACATAAAGAGAATGAAAGGGGTGCTACTACATGACAATGTCTGACATAAGGATAATTTACTAATCTTACCTAAGTCATTATTTAGATTTGCGGCAATATTGATACAGGGGTGGAGCCCTGTATCAAAGGGGGGCATAGGACAGGACACTTTGTGGCCTATTGGATAATAATGAACATTTGTTTTTTTACAGCGTTCCCAACTTACTTGGCGGACACGATTATGGTAACTGAAATATTAGGTCAAGATATTATCCCTAGAATTGGTTTACTAGGGTCTAGTTCTTTAAATAATGGATGATATTCTAGCTAATCAGATAGAACAAATATAATGACAGAGTTAGGTTCTAGCAGAACACATGAGAAGACTGTTTGTTAACCAAACCCGTATGTCCAAGATTTTATGCTCTACCGGTGAATTACAGGAGAAGGTGATTCACTCAATCCAGTCCCTGAGGAGAATAGACGGGAAGCAGCCCCGTTGGGAGGGGTAATACCAAGTCAAGTACTCCTGGTGACAGCCTTCGCGGTGAGAATAGCTGAAGGAGCTACCTGGGTTCATATCACACATTGCAAAAAGGTTACAGGAGAAGATACACTGACACTGTCGAACAATCACAGTATTAGGAGGAGAACCGAATTCCAATAAGGGTCAGGGGTTACCTCTCTAACGAAGATTCCCTGACCCCTCCCTGTCCGCGTTCATAGAAGTGAAAGTGTGGGCTGGCCAAGCTGAGGATATGTTCTCCGGGAAAGGGTGGGGCTTTACAGGAGTGCCGATTGGTTTAAGCTGTCTTATTGTGGGAGCAATATTCCTAAATACACCATGACCCATTCCGAGAATGCAGAAGGTGGTAACGTGACCCATAGTTAGACGATGAGGATATTGTATTAACCAAGCATAAGAGATCACTTGATCTGGATAAACAGGAAGTGAGAGTGGAGATTGGGAAGGATGTCTCAGTGGAGTTCTATGTAGACCAAATGGGGCATCTGACTCCTTGGCAGTCTAGGACTATGAGCCATTATGGAAGATATCTGTGCAGGTCCCCGTGTAGTTCATGGAAGCAGGTCATAGCCTACACAGAGAGAGAGGGCTATATGAATCTGCTTACCCAGTATGGAAGAAGATGGAATATAGTGAAGGTGAGGGTTTTTGACTGCAATCCGGAGTGAGAGAAGTATTGCATAAAGGTACGAATTACCATTAAAAACGTAAAGAAGGAGGATCTAGGGTTATGGTATGTAGGGTTTGATCAGGTTTCGGTTGACACCATAGTGCTATTCCGGGTAGAAGAGGTTAGTTAGGGCAGGTGATAGCTCTATAGTCAGAATACAAGCAGAGCCCCTGACAAAACAGATAGTGATTTCAGAGTAGTCCAGAGCCAAGGGCCGGTGCGGATAGTGCAGACGAAAGATCTGAAGGAAGTGATTGAGGTGGAAACTGGTTATGGGGATTCTACACAGCAAAACCTCAGGTGACAACCATTCCATTTGATGGAAGTGATACACCCAGGGGAATGGCCTGTATGGTAAAGCTGTTCATGAAGGCAGGGAAGCCAGACAATGACAGTTGCATTGATCTGCATTATCTGTATCCCCATGTGCCCATTACATCCAGACTTCCCCCTTTCACAGTTACAGGACATTATTATTGCATGGCTCGCTACGTCATGGATCGCTACGTCACATTCTCTGCAATAGGACAGAGAATGTTACAACCAACAAGACAATGAGGGACTTGACTGGCAGATGGTGGTTTGTAGAGGGTTGAGGCTGTGGCCTGACCTGCCTACCAATTGGATGGGTAGTTGTGCACTAGTGCAGTTAGGCATGCCCTTCACCCTTATTAAACACGAGGTGAAGAGAGAGAAGGAGTGCTCCGTCCGGATCTTTTGACAATAGAGTTTACATAGGATAGCATTGGATATGTTACTGGCTGAAAAGGGTGGTGGGTGTCATATTCGGAGCAGAATGTTGTTCTTTCATCACCGATAACACAGCTCCAGGCGGATCAGTGACCAAGGCCCTGGCTGGTTTAACTACATTAGCTCACGAATTGGCAGAGAAATCTGGGGTAGATGACGCTCTAAGAAATTGGTTTGATAGTATGTTTGGGAAATGGAAAAATGTCATTTGGTTGACATTGACAATATTAATAAAAATAGACGTGTCATTTTTTGTAGTTAATGTATAGGCAATAATTAACAGGATTCCACCTTGTCACTGTATAACATATGTAAATGTATGGCAGGATATGATAAGCAATATATTGGTCAGGATTATTCTTGTATACAATTGATGTGTCAGTGTTATTATTTAGTCATTCAGGGTGGATTGTTAGTTGAGAATGATCTGTTAATTGAACGAATTAGAATATTCCGCCCTGAAACATATAATTGTATGGAATTGATTAGAATGAATAAAATCATAATCAATAAATGTGTAGTCCTAGTCAGAATTAGGGTAAAACAATATGTCTTTATGGTATTTTAAACACAGACACCATAGGGCAGGTGATAGCTCTATTGTCAACACTTCTTACAAAATAAGTAGTGATTAAGTCAATCTCTCCTCCAATTTGAGCCATTAATGTTAGCTCTCAGACGTGCTGCCCTGTTATGAGCCAATTGTAATTTTCCTAAGTCCCGCTGTGACACCAGACTACATGACTGAAGAGTAGTCCAGGTGAGGCATGAAGGACGTTGATGGTGTTGTTTTTTAAATTTTTATTATTTACATCTTATTTTTTATTTTAAATTTTACTCCCCTTTTCTCCCCAATTTCATGGTACCCAATTGTTAGTAGCTACTATCTTGTCTCATCGCTACAACTCCCGTACGGGCTCGGGAGAGACTAAGGTCGAAAGTCATGCGTCCTCTGATACCGATACCAAGCCGCACTGCTTCTTAACACAGCGTGCATCCAACCCGGAAGCCAGCCGCACCAATGTGCCGGAGGAAACACAGTGCACCTGGCAACCGTGTGCACTGCGCCCGGCCCGCCACAGGAGTTGCTGGTGCGCGATGAGACAAGGATATCCCTACCGGCCAAACCCTCCCTAACCCGGACGACACTAGGCCAATTGTGCGTCGCCCCACGGACCTCCCGGTCCCGGCCGGTTACGACAGAGCCTGGGCGCGAACCCAGAGTCTCTGGTGGCACAGCTGGCCCTGCAGTACAGCGCCCTTAACCACTGCGCTACCCGGGAGGCCGTTGATGGTGTTGTTAAGAAGGCAGAGCAGCGCTTCTCCCCATTTTAGCCAGCGTTATATCAACATGTTTTAACAATGACAGTTTAAAATCCAGGGTTACTCCTAGCAGTTTAGTCACTGCTACTTCCCATATTATTTATTACAATATTTAGTTGAGGTGAATGTTTTGTAAAGGGCCTAGACGTCTGCCCTGGGGAATTCCTGATTCTACCTGGATTATGTTGGAGAGGCTTCCATTAAAGAAGATCCTCTGTGTTCTGTCAGACAGGTAAATCTTTATCCGCAATATAGCAGGGGGTGTAAAGCCATAACACATACGTTTTTCCAGCAGCACACTATGATCGATAATGTCAAAAGCCGTACTGAAGTCTAACAAAACAGCCCCCACAATCTTTTTATACTGTAAAATAGCATTGTATCTGGTCAAACACCATTTTTGAAAGGTTAACTAAGGGTTAACTAAGGGTTGGTAACAGGCTGATTGATCGACTATTTGAGCCAGTAAAGGGGGCTTGACTTTTGCTTCCCTCCAAGCCTAAGAGCACACACTTTCTAGTAGGCTTAAATTGAAGATGTGGCAATATCTTCCGCTATTATTCTCATTTTCCATCCAAACTGTCAAACACCGGTGGCTTGTCATTGTTGATAGACAACTTTTTCACCTCTTCTACACTGACTTTAAGCATTTCAAAATTACAATGCTTGTCTTTCATAATTTGGTCAGATATATCAAATCAAACTTTATTCGCTTTACCGTGAAATGCTTACTTAAAAACCCTTAACTTCTCTAGGGTAGGGGGCAGCATTCGGAATTTTGGATGAAAAGCATGCCCAAATTAAACAGCCTGCTACTCGGGCCCAGAAGATACGATATGCATATAACTGGTAGATTTGGATATAAAACAGTATAAAGTTCCCAAAACTGTTAAAATAGTGTCTGTAAGTATAACAGAACTGATTTGGCAGGCGAAACCCTGAGAATAATCCATTCGGGAAGTAGTTTTTTTTGTTGGTTTTCTAGTTTTCTATTCAATACCATTACATTATCCAAATTGCAGTTACTATGCCTTCAACTAGATGTCAACAGTCTTTAGAAATTATTTCAGGCTTGTATTCTGATAAATGAGGGAGTAAGACCAGTCTGAATGAGTGGACCCTACTGTGTCACAGAGCTTTTTCATGCGCAATCCCGAGAGAGTGCCTTTCTTGTTTACCTTTTATATTGACGACGTTATTGTCCGGTTGAAATATTATAGATCATTTAGGCTTAAAACAACATGAGGATTGAATATAAACATCGTTTGACATGTTTCTATGAATTTTACGGATACAATTTGGATTTTTTTTGTCTGCTTTTGAGCCTGTGGATTACTGAAGAAAACGCGCAAACAAAACAGGGGTTTTTGGATATAAAGAGACTTTATCAAACAAAAGGAACATTTATTGAGTAAATTAATGTCTTCTGAGTGCCACCATATGAAGATCATGGTAAGGGATTCATTCATTCATTGTATCTCTATTTCTGACTTGTGTAACTCTTCTACTTGCTGGTTACTGTTTGTAATGATTTGTCTGCTGGGCTATGTTCTCAAATAAACGTACGGTATGCTTTCACCGTAAAGCATTTTTTAAATCTGACACCGTGGTTGGATTCACAAGAAGTTCATCTTTAAATCTATGTAAAATATGTTTTCTGAATTTTTATAATGAGTATTTCTGTATTTGAATGTGGCGCTCTGCAATCTCACTGGACGCTAGCGTCCCACATACCCTAGGGAGGTTAATCAACAGTGTAGTTCAAGAAGAAGAAAATATTTACCAAGTAGGTTCAAATAAAAAGTAAATAATAAAAAGTAACACAATAACAATAACAAGCTATATACAGGGGGCACCGGTACCGAGTCAGTGTGCAGGGGTACAGGCTAGTTGAGGTAATCTATACATGTAGGTGGGGACGAAGTGACTATGCATAGGTAACAGACAAACAGCGAGTAGCAGCAGTGTACAGGGGGGGGGGGGTCAATGTATATTGTCCGGTGGGGATTTTTATGAATTGTTCAGGAGTAGTGGCTTGGGGGTAGAAGCTGTTGAGGAGCCTTTTAGTCCTAGACTTGGCAAGATATACTTGGATGTGTAGTGTAAGCATTTGTTGCAGGCATGTCATGCCTAAATTTGCTAATCTTGCCAATGTAAAAAATAATTAAAGTAGTTGGCAATATCAGTGGGTTTTGTGATGAGTCATCTGATTCAATGAATGATGGAGCGGAGTTTGCCTGTTTGCCCAAAATGTAATTTCAGGTGCTCCAAAGCTTTTTACTCTCATTCTATATATCATTTCTCTTTGTTTCATAGCATTGTTTCTTCTTTTTATACAGTTTAGTCATATGATTTCTCAATTTGCAGTACTTTTGTCAATCGGTTGTGCTGCCAGACTTACTTCACATAGAAACACCGGATTTTCGGCAGGTTTATTGAAATAATGTTTAATAATTATGAAAATATTAATAACATTCCACCCATGAAGCCACTAGAGGGCGATTTGGTCATTTGACTGCAGGAAATTGTTTGACTTAATTAACAGAATTACTGAAGATTCCAGTAACTTTGGTAAATTACCAGTATCTTTGCAACCCTAATTACACATATAGGATAGTGATGTAGAGGTGAATCCAGGCCCTGCAGTGCCTATCAGTGCCTCTCATTTGTTGACTTCTGTAACCGTAAAAGCCTTGGTTTCATGGTTGTTAACAGAAGCCTCCTCCCTAAGTTTGTTTTATTCACTGCTTTAGCACACTCTGCAACCCCGGATGTCCTAGCCGTGTCTGAATCCTGGCTTAGGAAGACCACCAAACACCCTGAAATTTCCATCCCTAACTACAACATTCTCCGACAAGATAGAACTGTCAAAGGGGGTGAAGTTGCAATCTACTGCAGAGATAGCCTGCAGAGTTCTGTCTTACTATCCAGGTCTGTACCCAAACAATTAGAGTTTCTACTTTTAAAAATCCACCTTTCCAGAAACAAGTCTCTCACCGTTGCCACTTGCTATAGACCACCCTCTGTCCCCAGCTATGTCCTGGACACCATATGTAAATTGATAGCCCCCCCATCTATATTCAGAGCTCGTGCTGCTAGGTGACCTAAACTGGGACATGCTTAACACCCCAGCCATCCTACAATCTAAGCTTGATGCCCTCAATCTCACACAAATGATCAATGAACCTGCCAGGTACAACCCCAAATCCGTAAACACGGGCACCCTCGTAGATATCATCCTAACCAACTTGACCTCCAAATACACCTCTGCTGTTTTCAACCAAGATCTCAGCGATCACTGCCTCATTGCCTGCATCCGTAATGAGTCTGCGGTCAAACGACCACCCCTCATCACAGTCAAACGCTCCCTGAAATACTTCAGCGAGCACTATAATTGAGAATTTCAATCATTTTCCTACGGCTGGCCATGCTTTCCGCCTGGCTACCCCTACCCCAGTCAACTGCCCTGCACCCACCACAGCAACTTGCCCAAGCCTCCCCATTTCTCCTTCACCCAAATCCAGATAGCTGATGTTAAGAAAGAGCTGCAAAATCTGGACCCCTACAAATCAGCCAGGCTAGACAATCTGGACCCTCTCTTTCTAAAATGATCTGCCGAAATTGTTGCAACCCCTATTACTAGCCTGTTCAAACTCTATTTCGTATTGTCTGTGATTACCAAAGATTGGAAAGCTGCCGCGATCGTCCACCTCTTCAAAGGGGGAGACACTCTAGATCCAAACTGCTACAGACCTATATCTATCCTACCCTACCTTTCTAAGGTCTTCGAAAGCCACGTTAACAAACAGATTACTGACCATTTCGAATCCCACCGTACCTTCTCTGCTATGCAATCTGGTTTCAGAGCTGGTCATGGGTGCACCTCGGCCATGCTCAAGGTCCTAAACGATATCATAACCCACCATCGATAAGAGACATTACTGTGCAGCCGTATTCATTGACCTGGCCAAGGCTTTCGAATCATGTCAGTCACCACATTCTTATCGGCAGACTCAACAGCCTTGGTTTCTCAAATGATTGCCTCGCTTGGTTCACCAACTACTTCTCTGATAGAGTTCAGTGTGTCAAATCGGAGGGCCTGTTGTCCAAACCTTTGGCAGTCTCTGTGGGGGTGCCACAGGGTTCAATTCTTGGGCCGACTCTCTTCTCTGTATACATCAATGATGTCGGTCTTTCTGGTGGTGATTCTCTGATCCACCTCTACGCAGACGACACCATTCTGTATACTTCTGACACTTCTTTGGAAATTGTGTTAACTAACCTCCAGACGAGTTTCAATGCCATACAACACTCCTTCCGTGGCCTCCAACTGCTCTTAAATGCAAGTAAAACTAAATGCATGCTCTTCAACCGATCGCTGCCCGCACCTGCCCGCCTGTCCAGCATCTGACTTAGAATATGTGGACAACTACAAATACCTAGGTGTCTGACTAGACTTTAAACCCTCCTTCCAGACTCACATTAAGCATCTCCAAATCTAGAATCGGCTTCCTATTTCGCAAAGCATCCTTCACTCATGCTGCCAAACATACCCAAGTAAAACTGACCATCCTACCGATCCTCGACTTCGGCGATGTCATTTACAAAATAGCCTCCAACACTCTACTTAACAAATTGGATGCAGTCTATCACAGTGCCATCCATTTTGTCACCAAAGCCCCATATACTACCCACTACTGCGACCTGTACGCTCTCGTTGGCTGGCCCTCGCTTCATACTCGTCACCAAACCCACTGGCTCCAGGTCATCTACAAGTCTTTGCTAGGTAAAGCCCCGCCTTATCTCAGCTCACTGGTCACCATAGTACATTTACATTTACATTTAAGTCATTTAGCAGACGCTCTTATCCAGAGCGACTTAGCACCCACCCGTAGCACGCGCTCCAGCAAGAATATCTCACTGGTCACCCCCAAAGCCAATTCCTCCTTTGGCTACCTTTCCTTCCAGTTCTCTGCTGCCAATGACTGGAACGAACTGCAAAAATCACTGAAGCTGGAGACTCATATCTCCCTCACTAGCTTTAAGCACCAACTGTCAGAGCAGCTCACATATCACTGCACCTCTACATAGCCCATCTGTAAATAGCCCATCCAACTACCTCAACCCAATACTGTATTTATTTATTTATCTTGCTATTTTGCAGCCCAGTATCTCTACTTGCACATTAATCTTCAGCACATCCATTCACTCCAGTGTTTAATTGGTATATTGTAATTACTTCGCCACCATAGCCTATTTATTGCCTTACCTCCCTTACCTTACATCATTTGCACACACTGTATATATACTTTTTCTACTGTATTATTGACTGTATGCTTGTTTATTCCATGTGTAACTCTGTGTTGATGTATGTGTCGAACTGCTTTGCTCTCAACTAGCCTACCTGGCTAAATAAAGGTGAACAAATAATATATATATATATATATATATACAGTGGGGCAAAAAAGTATTTAGTCAGCCCCCAATTGTGCAAGTTCTCGCACTTAAAAAGATGAGAGGCAAGTAATTTTCATCATAGGTACACTTCAACTATGACAGACAAAATTAGAAAAAAAATCCAGAAAATCACATTGTAGGATTTTTTATGAATTTATTTTCAAATTATGGTGTAAAATAAGTATTTGGTCAATAACAAAAGTGTATTTCAATACTTTGTTATATACCCTTTGTTGGCAATGACAGAGGTCAAACGTTTTCTGTAAGTCTTCACAAGGTTTTCACACACTGTTGCTGGTATTTTGGCCCATTCCTCCATGCAGATCTCCTCTAGAGCAGTGATGTTTTGGTGATGTTGCTGGGCAACATGGACTTTCAACTCCCTCCAAAGATTTTCTATGGGGTTGAGATCTGGAGACTGGCTAGGCCACTCAAGGACCTTGAAATGCTTCTTATGAAGCCACTCCTTCGTTGCCCCGGCGGTGTGTTTGGGATCATTGTCATGTTTAAAGACCCAGCCACGTTTCATCTTCAATGCCCTTGCTGATGCTGATGGAAGGAGGTTTTCACTCAAAATCTCACGATACATGGCCACATTCATTCTTTCCTTTACACGGATCAGTCGTCCTGGTCCCTTTGCAGAAAAACAGACCCAAAGCATGATGTTTCCACCCCCATGCTTTACAGTAGGTATGGTGTTCTTTGGATGCAATGCAGCATTCTTTGTCCTCCAAACACGACGAGTTGAGTTTTTACCAAAAAGTTATATTTTGGTTTCATCTGACCATATGAAATTCTCCCAATCTTCTTCTGGATCATCCAAATGCTCTCTAGCAAACTTCAGACGGGCCTGGACATGTACTGGCTTAAGCAGGGGGACATGTCTGGCACTGCAGGATTTGAGTCCCTGGCGGCGTAGTGTGTTACTGATGGTAGGCTTTGTTACTTTGGTCCTAGCTCTCTGCAGGTCATTCACTAGGTCCCGCCGTGTGGTTCTGGGATTTTTGCTCACCGTTCTTGTGATCATTTTGACCCCACGAGGTGAGATCTTGCGTGGAGCCCCAGATCGAGGGAGATTATCAGTGGTCTTGTATGTCTTCCATTTCCTAATAATTGCTCCCACAGTTGATTTCTTCAAACCAAGCTGCTTACCTATTGCAGATTCAGTCTTCCCAGCCTAGTGGGAAGACTGGTACAATTTTGTTTCTGGTGTCCTTTGACAGCTCTTTGGTCTTGGCCATAGTGGAGTTTGGAGTGTGACTGTTTGAGGTTGTGGACAGGTGTCTTTTATACTGATAACAAGTTCAAACAGGTGCCATTAATACAGGTAACGAGTGGAGGACAGAGGAGCCTCTTAAAGAAGAAGTTACAGGTCTGTGAGAGCCAGAAATCTTGCTTGTTTGTAGGTGACCAAATACTTATTTTCCACCGTAATTTGCAAATAAATTCATTACAAAATCCTACAATGTGATTTTCTGGATTTCTTTTCCTAATTTTGTCTGTCATAGTTGGAGTGTACCTATGATGAAAATTACAGGCCTCTCTCATCTTTTTAAGTGGGAGAACTTGCACAATTGGTGGCTGACTAAATACCTTTTTGCCCCACTATATATACATATATATATATATACATATATATATATATATATACACACACATACACAATCTCACATTAAATGTTCTATTAGCTTTAATGGTTTTCTATTTAGAATCATTTTAAAGGCGCCTGGAACACGTTCCTTTGCCTTAAATGAAGAGCACCGCAGTACTTACATGGTTCCATTAGTGTAAACTGCCTCTCCCCCCTCTCCTACATATTGAACCTGGGAGGGGTACACATGCTGGACCTGCTGAACCTATTGAGAGAGAGAAACCAATGAATCAACCTTGAAGCACTATTATCAAGAGAGAGTATCCACCTCTAGGCTGTTTCTCATTCCTTGACATTAGATAAGATATCTATGCTTGTTATGAATCAGAAGAAACTTCAATGTAAATCATGTCTTCCATAATCATAATCTTGGTCATATCTTAACGTAGTGCTGTCAGTAGGTGGCAGTGAGTCCAAAGTGTCAAACTGAGAAAAGATCAAATCCCTGCTGAGCAATTGAAGCACATATAATTGAGATCTAACATAAATTATATCCGTTAGAAACCCATACCATTCCAAAGCAAGAACGCTTACAATACAGTGGAGAATGTAATCTGACTCTATATGTCTGATGCTACTGTGAATGGAGCCATGGTCTGTGCATATGGCTAAAGCTAGACTGACTGAGTGTCCTGGGGGCTGGGGAGAAGGAATAAGGGGTGATGAGGAGTGTACCTGCTGAGGGACCTGTTGCACCCGAGGGACTGACAGCTGCTGCACCTGCGCTCCCTTCTGGGCCGAACCTGTGGCCTGAACCAGCACCCTCTAGAGGGAGAGGAAACGCACAATTATTGGTAAGCACATAAAATGCCCACACACAGACACACACTATATCTATTTACATACAAAAAATAAAAATACAATCCCTAAGCCCTTAATGACCACCAGAGAATCACGGAACAGGGGATTTGACTGGATTTTCTACATTACTTTTGGTATAATCTCCTTCCTTATGTGCATTGTGGCTTGGGATTGCCTTTCTTCTGTAAACTTCAACACAAATATGAAATGATTGCTGGTGGGAAAGACGATGCTATTCACCAGCAGTGCAGCTTACCAGCCAACACATTTTTGTCTTGGTCCATTCTAGGCTTTTAGTAATTACAGGCAACCTGCAATGTAGGTTTATTTGGGGCCAGCGTTTTTCTTTGGTGGTCGCAGATGACTACTGCTGGTTTCCCTCTTTAGGGGAGTGTTAAGGGAGATGTGTTCATAACAACAAAAATAAATGCCATTTGCTTTCTCTAAAAGCCTGAGATATGTTAGAGGCGGTGTAGTATAGGCCTTAAGGTCAGAACTGTCTTTTCTCAAGCATAGCCAGCTGTCAAGGCAAATATGATGCCCTATCCAAAAATATTAACATACGGATATTTAACTGCTTGGTTTCTATGGATTCTCTCGTCAACCAATGTCCTTTTCCCAGAATTTTGAACAGCTGTGGCAAGACAAGGTTATAGGTCCTACTTGCACTAATCAGAAACTCCTGCCTGATCACACACAACAACATGATATCACATTATTTATGATGCTTTTATCCACATGTAGGCTAATGCTTGTTGATACATTTACAGTGCCTTCAGAAAGTATTCACACCTCTTGACTTTTCCCACATTTTGTTGTGTTACAAATAAGTGGGATTAAAATGGATTTAATTGTCATTTTTGGTCAATGACCTACACAAAATACTCTGTCAAAGTGGAATAAAAATTATAATATTTACTCACATTAATGAAAAATAAAACACTAATATATCCTGATTAGATAAGTATTCATACCCCTGAGCCAATACATGTTAGAAACACTTTTGGCAAGATTACAGCTGTGAGACTTATTGGGTAAGTCTCTAAAAGCTTTGCACACCTGGATTGTACATTATTTGCCCATTAGTCTTAAAAAAATTATTCAGCTCCAGTGTAGATTTGGCCTTGTGTTTTAGGTTATTGTCCTGCTGAATGTTGAATTCGTCTCCCAGTGTCTGTTGGAAAGATGACTGAACCAGGTATTCTTCTAGGATTTTGCCTGTGCTTAGCTGTATTCTGTTTCTTTTTATATAAAATAAAACCCTCCTTAGTCCTTGCCGATGACAAGCATACCCATAACATGATCCAGCCACCATGCTTTAAAATTTGCCCCAAACATAACGCTTTGTATTCAGGACAAAAAGCGATTTTTTTGCCATATTTTTTTGCAGCATTTATTGTCTTGAAGCAAACCAGATGCATGTTTTGGAATATTTTTTATTCTGTACAGGCTTCCTTCTTTTCACTCTGTCATTTAGATTAGTATTGTGGAGTAACTACAATGTTGTTGACCCATCCTCAGTTCTCATATCACACCCATTAAACTCTGCAACTGTTTTAACATCACCATTGGCCTCATGGTGAAATCCCTGAGCAGTTTCCTTCCTCTCCAGCAACTGAATTAGGAAGGACGCTTGTATCTTTGTGGTGACTGGGTGTAATGATACACCATCCAAAGCCTACTTACCATACTCAAAGGGATATCCAGCGTCTGCTTTTTTTTCTCCTTATTAAATCGCTGGGTGCCCTTCTTTGCAAGGCATTGAAAAACCTCCCTGTTCTTTGTGGTTGAATCTGTGCTTGAGATTCACTACTCTACATGATTAAAAAACAATGTTAACCACTATTATTTAACACAGAATGAGCCCATGCAACTTATTATGCAATTTGTTAAACACATTTTTACTCCTGAACTTATTTAGGCATGCCATAACAAAGGGGTTGAATACTTATTAACTCAAAAGACATTTAAGTTTTTATTTTATATACATTTTGAAAAGTTTCTACAAACAACATTCCACTTTAGCATTATGGGGTGTTGTGTGTGTGTGTGTAGATCAATGACCCAAAATCTCAATTTAATACATTTTAACTTCAGGCTGTAACAACAAAATGTGGAAAAAAGTAAAGGGGTGTGAATACTTTCTGAAGGCACTGTATGTGGTTCTTAATATACAGGAAATACATTCTCATTAAAGGATTGCTCTGAAGTGTAATAAATCTGGTATCTGTCATGATAAGTTATTAATGAAATCAACAGGTTTTTGAGAATTCTGCTGCTCTTCCCCAGTGCATGGTGTGAGAGGGGTTTGGCTCCCATGGGGAGAATATCATGTTTGTGAGAGAGTACTCTGATGTAGAGTTCTGTGTTTGAAAGAGACCATGATGTGAAGTGTTGCTGGTCGTGGGGGAGAGTGCTGTGAGGAAGAGAGACCACTGCGCTGCATGCGAGGGAGTGCAGCCTGGTTTTGTAGTAGTGTACCTGTTGTGAGGCTGGGACGGGCTGCACCACGGGGGCCTGGGTGGAGGTGGACGTACGCAGCACCACACTGGACGGCGAATCGGACCCTCCATCTGAACTCTGCATGCTGGGACCTTACAGGGGAGAGCGGGATGAGGGGAGGAGAGGGAAGAGGAGTGGGATTATTATTATTTGTATTTTTGTTTACCTTCATTTAACTAGGCCAGTCAGTAAAGAACAAATTCTTATTTACAATGTGTTATGAATTTTATGAATAATGACTAAATTATGTATACATTTAATGTAGAACTATAACTAACAGAATTCTACCCTGTCTCTGTATAATGATAAATAATGTTTGTCCATAAGAAAAAGGGACTGTTAGCAGGCAAGGAACTGTGGCAGACAACTTGTGACCACTGTGGAACTGATAACAGGGAAGGAAGTCTCCCCACCCAAATCTTGGGCTTGTAGTAGATTGTTTAACAGGTGGCAGACAATGTATGAGTAGGAGACTTGTGAACTATGTTGTCATTGTTTCTGAGAGGAGGGACATTTATGATGAAATGTGAGGTATATAGACCAATGTACACGAAATGATAAGCAGAGCGCCCGTAAATAAACCTGCTGACTAAGTAGACTGGCCTCTGTCTGTTTCATTTTAATAAGAACCTTACAAATTCTTAGTAACAGACAAAGTATTTTAATTGAATTGGTTAATGAACATGAGAACATAATTCTCTTAACACAATGACGGCCTACCCCGGCTAAACCCTAACCCGGACGACGCTGCACTGCTCTATGGGACTCCCAATCACAGCCGGTTGTGATACAGCCTGGAATCGAATCAGAGTCTGTAGTGGCGCCTAGTGGTTAGAGCGTTGGGCCAGTAACCGAAAGGTTGCTGGATAGAATCCCAGGGCTGACAAGGTAAAAATCGGTCATTCTGCCCCTGAACAAGGCAGGTAACCACTGTTCACCGGTAGGCCGTCATTGTAAATAAGAATGTGTTCTTAACTGACTTGCCTAGTTAAATCAAAACATTTTTTTTTAATGCAGTGCCTTAAACCGCTGCACCACTTGGGATTCAGAGCAAGGACATACAAGACAAGAGTATACACGCGCAGCCCTGCCAGACAAGACAGAACTGTCAGAATGAATCCCTACTCAGAGCCAGGCCTGCACATGTGCTGCCATACCAAACGAATGGGCTTTTCACAGCATGCCACAGAGAGTGGCCAGGGCTTCATATTGCCTAGGTGGAGGTCCAGGCCCCAGGCCCTACTGAGTCACCTCATCTCTGGCCTTTAAAAACAATGGTAAAGCCAGCAGAAAATGGCTACTTAGTATTAGTCCAGCTGCTAGGAAGGAAGCAGGTGGAAAAGTTGTGGTGAAAACCATTGTTGTGAGTATTGTCAGGACTCAGGAGGCCCTTACTGGTACCCCAAACTCTGACTAGCATTGGGTGAAAATGTGCACCGCATGGCAAAAGGGAGTGTGGAGAGCTAAAAATGGAGTGACACAAAGGCTCTCTCTTTCATAGAGAGAAAGATAGGGAAGGGTTGTAGGGAAGAATGAAACTGCAAGGGGGATAGGGAAGAAAAAAAGACATCCACAGTGTCTCCAAAATAGGAAGAAAGAAAAAAAAGGAAATGCCAGTGGGGCTCCTAGCACGGCCAGGGTCCTGATGATATCCAGCATTTGTTTCAAATGAGAGCTGTTCTCTGGGGCTCCAATAATCCAGCTGATATGAGGAAATTCTTTAATGCTTTGTAAACGTTTGCCAGTTGCTATGGTGAGGAATCCATGACGACCACCCCCAACCCTTGCCCCACTCTTCTCCCTCCCTGCTGCTCCCTCCTTTCTCTTTTCTTTTTAAAGCTCATGCACAGAAATGTTCGACTGTGGCCACAGAGCAAGGGGGAGGGGAAGGAAAGGGAGAGAGAGAAGGGGGTTGGGTGTCTTTGCGGGAGGGAGGAGGCAGAACATCTCTAGAAGATCAGTAGCTAAACAAATGAAGCCTAATCAGTCAGCAGACATGGACAAGCCACTTCCGTTACTTATTCATCCTCAATCAGTGTCCAGGAGGAGCAGCTGTAAAGGGGCAATATGCAATTGCTACATCCATTTGTGGACTTTTAAATTAATGACATATACCTATTGATTCTTGAATAATAAAATGTATAAATGCCTTATGAGCTTAGTTCATCTGTCGTACTCCATCAGAATGCCATTGTTTGTAAACAGTGTAAATGTAAACAAATACTGTATAGCTTTAAAAAGTGGTTAAAACTATCATTTGGATCTCATGGGTGAGCAGTCCTTGCATCCATAGCCCTGCCTATGAATTTGAGAGTGGTTACATTATTTTTTATTTCACCTTTATTCCACCAGGTAGGCTAGTTGAGAACAAGTTCTCATTTACAACTGCGACCTTGCCAAGATAAAGCAAAGCAGTGCGACACAAACAACAACAGAGTTACACATAAACAAACGTACAGTCAATAACACAATACAAAAATCTATGTACAGTGTGTGCAAATGTGGAAGAGTAGGGAGGTAAGGCAATAAATAGGCTATAGAGGCGAAATAATTACAATTTAGCACTAACACTGGAGTGATCGATGTGCAGATGATGATAGATTTATCTAGCCCCATTGCTCAACTTTTTACCAAAACAGTGTCGGGGTGCCCCGTTGTTGTTGTTTCAACTGCAGATTTCCCTTTTAAACTAGGCCACCATACCAGACACGGGCTCAACAAGGAAATAATTTACAGACTGATAACCACTCCCTATATAGACACACAATTACTGCTATAAAAGCCACATCATTACACAGGATAATAATACACAAAGATGTATCACATCTACCATAATCAAAGCAGATAGGTAAACAGTAACACTGCTTGCTTGCTGCGTGTTAGATCAGTACTACACTGCCTGAAGCACGAATAGCTTAGTGTCCATTAACAGGCTGCTTTTAATACTGTTTGATTAGACAGTCATTAATCATTAGAGTCAAGCTAGTGGGTGGGCAACAGGTGCTGTTCAGCTCTGCTCAAATACCCCCAGCACTTTAAATTTCAGTATTTTTAAAATTTGTTTTGACACAGAGAGTAGAGTTAGAAAGTGAGTGAATGAATGTAAAATGCATTGTGATTGCTTAGATTCTGGTGTCAAATTTCTTCAGAGCTACACACTAAATTAAAGACAGATGACAAATAATAAAAGATTAACATTAGGGCATGAGGACAATTAGTTGTGAGCAACACCATACCTAGGCTTATTAACGGAAATTGTGAAACATGATTGAAGTACGATTTTTCACAACAATGGACATGAACCAGCATTCCCATTAGCTGGTAAAAGCCAGCTTTTGTCTGATACATTTTTTATAGAAAAGCCGATAAATAAAAATGGTGCAGGCCAATTGTCCGGGAGAAGAACAAAAAAATCCCATTGCGACTTAATGTTTTTTAGCCTATGTACAGTACCAGTTAAAAGTTTGGACACACCTAAAGGGTTTTTCTTTATTTTGACTTTATCCTACATTGTAGAATAATAGTGAAGACATCAAAACAATGAAATAACATGTATGGGTTTATGTAGTAAACAAAAAAGTGTTAAACAAGTCAAAATATATTTTATATTTGAGATTCTTCAAAGTAGCCACCCTCTGCCTTGATGACAGCTTTGCACAGCAAAAAACACGAGCAATGGACATTAGACCGGTGGAAATCTGTCCTTTGGTCTGATGAGGCCAAATTTGAGACTTTTGGTTCCAACCGCCGTGTCTTTGTGAGATGCAGAGTAGGTGAACGGATTATCTCCGCATGTGTGGTTCCCACTGTGAAGCATGGAGGAGGTGTGATGGTGTTGGGGTGCTTTGCTGGTGACACAGTCAGTGATTTATTTAGAATTCAACCAGCATGGCTACCACAGCATTCTGCAGCGATACACCATCCCATCTGGTTTGCGCTTAGTGGGACTATCATTTGTTTTTCAACAGGACAATGACCCAAAACACACCTGCAGAGTGAAGGAAAAGCAGCCAACAAGAGCTCGGCATATGTGGGAACTCTTTCAAGACTGTTGGAAAAGCATTCCTCATGAAGCTGGTTGAGAGAATGCCAAGAGTGTGCAAAGCTGTCAGAGGCAAAGGGTGGCTACTTTGAAGAATCTAAAATATTTCATATATTTTGATTTGTTATAACACATTTTTGGTTACTACATTATTCCATGTGTTATTTCATAGTTTTGATGTCTTCACTGCTACAGCATCTCAAACAGCAAATGCATAGGCAACAGAAGGCAGGCTTCATCAGCACATTACACGCCACTTTGCAATGAGCTAGAAGTAGTATGCATTTTGAAAATATATACTTAATTGTTTGAAACCTGAACATTTTACTACATATTATGAGGCATGTCTAACATGGCTTCAAAATAGCTTAGCCCAAAATCCGACCATATCCGTGGAAGCAATTATTTTACATAGACTTTCTTTCATTTCCCAGTAACCAAAGGCACAATACTAAACATATTAGCAACCCAAGCTAGTTCTTCTTCTACATTTTTAATTTATATTTTCATCTCTGTCATATGCTTTTGACAACAGTGATTTCCTGCTAATTGCATTATAGAACGAACATTCACACGTAGCCTACTGCCTTGTGCGCATTGCTGCGCACTTATAATGTGAAGAAATAATAGTTCAACATTTTAAGCTAAACGTTCTGGTCTGTTGCATTAGACACATTGCTTGAAAAAAAAAAATCTATCGTCTAATCTATTGGGATCTATCGTCACACAACTGTCTCAGAGTCTGCATGGAATAAGCTATTTCTTTCTCAATAGGCTGGCCAATAGAATAACTAGACTTTCTACTATGGTGGATAGTAGATTGACATTGGCTAGTGATTTTGCTGTTCCTTACTCGTCTTGTTAGCTGAGGAAAAGTAAATGTGGACAGTTCTTCTAACATCTTCAAAGTGTGTGTCAGAATTGGGTAATCGTTGTTGCATCCTCAACTTGCATGTTCTGTTAATGTGAATTACCATAATCTAAATGTGATTTCTGTCATTCAGAGCACCGTGGGTGGACGCCCTAATCAGGTTACGCACCCAATGCATATGGGTCCGGTACATTTCTCAAATGTCCGGTAAATTAAAACGCTGCCGGTCAAATGTCCGGCACCACATTTTCCTAACAGTAACCCTGGCATGGATTACCACAGAGCTGGTGTGACACTGACATTTTCCACACAGGAGGATTCCAAAGACACGCCTGTCTAGATAAGTAATAAATAGCCTTATAGCCAAGTGGTGTCGATAATGTTGTAATTCTTCCATTACTTTAGGCTGGCATTTGTCAATCGTTGTCTAAGCATTAATCACATAGGAACTCACACAATATAAAGCTGTTTGAGGAGACTGCCAAGTCCAGTCCTTCTCTGTGTAACCTCTTGAAAGAGTCACAAACAGCCTCGGTCACTTTCAGCCACCTCTAGTCCCTCTCATATGTATTTGTCAGACAGGAATCAAAATTAGCACCCGTCTATAAGGGTCCCGAGTAGAATATAGACAGACAATCCTCCATTATTTGTCTATTCCTTGCATTATTCCTTGTGGCAAACTTGTAATACAACAGCAAATAATCGCAGTACTCATTTAGCATTTTCTGAAAGAAGTTAAAGTGATGGTGGTCCAGAGCTTTTGTATAAATTCAGCCATTTGTTTGTCCTCACGAGCCAAAACAGGTCCCCGAAAAATTGTGCACAATTGTATACAAAGTCATCCATTTTGTATGATATGCTACATCCTACAAAAAAAAGTATTACATTTATTTTTTTTGCTAAATGTGTATGATATGTTAAGAATTTTTAAGCGTCCCGGACGGCATCTTTAAAAATAATTTTTTATTTATTTAAAGCTCCAGCGGCCAGATGTTTCAAATGGAAGGAATTTATCCATGGGGTGTCAGTTGAGTTATAAATACACTGATAACAATCCCTGCAGTTATCTTTGGACTTCTTTCCTTAGCGTGGTTATTATGCACTGAAGGGGGGAGAGGGAGCAGTGGAGTGGGGTGGTGCAGGGACTCATAAACCTAGGCTTTGTCCTTTTAAGTTTTCATGCTTAAAGCTCAAATAAGTGGGTGCTTTGGAAGTGCGCCATGCGTTGGACTGGAGGAGGGAGGGAGTGCAGGCAGGCAGACTGGTTAGATGGCTTTCTCCCCCAGCCACATTGAGATGAGCCCCCCTGTGACAGTTAAAAGCCACACAAATTCCCCACCAACTGCTATGAGCGGCAGAAACACTGCGGGAGCCCCGGCAAACCACTGCAGAACCCAACTGTGAATGGACTGCACTTTTTAACAGAGACTTTCTCCTCACAACCCTGAAACAACTTCACACAGAAACCTCGAAAAAACTCAATTGTGTGAGCGGACCAATATCCCTCTGTTAAAGATGCCCTATATGCAGAAATCACTCCGCCATTTTATGGTTGCTAAAATTCAAATAGTTTGCTTAATTTCAGTTTATGTGACAAAACTAGCAATTATAGTGTAGAGAATCATTGTCCTATCTAAACCAAGCTGGTGTACAAAACCAAAAGTAAAAAACACAAAAATGAAACTTAAGAACGGGAAGCATAGAAATAGTGCACATAGAACAGATCAACCACTTCTTAGACTTGCTTTCAATGAGAATGACAGCTCTATAACACACATTTCTATGTGCATTTGGTAGACCTCTTAAAGGTAAGCGTGCAGTACTATAAACTTATACCTGCTATTTGGTATGAAAATCTAGACAAGATTTAAACATCTGTCACTGACAAATCTAACTTAACCAGCGCTCAATCAGAGAAAAACACATACAGATGTTCAATTAAAAACAGGAGCCCACAGTCTTGGCTCTTGTTTGCACTGGCCCACATTGTTTGCAGAGCAACAACGGTTGCTAGTGGCAACACCGTCCACTCCCGTTTCCAGGGGCCTGTTGCTATGCAACCAACAGAATACTTCCCAAACCAAACAATGCCATCCCCCCAACTGATCCCTCTATCTCACACTAAGCAGAAACTTACAACAATAAATACGTAAGCTATTAATTTCAGACACCGGGGTGGAGACAGAGGGCAGACTCATTCCTGTACCATGGAGAAGAAAGATTATATAAAAATGTTAAAAACGCCATGCTGGTTTCAACTGTTCTCTCTCTTTTATGCACTCGGTGGTCAAATGAAGGAAGAATGTTTAAATCATCAGAAAGGGGACAGCCAATCCTCGAAGCTTGGCTTACACCTCCCCATTCCAAAAACAACAATTACTTTGAAAATCAATCACAGATTACTTTTCCAACATGTATAATCCATGCAGCAGGAAGGAGATATAAGCACTTTGAGGAGAGCACTGCCACAGACTAGTCCGACTCAATGGGCTTTTACTGCACATCGGAAGTTGAAACAACCAGGCAATAAAGCATGGACACTTGTCATTAAACTCCTGTCTATGGGGGACATTTGTGCACCACCACTTCTTTGTTCACCATATCCTGCCCCCACGTCCAATTCCTAGCCCATTCCTTCAGTTATATAACAGATAAATATACTTCAAGGAGAAGCAACATGCTTTCCATAAGACTTTCTACTCTGAAAATAGTTAAATCAATGTGATCTATATTGGGTGACCAATCTAATAGCCATCCCCATTGTAAGAAACCCAGGTTGGCTTCTCTTTGATTCTATAACAAAAAAACATAACGATAGCACACAGGCGCATGCACTCACAAAAAGCTAATTAAGATATGATAAGAGATTTCCACGACAGAGGCTGTTCTTCAAGCCTGTCTCATGAATTCATGGCTAATCCAATCAAAGCAGCTCTTGGGATCTGCAGATGGCGATGCTGGAGGGAGAGGAGGGGACGTGGCCAGCTATTAGATGAGAGGTGCCATTCAAGGGGCCGCTAAACCAGCCACTGATCCTGGATCCACTCTCTCCCCGTTTCCACCTCTGGTCACAGCCCGTCGACACAGAGATGCCATTCGTTACCATGTGGAGCGCAGGCCTGACAGCCGGAGAATTATCAAATGGTTGCCAAGGAGACTGTGTTAACCCATACACCTCCCCCACCCCCCACCTCTATAACCCTTTGCAGATTTCCTCCACCACCTCCCATCCATCTCCATTCTACATCCACTCCTAAGATGAATAACACTGTGTTAGAGAATAAGAAAGTACATTTGTGAGGAGCAGTCAACCTCCTGGAAAACAAAGCAGATGGGCAGGGATGAATTAAGTGTCCTGAAGGTAATCTGTTGCATGTGGTTGTCTCTCTCTTTAATGATCATTTGTCTCCTGTTTTTCCGGCAGGGGTGATGACAGAGTGAAGGAGGGAACATCAGTCTTTGTTGTCATGCCACCCTGTTGCCCATAGAGATAGAAAAACAGTTTGTGAAATGCAACTAAACTGTTCCAACGTGGCAGCTAGCATGGAGACGGTTTTATGTTTCACATCGATCACATCTGAAGGTGGCGATACAGACTAGACAAAACCAAATTGAAACATCACTAAGTGATGCTCAATGTATATTTACCGAGTCAATGTCCCCAATAAATACTGATTCTAATCATTTAGAATTTCCTATAAAATCCTTGCATGGTGCCATGGACTTGGTGCTATTATCAGAACAGACAAATGAAACCACAACCTAAGGCATTCCTATAATAATTAACTTAGAATGCAAACATTAAAACAAATAAACTGCTTTGTAGCTCCCCATGTTGCCTATATTATATAGAGTTTGACAATGTTGAATATTTTACAAAATATCAAGACATTGTCTAGACCTACACAGTTTGACTCTACTGGGAATGGGTGACGTGTGCACTGTAGACACATCAAGCATTCCAGAAAATCCATACCATCTGAGTGTCAAAGCAGAGGAGGTCGGAAAGGCATGTTAAAATAATTATACACAGCAAGATGCAAAGCCCGTGGCAAAGGAAACTCCTAAAGCTACTCTGTCATGCAAAATGTTCTCTGCAATACGTGTGCTTTCTGTTAGAAATATTTCTCAAATTTCTTACTACACTAGCTGAGCAGCTTTCCCTTTGATAATCCAAAGAAAAACATCACCTGTTGCATGGTATTGACATAGACGGATCACATTTAACCAAAACAGTCGATGAGTAAGAACATGAAGTGGGTTAAGGCTCATTGGGCTTAGTTTTAGTCCAAACCAGGGTTTCCGTTTTGGCACTGGTCAACATGACCGGCAAGATTTTATTTAACGGGCATTTGAGAAATGTACCAGACATCTATATGCATTGGGTGTGTAATGCATTAGGGCGTCCACCCACGGTGCTCAAAATCACATTTAGAGTATTGTAATTAATCTTACTCCTTAAGAGTCTGACACACCCATGCATCAACCCAATGAACATAATACAAAACATCCACATCAAAATCTGTCAATTTAAGGTAGAGATATGTTTTTTTTTTGCATGGGCTGCGTCTCAGTCCCCCGCATCCGCCTATGTTACCCTTTAACATCTCCGACCAGGAGACATCCCGAAAATCGGTCTTCTCACAAAAATGTCTGTAGCGTCCGAATGGTTTGGCCTAACTATTATGACCACTCTATGGAAAGGTGAGACTCACGAGCATGATGGTGTGCTCTACGACCCCCACAAGTGTCACGGGACTCATTGGAAGGTAACCCATACAAATTAATGGAAGTATGGAGGTAGTTTTGTGCCAACAAAAATAAGGGGTTAAATGTGTCCAAAAATATTTGCTGAGCTTGCTTATATCTGCTAGATATAAGAGACACTTTAAAACCTTATTCTATATTTTTTAACTTTCTTTCTTGCCATTTATTCATGTGTTATTCAATGTGTTTCTATAGTACTAAAAGGGGCAAATTCTATATTTTACCAAATAATATTTTGTATATATAATTCTATACCTAAAGGGGTTCAATTCAAATAAAAATTGAATAGCTTAAATGGTCCATGATATAACCATCTTTAAAAAATGCCATATGTTAGCTTAGCAGAAGATAGATAATAAAAATCTACCAGCCACTCAGATTTTTTTATCAGCCAAAAATATTTTTGGGATGCTAATATTTCATTTTGGGTGGCCTAATATCACAGATGAGACAAAAATTTGCACCTGCCCTTTTAAGGGTGTGGTAGCACGATTTGAGTCATGTTTGTGGCTGTGAGATTGAGTCTGCCTAGCAGAAGTTGTCTTCTCTTGCCTAGCAGTTGAAACTCAAACATAGAAAAACAACCTTGTGTAAAAACACAAGGGCAGTCTCACTTCAGTAGTCTATCGTTTTAAGTAAATTAAACCAACTTTTATGCCTGTGCGCATCGCTTCTAAAAATGAATAATTCACTGGTCGTGTCTACACTTGACACTTACAGTACTAGTCAAAAGTTTGGATACACCTACTCATTCAAGGCTTTTTCTTTATTTTTTTTTACATTGTAGAATAATAGTGAAGAGATCAAAATTATGAAATAACACAGATGGAATCATATAATAGGAGGAAATATGTTTCTAGTGTGTGGGGAACGTGTTTGCTGGCCTCATAAATGCTAGCCAGCAAGCTAATATTTAGAAAGATTATTTTTCGGTTTGGCTAGAGTTATGCTAAGTCGTTTGCAATCCATTTAGCGTTGCTTGCTGGCTAACGACAGAGGATAGCTGGCTACTTAGTTACAGAAGTTAGCTACTGCCATCAGCTGTTGTGTCATCATATTCCACCATTTCTAGAATGCCAACTGGCATTTGAATATAGCGCGTGAACGGACACAATGTGGACACATTTAAATGTAGACGTGTGACATGTTTAGAATTCTATGATCAGAACTCCATTATCAGAATACAAATGCTGCATGAACTGTCAATTCTAGACACGGCCTCTCAGCTCTTCACATGCGCACAGCCCCCAGCCAGGCAGTGCTGCAGCGCGAGGTGGAATAGGCTATATAGGATTCGTAGTTCTTTGACTTTGTGGATTAAATTTACCAGCTATGAAACAAACCGGCGGAAATACTTTGAAAACAGCTACTGCAGTATTTGTTTTTACTATAAATGTGATCATACGTGACTATTTTTATTCACAAATGCAAGTGAAATGTTTGCAATGTGGAACCCTGATCACCCGCCTATGTGGCTGGTGAAATAGACAACATCTTACCTGCCAATGACAAAATCTACCCGCATTTGGCAGGCGGGGAGTGTTAATTTTAGACCATGTGTGTGATATATGTGGCTTATTGATAACAACTCTATTTCCTACTATAGGCAGTTGGCTGCCTAGGGATCGCAACATTGTAACTTGCTGTTGTGAATAGTTGCCAACGATATTTCGTTTCCATGTGCTACTGAACAAGCTCAACTGAAATGCACCAATTGCGCATGATACTCATCATTACTCTACTCTAGTCTATCAATCTATTAAAAGTCTTTATACTATATATGACACAGGGGCGGCATGCGTTGATCTTGCCTAGGGCGGCAGCAGAACTGCTAGAGCCCGGGACTGACTAACAAAATCATTTGCCTCTAATTTACGAGACCTTGTCAGCCGCTGCTGTTAGGAAGTCAAAACCGTCCAACTCCATGGAGCAGCTTGCAAATCGCATCAGTCTTGTTACTTTGTCCTCAAGAAGGCGTGATCTTGAGGCTGTCTTTAATCTGTTTTGGAGAAAGAATACCCTCTCGACGGGCACACTGGAATCGGGGATAATCAACACAATCTTCGCCAATTTTGTCCAGTCGGGGTACTTAGCTGAAGTCCCTTATGAGGAACTTTTGCGTGTCAGGTGAGTAGAAACAAACTCACCTGACACTAATTTCCAAGCAGCTTGAGGATTTATTAGCATATAAAAGTATATTTGCCTTTGAAGTCAGAGCACATTGACTGGTACTTCCATCAGTGAATTAAAAGCATCATTTTGCAATGGATTTTTCCGGCAACAATTTTAGTGGCTTTTCAATTATTATTTTCTTTGGGGGGGGGGGGGGGGGGGGCAAAGCCATCATATACTGGCTAACGGAAACCCTGGTCCAGCCTTTCCCTAAACTGTAGGAGGAACTGCTTTAGAATCCAAAATCATGCTCTGGACTAACTCACGTGTTAACCTGATCCTGAGATCCAAGCCCATATCCATAAATTGATTAATCTTGCAGCTGTAATTTGAGAAAATATTTAATTCAAGGGTTTATGGATAACTCATAATGAATATCAGGCTCAGAGAAATTCAGCTTTGCAAGTTCGCTACCACAGTAAGCCATGGACTATGACTTTTCATAATCACATCCCAGGCATATCTAAATATAAACCCACATTAGCTCCTGGTCGAGATGTGCATATTATCTTTTCACTTTCAAAGACTAAAGTGTGCAAGCGGTAACTGCCTGTAGAAGAAAGGCTGAGAGCAGTCAAACAGACAAAGTGTATTTCAGATCTCTTTTCAGTTGCTCTTGTGCAGGGGTGAATCATTTTTTCCAGGCAGAGAGATACCGGAGAGATGACCTCAGTAGATGGCAGAGGTAGTGCTCCAGCTATCATCCTGGCATCTGAACCAAAGTAGCAGGTTTTATCTCACAAGACGAATCTGCATTTCCTTGGCAGGGGATTCACTCCATGCAGACATGACACAGCAATTGATCATACGATTTCACAAGCAATACATTAAACAAACCAATGAGTCACCCAATAAATCGTTTCCCCATTAAAACGTAGAAATGGTTTATCATGCAATGGATAGTATGCTGACCACTTCTACTATCTGAACATATCGAACTCCACCAGTCTGTTTTATCATTACAATAGAACGTCATAAGGTTACCCTCTCTGTGACTGCTAAGTGGCAGCAAGGTTCAAGAAAATCTATTAATTCAGCTAACACGCCAAGATCTAACAGCAATATGATGGGTCTCTTTCTGAGTTGATATTAAGAACGTATTAGTAGTAAGAAGATATTACAGATGGGTGTTGGTTACTACATCTCCATGACAACATGATTGTGTGGTTGTATCTGACATCAGTCAATGTCAATTTCTTAATAAATAAAACATTTCAAATAGTTAACGTAGTCTTACTGGCTGTTGTGTCAGAGAGGGTAAAGGAACTTTTTGGATGGCTTATCAAGGTATTCTGATTCATGTTGATTTGAGGAAGAAAAATGCTACAATGTGTCTGGTGGACAATTTGTGGTGTGCTTTCAGCTAGGGCTGTTACGTTGACCATATTACCGCCACACCGGTAGTCACGGGTCATGACGGCAGTCAAATTCCACGTGACCGTTTAGTCACGGTAATTAGGCTTTTCCTAACTGTTGCTGCTGATGATTATTAGTAACCTACCAAACTTGCTAACTGCCTGGTACTCAGCACTCTATTGTCCCTCGAATCACTCTGACATCAGTGCAAATGTAATCGAAAATCTAATCAAACACTTCATGAGAGCCCATGAGCTCATGTTGCGCAACATTTCTATAGGCTATGCAATTGCGTGAGAAACAAAGTTGATGGCCTTTATTAAAAATAGGAGGATCCCATCAGCTTTCTATTGTTCTAGGGGAATATCCTTTTCACCATAAAAAAATGCTAATTTGTAATAAAAGCATAACATGCATAAACGCATTTTCGGTCACTTTTGAGAATGGTGTTTTCCCGCTAATTGATTGCATTTGGGAACATTTGCACTTATAGCCTACAGCCGTGTCTGCACTGCTGTGCTTATAATGTGAAGAAATAGCCTAATAGTTTATCAACATTTAAAATAAACGTTCTGATCTGTTGTGCCAGCCTCATTGCTTTAAAAAAATGTTGATGCGAGTGGTTGTATTAATTTGGGATCTATCGCATCCCACAACTGTTCCAGACTATGTAGGGAATATTTATCTCGCACAGAATAGGTCAACCTTTGTACTATGGGGGATAGTAGATTGACATAGGCTAGTGCTTTTGCTGTTCGTTAGGCCTACTCATCTTGTTGGCTGACAAAAAGTAAATGTGGACAGTTCTTCCAACATCTTCAATAGGAGCCTAAGAATTCGATAAGGACATGCACAATTTGCGTCCCCGATGTGTCCGTCGTCACTTGTAGCCTGTGAGAAGGACTGGATCACGTGACGGGCATTGGCTAATAAGAATTGAGCTATCTGAGAGAGCCATGTGAGTGAGAAGTGCTTCAGAACATGCAGCCGGGAGAAGAGAAATATAATTATTATATTCAGCCCAAGGGCACAACGGCCACTGGTTGCAAAAGGCATGGATTTTTAAGGGGGCATTACAGCCACACAAAGGGGATGCTGCCGGGAAATTCGGGGCATTATCAAGTGCTTGTCAAAATGTGAATGAATGACTGATGCAGAGAGACTGTGCAGCCCGTGCAAAAAAACAAAGCAGAGCTCATGCCTTTCATGCAAAAAATGTTCTAATAATCATTAGTGGCATCATGCAGCCTTAGAATGTATTAAAAGTCTAAACATATAGCCTAGCATTGGTATCACAACTAAAGTTGTATAAATAACTCTAAATTAAGCAAATAGGAGGACCTGTTTCTTTGTTAACCGTTCAACACAGAATAGCTGCATGTGCGCACTCCTTCAAATAATTTGGGGAAAATATCATTTCTATTTTATTCAGCTTTGTTCAATTGTATTCTTCATACTATAAAATAATGCCATGCAATTCTAAGCTAAATGAACTAGTGTAGCTCACAGCCATTTGGCATAGCCAGATCAGGCCCTAACATAAGGACAACTCAGAGTATGCTATTCTGTTCTTCTGAAATAGACAACATTTTATTCATATCATGTTTCTTTAGACATGTATAAAATAAATAATTTATTGTGATGGTGTAAGTTATATTAAATGGATATATTGGACTTTTTTTCAAATGTAGATGGTGGAAGCCAGGAGAAGCTAAATGTGTTTATGTTAATTAACGGTCAATTACCATGACACCGGAAGTTATTTGCTTGACAATCACCGTCTGACAAAATGTCATGACCACCACAGCCCACTTTCAGCCTTAAACCCAGGAAGCCTTACACCTGCGAGCCTCCTCTGCCCCTGTTCCTTGTCAAATCATCTTATTGAATGGCTTCTGAAGTGCAGCCCTGCAGACAAACGCAGACCTCAAAGAAACAGTAAGTTGCCTGCTCACAAATCTAAGCAAATCTATTCTCAATGGACAGTTATTATTTTAAAGCAAGTTCATGGTTATACTTGTTATCATATATAATATATGCCAATTATCAGAGGCATTTATCTAAACACTATGTACAGTAATGCGTGCATACTTGTTGCTTTTTTTAAATGAGAAATGAAAACGTCGACATAAAAATGTATATTTTGACTAAGGAAAATTCCACAAAAGAAAAGAACTAGAGAGAGAAAGTGGAGAGGGTTGGGGGAGGTCAACTGTCCCTTACTGAAAAAAGTTGAGGGGGGGCCATCATTGTGATGCAAATGTCAGAACCCCCTCTGCTGTTTGTGGGAGTTGTGTAGCTATGATTACAAACCAGGTGGAATGTAAAGAATGGCCCTGGTGACGTGAGAGTGAAAACAACTGAAAAACATTTCATTCCACAACAAGTTTTAACTTGTTGCTACTGAGAGCCAATCACGGGCAACTTTTTTTCTACCTGGTGAGACTTTCTCAGTAGCTTGGAGACAGAAGCCTACTTTGTGATTTCCAAACTGCACTGTCGACAACTTAACACTGTCTGCAAGACAAAACAGATTTACTGCACATGGACACTTGACATGGACACTTGTTTGTTTTGTACAAGTGGTGGCTGAGTTAACGGAGTTAACTGTAATAACAGAGGAAAAACTGCCACTTTCTTATGTAGAAAACCACCACACTATTACTTCCCATGTACACATTAACAACTCCCCAAAGGTATTCTTCTTCTGTGTGCCTCTGCTCTGTTCAGTGAATTCATGACATTTCTGACTGGAGGTTTGGCAAATCTCATTAAAAACAGAGTTAATGTCAGATAATCAAATGTACAGAGACCAGATGGCTCAGTAAGCACAGCAAGGATGAATTCCAATTTGAAATGCTCTTGGATCTTAACACCATAACTGTAAAAACAACAGTGATGACATCTACATAAATTAGGCACACTGCTGCTAGTGCGCCAACTATTGGCTTTTAAAATAGGATGCGAAAAGTTACAAAAATAATTTAATGGATGATAACTCCAGTGTCCAAAAAAATGGGCCATATCAGCACCACACATTGATAGAGTTCTGGCAAATGCTCCAGCAGTGAACCATTGCCTGCAATCGAGAGTAGCCTACTCTGTCTTGATGACAATTCTTAGAAAAAATTATGTTCTTATGTTAACATTGTTGGTCTGAGTTTGTGGTCTGAGTTTGTGCAGACTCTCAATAACAGGCAGTGATTGGCCGGTTGTTAGACTGAGCACCTCTCCTCGGGGCTGGACCTCATCCAGATTAGCTAAATACAGCATGAACACATACACACAGTGGACATTTGACGACCCCCCCCCCCCCCCACACACAGGGACCATTGCAGCTGCCCATTTGAGAGCTGCATTGTACCAGGGACGAGTCCCTTAAAACATCAATATGGTATAGGGTTACTGTGAATACTGCTAAAATAATCACAAAAGCAGCTCCAAAGTGGATACTTAGGACATGGGGTCCATAGGAAGAGTACAGACAGGACTAAACCTGGGCCACAGGCGGCAGTGGTGAATCACAGGTCAGTGGCATTCGTCGCTGGGAGGCACCGAAGCATGACCACAATCACAGGCTGCAGGCTGTGTCAATAATGAAGACACTGGCAGACCAAAAGAAAATATATGTTGAAAGTTACCCAGTAAACTCAAACAGCATGTATTCTTTCAACTGATCCAAATGTTTTGTTGTTGTTGCTTGAGCATGCCTTAAAAGGTTTTTGATGTTTGTTGATTAAGAAGGCAACTCAAGAGGAAACATATCATTTTCAATGGAGCACAAGAAAGACCCACTTCCCAAAACACAATCAGTACAAAACCTCAGAATGGGTTTAACTAGTCAGTACCAGCTTCTTTCCATTCCGTATTACTCTCCTCTATTGAGCACCTTTTCCACTTGACCTGCTTCTGCAAGCCAAAACTATGTACACCCGCCACATCCAGGGAGATGAAAATAATCTGATTAAAAACACTTTTAAACTTTTAAAAGAATAACACGTTACCCTCTGGCCCACCCCAACCACTCTCTTTCCATGACTTTGGGTGTATTTATATATCAAGTTGCCATGTAAACATAACAGCAGCATGATCAGATTCTGGCTGCATGTAGGTTCAGGGACATTATTTCTTTGTAGACCAATCAAAGCTAGATTCTTTCAGAAGTACCCTAATTTGTCAAAACAAGTGCAGCAATCCCTTAAACATTGATTTTATCCTTACTCAAGATCAGGGTGCATTAGTAAAATAGGGATTAGACTGCAAGAAACTTCATTTTGAAGGAAACTTTATGAGCACAGTCCCTATAGGCCTATTTAGTGGAGTAGCAGGCTAACAACCTTCAACAAAAGACCCATTAACAGATGGCACTCAAAAAGCCACCATCAATCTAACTCTCATAAATATACAGGCTGGCTAATGAAAATACACAAAATATACTCCCCATTTCAGATGAAAGGAAACAGGTATTGGGCTTCATCAATAATACATCTCAACATGAATCATTCAGTTCCCTGCCTGGGAAGAGGCATCCTATGTGGAAGTGCACCTGTGACGGTGTATTCCATTACCAGAAAACAGATATTTTAATTAAAATAGTTAATTAAAAGAGTGCATTTTTATGCGACAAAGATTATTAAGAACTGTTGCCACCACAGCAAACAGGTCTCACAAAGGAGCGTCTGACAGCTGTCATTAGATCAGGGTGAACTCAGTGGGGACTAGAGACCCCCCAATTTTTGGGGGAAAGGCACCTCAACCAAACTGCATACAAATTGTCAGTGGAGACAAATTATTTTACAAGAAATTAATGCAATATCAGAGTAGAGAGAAGGGCTTCGCTGTAGTCATTGCATTAACCACTTCCGTGCCTATTATCCTCATGGTTTTCACAAGTATGGGCATTCGGCTCTAAAGATAAGTATAAAGCGCAGCACACCTAATGAGAACTGACACCAGGACAATATATATATTTCTTTTAACTAGGCAAGTCAGTTAAGAACAAATTCTTATTTACCATGACGACCTACCAGGGAACAGTGGGTTAACTGCCTTGTTCAGGGGCAGAAAGACAGATTTTTATCACGTCAGCTTTGGGATTTAATCCAGCAACCTTTTGGTTACTGGCCCAAAGCTCTAACCACTAGGCGACCTGCCGCCCCAAAATGTCACTATCATGGATAGAACTCATCAACTGCCCTGGCTCTGTTAAACAAGTGTAACATCACCGTGGTGAATGGTGATGAACTGTTCCTAGAAAATTGGACTGAGGTCAGACAAGCAGAGTCAAGCTGTTAAAGTCAATGTCTCCTGATGTCCATCTGATTCTTTGAGATTTTTTGATCTGGGGCACAGTTTAGGGTTCCACATTCAGCTGAATGGTATAATAAATAATAAGTATATTTGTTTCAAAGGTGTGATGTCTCAAATTTCACATGGGATAACTATATTAAACCACTCAAAATAATTAGCCACTATTTAGAAAATAACCACTGAGGAGGAATAACTATCATAGCACCACCTAGCTGTTACATCTTTTTGGTTAATCGTAGGTGTAGAAAATAGGGAAATATTTGTAGTTAGCTAAGAATATGATTCGGTAATTGCATTACTATTGGTTATTAACGTGTTATAGTAGAATTACTATTTGCCTTGGCTTAGCCTACTTACAGCGGTCCAATCAGCTTTTACACAGCCTCCTACTAAAAGAAAAAAGCATGCCAAATAAACTGTTCCATCAATGCACCCCTTTCCCAAAACGAGATCGACACGACAGTGGCACCCTGAATGTGATTATAACCAGTAAGCTGGCAAGCTTTCCGTTTGTTGTTGTGTAACAGGATAGGTAATAAACATAGCTAGCAAATAACGACTACTCACTGTTAGTGAGCTATTGGAGATGAGCTCGCGCCACTGTTCCGCGCCACTGTTCCATGTTTAAAAAGTAGAACGAGTAACGACTGATTATTTAATTCAGCTAACACGTCGAAATTTAACAGCACTATAATGGGTCTCTTCATGAGTTAATATTCATAACGTATATCAAAGTTAGTAATCAGATATTAGAGATGGGTTTTGGTAAAACATAATAATTGTCTGCCCAATTTTGGAATAGCTAGGCTTAGCTATTTAAGGTAGACTAATGCCTATGTTACCTGACCCAGCTGGCAGCTAGCTAATGTTGGCTAAATCGGTTGGCTCTGCGATAAACAGTTAGTACAGTAGGTGAATTAATTTGTGGATACCATGAATAATCGAGCTAACTTAGCTCAATTGAGTTAGGCAACATTTCAGCAAGTTGTCAGTCACATCCACGAAGTAAAATTCTACAAAATGTTCATGTTATGAGCTCTTTTAGCTAACGTTAGCTATCTACTGTACAACTTGTAGCTAACTAGCTTGGCAGCTTCAGAGCAGGCATATTATAGCAGAATAAACCGACAATTAAATTATGCACACAACCTGGCACAAGGTTTAAACCCGTGTATAAAAATTGAAAAATGTGTACAAATATGGAACTAACTTAGCTAAATAGTTAGCAATACGATAGTTCCCTTGCTGGTAAACTTATAGAAATGGCAGACAAACAATCGCGTTGAATGGAGTAAACGACATTAGCTTAGTTAACTGGCTAGTTAACGTTAGGTAGCTGCTTGACAGAAGATTCGTGGGGTGGATGTGACGAAGGGAAAGTAACGTTATCTACTACGGTATGAAAGAGAGATTGGTGTGCAATTCAATGCCACGGTATCATTATCCCAAATTAGAATAAATGTATCGTCTCAACTCCGTAAAGATATATTCACCTTTGCCTTGTATAAGTTCTGCCCTGGCTGTGCTCTCTTTCCCCTCTCTCACTTGCTCGTTGAGTTCCAGTTGCTTCTGCTGCTGCTGTTGCTGAGTGTTGCACCCGTTGGTAAGTAACTGTCTCCACGGCTACAGTCACTATGGCGTGCGGGGGTCTCGAGGCAACTGTTGCTACCCTCTCCTTCATACGTCAGTCGCAAAAAAAATAAAAAACGAGGGCGGAAATACTGCATTGACTCCGCCCACTAAGGCAATCGACCACTAGACCACTAGAGGGCGCTATGACCTTGTTCATCTCTGGTAAAGCCACAAACGTTTACATTTGGTCACGAATTTCAGATATATGTGTGAAGGATCCAGCAATCTGCAGCTTTGTGCCATTTGTTTCTTGCAACAATTCACATAATTTATAAAACATCTATGGTAATTCATTCATTGGGTATTGCCAGAGCTAGAGAGTAGAAGTTTATACCACAAGAAAGTTCATATGCAGCTGTTGATGTCAAATAAAATACAATTTTATTGGTCACATACACATGGTTAGCAGATGTTGATGCGAGTGTAACGAAATGTTTGTGCTTCTAGTTCCAGTAATATCTAACAAGTACTCTAACAATTCCCCAACAACTACCTAATACACACAAATCTAAAGCAATGAATGAGAATATGTACATATAAAGAGGTGAATGAGAATATGTACATATAATGTACATATAAGTATATGGATGAGTGAATGATGTCAATGAATTCTGAAGAAAAAAGCATCTATTGCTTAAAGGTCAACACAAAAAAAGAATCAACAATAATGCTGTTATCAGTCATGTGTGTAATAAATATAAATGTAACCTCTAGTCTAAATATGACATTGCCAGCCCATAGGTTTTCCATAGCTGCTAGTGCCTCTCAATGTGGTCCTCTTCCAGTATTTGCTACTTTTTTACTAGGCAAGTCAGTTAAGAACAAATTATTATTTTCATTGACGGCAGTTAAGGGGCAGAACGATACATTTTTACCTTGTCAACTCGGGGATTTGCAACCTTCCGGTTACTGGCCCAACGCTCTAACCACTAGGCTACCTGTACTGTCAACCCTAATTTCACCTGGGATTTAAAACACGAATTTTCTCCACAGAGTCCAATATGTTAGTACAGTCAAAATAAGTCAGATACATATCTTTCAGTTTCAAATTACATGACCGAATGAAACTCCGCCACGTCACATTCTCCTCACAAAGAATCAGTACGCGCACACTTGAAGCTCAGGGAAGTGAACGTGTCTCTATTCCCTAATCAACAACTTCAGCGCCAAAGTTTGCAACGCTGAAGTTACCTGCAGGAAACGGTTGATTGTTTTGTATTGGCGGTAAGGGCTAACATTATTTTCGTAGACTTACTAGCTAATAATTTTTGGAAACACAAGTTAACTAACGATATCGTGTTGAACGCGTGATGCTGACTCAGACATTGTGTAGCGAACGTTAGTTACTATAGCTGGCTAGTTTACCAAGCGGTAGTTACAGATAGAGAAGCTACAGTGTTTGTTCACTATGGTGCTCTTAATTGAAATGGAATATCTTAATTGAAACGGGGATATTTAAACTTTGAAGTTTAATTTGGTTAACTTTAGCTACAATTAGCCACTGTTCTAGGTAACGTTACTTTTGTTTGCACGCGACGGCTGGCTTGACAGCCTTTGCTAACGTTAGCTAATCAGCTAGGTACCGGTAGAAGAGATATGCGAGGAATTTCTATTCAGGCTTTGCCGGTAGTTCGGCCAGTTAACCAACAACGTTAACCAATTAGGTTAGGCTATTTGATCATAGAAACCTGCATGATGTAAAAAGTGTCCGTCTCATTACATTGTCATACATTTTTATCTCCAACCTGTAGGCTACAGAAAAGGCCACATACTCGTTCTACCATAACCTTTATCTGCTACATGATTTATGTTAACTTTTTTGACGTAATGTTGGTGGCGCACCGCAGCGATGCGTCTTCAACAGCAGCCTATATATATAAAAATGTGTAGACCTCCACAAGTCTGGTACATTTTTGGGAGCAATTTCCAAATGCCTGAAGATACCACGCTCATCTGTACAAACAATAGTACGCGAGTATAAACACCATGGGACCACGCAGCTGTCATACTGCTCAGGAAGGAGACGCATTCTGTCTCCTAGAGATGAACGTATTTTGGTGCGAAAAGTGCAAATCAATCCCAAAACAACAGCAAAGGACCTTGTGAAGATGCTGGAGGAAACGGGTACAAAAGTATCCTTATCCACAGTAAAAAGAGCCCTATATCGACATAACATTTAACATTTACATTTAAGTCATTTAGCAGACGCTCTTATCCAGAGCGACTTACAAATTGGTGCATTCACCTTATGACATCCAGTGGAACAGTAGTGCATCTAAATCTTTTAAGGGGGAGGGGGGTGAGAGGGATTACTTTATCCTATCCTAGGTATTCCTTAAAGAGGTGGGGTTTCAGGTGTCTCCGGAAGGTGGTGATTGACTCCGCTGTCCTGGCGTCGTGAGGGAGTTTGTTCCACCATTGGGGGGCCAGAGCAGCGAACAGTTTTGACTGGGCTGAGCGGGAACTGTACTTCCTCAGTGGTAGGGAGGCGAGCAGGCCAGAGGTGGATGAACGCAGTGCCCTTGTTTGGGTGTAGGGCCTGATCAGAGCCTGGAGGTACTGAGGTGCCGTTCCCCTCACAGCTCCGTAGGCAAGCACCATGGTCTTGTAGCGGATGCGAGCTTCAACTGGAAGCCAGTGGAGGGAGCGGAGGAGCGGGGTGACATAACCTGAAAGGCCTCTCAGCAAGGAAGAAGCCACAGCCCCAAAAACCCCATAAAGCCAGACTACGGTTTGCAACTGCACATGGGGACAAATATTGTACTTTTTGGAGAAATGTCGTCTGGTCTGATGAAACAAAAATAGAACTGTATGGCCATAATGACCATCGTTATGTTTGGAGGAAAAGGGGGAGGCTTGCAAGCCGAAGGACACCATCCCAACCGTGAAGCACGGGGGTGGCCGCATCATGTTGTGGGAGTGCTTTGCTGCAGGAGGGACTGGTGCACTTCACAAAATAGATGGCATCACGAGGGTGGAAAATTATGTGGATATATTGAAGCAACATCTCAAGACATCAGTCAAAAAGTTAAAGCTGGGTGAAAATGGATCTTCCAAATGGACAATGACCCCAAGCATACTTCCTAAGGTTGTGGCAAAATGGCTGAAGGACAACAAAGTCAAGGTATTGGGAGTGGCCATCACAAAGCCCTGACCTCAATCCTATAGAACATTTGTGGGCAGAACTGAAAAGGTGTGTGCGAGCAAGGAGGCCTCAGAGTCTGATGTTCAAGAGGTGGACATTGAGGATGTCCAGGGAGAAGACATGGAAGCCTGAGAGGAAGACAGTCTAGAAACTAAAGCTTTGGTTATCATTTTACTGATGTTGAAAAACATTTTGGGAGATGCGATGGATCATTCAACATTCCCTTTCTTTTGTTGTTCAGTGAAATCATTCCATGTGAAGAGTCAACTCAAATAAAAGTTCAATTCATAACTACATTTATTTTGATTCTATTGGAAGGATTGAATCATTTGCAATTATGTCTACTTATTAGACGGTAAAAAGTTTGTTTTAGTCTCCATATGATAATGCAAAAAAAAACTACATTTAAAATGGTATTAATATGAATTTGCATATATTCCCATATATTTCCATGAATTCCCACAGAAAGTTTCCACCTCTGAATATTCCCCAATATTCGGTGTATCAGAGTCAGGTTTGTAGGCCTCATCTTTACTGTCACTTTCCAACCTTGTTGAGGATGGCTTGCTGTCAGCTTCAAATTTGCCTGGAAGGCCACCAATTTTTCAACCCTTGAATTGATCAGCCTGTTGCGTGCTTTGGTGTGTTCCCAAACAAGGACCAGTTGCGCTCTGAGGCAGCTGATGTTGTTGGGATTTGGAGGAGGATGGAGGTAACAGGGGAAAGAGCCTCAGATCTACCAGGTGGCTGATGAGATATGTTGGTACGACTGCCATACTGCATCTCCATCCCAAAGCCCTTGCTTGGAAGTGTACCTTCGAAGACTGCCAAGAACCATGCCCTCATCCAGGCCAAGGTGGCGAGACACGGTGGTGATGACACCATAGGCCTTGTTGATCTCTGCACCAGACAGGATTCTCTTGCCAGCATACTCGGGGTCCAACATGTATGCTGTGGTGTGTATTTCAGAACTGCAGTTTCCTCTGCTTGGAGCAACAGTGAAGTGGGCAGGGCAGTAGGGATTTCTTCTCTTACATCTCTGCAAGTAGAGTCTGAACATCAGACAGGATGGCATTGTCTCTCTCAATCTGTACAATGGCAAATACTAAAGGTTTCAGGCTGCTTACCTCTCTCTCCCAAAATGCATCATCCAGGAGGATCCTCTTGATGGAGCTGTCCATATCAGCAGACTGGGATATGGCCATTTCTTGGAGAGACTCCTTCCCCTCCAGGAGACTGTCAAACATGACAACACCACCCAACGGGTGTTGCTGGGCAGCTTCAATGTGGTGTGCTTATTCTTTTCACTTTGCTTGGTAAGGTAGATTTCTGATAACTTGATGACCCTTCACGTACCTAACCATTTCCTTGGCTCTCTTGTAGAGTGTATCCATTGTTTTCAGTGCCATGAAGTCCTTGAGGAGCAGATTCAATGCATGAGCAGCACAGCCAATGGGTGTGACATGACCAAGCAAGCCTTCATGACCAGGCAGCATTCTGTCACCAGTGCAAATACCTTCTGTGGTCCAAGGTCAATGATGACTGCCTTCGGCGCATCTGCAATGTACAGACCGCTGTGTCTGTTCTCTTGTAGAATACTGGTTGAGGGGTGGAGATGATGTAGTTAATTATTCCTTGCCCACGGACATTTGACCACCCATCAAAGATTATTGCAATAGTCTGCTTTCTCTATGATTTGCTTGACCTTCACTTGAACTCTGCATCCAGCAAATTAGTAGATAAAGCATGTCTGGTTGGAGGGGTGTATGCTAGGTGAAGAACGTTCAGAAATCTCTTCCAATACACATTGCCTGTAAGCATCAGAGGTGAACAAATTGCAAACACAGCTCTAGCATGACATTCATTAGCATTTCTGACTACTTTCCTCCATTGGGTGAAAAACAACTTCTGATTACAGGAGGACCATGAGCTATTGCTATCGATAAGGTGTCTGATTCATAATTTTCACCTCGAATAGAAGTAGAGGGACTTTTGTCAGAGGTTGCTTGTTGTGAGCGCTGAGGGACTTTATGCACTTGGCCTGATGATTCTCCATCTTTGTTGCATTCTTCACATATGATTTGGCACAGTATTTGTGAATGTGCACAGCTTTTCCTTCTACATTAGCTGCATTGAAATGTCTCCACACATCAGAAAGTGCCATGTCGTGTTCCTGTAAAGATTAGAAAAATTGTATAAAATGAAACATGTATGGACACGGGTGAATTTAACACTCCTCAGTTAGCAGGCTGAAGCAAGCACATGGTAGCAAAAACAATTTCTGCTAGTTAGTTAACAAGTTGGAAATTATTTAAACACATTTTGCTGTAGGCTACTATTTACTAGTTAACAAAAATAATGTATGTCATTTATAAAATATATTCACCCCAACCAGTATTGTAATCAACTTACCAGAAAGCATGTAGCATCTCATTAGTGTGCAAGATCTTGAGAATCAGCTGAACGTGATGGAAGAGTGCACTTCACATGTGATGGAAGAATGCACTGTGTATGCAAGAGGGTTGTATTCAAGTCCATTGAATTTGGGATAGTTTAACCAGAATATGCCACAAGACCTAGAATTGCCTTCTGTATCCCATAAAAAAGGTAAATGAAAACATTTATTTTGATGAACGATTTTCATCCCACTCCCTCTCCCATCTGTTTTAAAACCTCTCTGGGATATGTGGGACGCTAGTGTCCCACCTGGCCAAAAGCCAGTGAAAATGCAGAGCGCCAAATTCAAATAAATTACTATAAAAATCCAACTCATGAAATCACACATGCAAGATAGCAAATTAAAGCTACACTTGTTGTGAATCCAGCCAACATGTCAGATTTCAAAAAGGCTTTTCGGCAAAAGCAAACGATGCTATTATCTGAGGATAGCACCATAATAAACAAAGAGAGAAGCATATTTCAGCCCTGCAGGTGTGACAAAACGCAGAAATAAAAATATAATTCATGCCTTAACTTTGACGAGCTTCTTTTGTTGGCACTCCAATATGTCCCATAAACATAACAAATGGTCCTTTTTGTTCCATTAATTCCTTCATATATATATATCTCCAAAATGTTTGGTTTGTCCTCTGGGTTTCGCCTGCTAAATAAGTTCTGTTATACTCAGACATGATTCAAACAGTTTTAGAAACTTCAGTGTTTTCTATCCAAATCTACTAATAATATGCATATCTTATCTTCTGGGTTTGAGTAGCAGGCAATTGAATTTGGGCATGCATTTAATCCGGACGTGAAAATACTGCCCTGTCACCAAGAAGTTAACTGTTCATTAAGCACCCCTGTTCCATCGGAGGGATCTCAGAACTGTAATGTACTCTCTGCTGTCAACTGACTTATCTGAAATAATCTAGAGCAGGGGTAGTCAACTCTTACCCTAAGAGGTCCGGAGCCTGCTCGTTTTCTGTTCTATCTAATAATTAACTGCACCCACCTGGTGTCCCAGGTCTAAATCAGTCCTTGGAGGGAAGCAGTGGAACTAATTTAAATGTCCAGAGTTGAGTGTGGGGTCTAGGTAGGGGTATGCCGATCTCGTCATACTCGTAATCATATCCATTTTATCACACTTGATATTCGTAATCGGATTTACTCATGATCGGAAGTGCCCTTTTTAAATGCTGGTAAAGCCTATAGCTCAAGTGTGCAATACTGCTCTCACTGAGTGCATCTCAGAGTGAATTGTTGTGTTCCTAAACGCCCCCGACATGAAAATGCACACAATTTACTTTCCTATTCAATTAACAAATTATGCAAATAAATAGCCTAATGCATGGCTGCATTTAGTCCAGACACAGATTTAGGTGAAGGTAGGCTAATTCGCTTGCCCTATATATTGTTTAACTTTTAAGAGGAGCAAAACTTTTCTGTCCTGATGTTATATTACATCACATTTGTACAATCTATATTTTGTCATTTTTATTTTCTGTGTTGCTCTGTAAACATGCCTGGGTGAGAATAAATTAATAATAGCAAGCATGGGCTTGGACCGCGACATAACGAGACATCATTAGCAATGGAATAATAAGGACCGACAAAGTAGGCCTACTAAACTACTCGAAGTAGACAGACGAATACAAGAATATGGCTACAGCAAAGTCGACAGGAAATAACTAGATTGAACAACAATGACTAGCAACAGATTCGGATTCCTACACAATGTTTGGAGAAGGGGAGACTTAGACACGCGCCACTCGTACATGTCCGGGGAAATGAGAGCAGATGAAGAGCGGCTTGTTTTAATGCAATCGTAGCAGGCTCAAACAATACCCCGCCCATTCCTTTACAGACAGAATAACTAGCCAATAGTTGCTTAGCGCACATCTCTTCACTGAGTGAAAGATCAAATCAAATCAAATGTATTTATATAGCCCTTCGTACATCAGCTGATATCTCAAAGTGCTGTACAGAAACCCAGCCTAAAACCCCAAACAGCAAACAATGCAGGTGTAAAAGCACGGTGGCTAGGAAAAACTCCCTAGAAAGGCCAAAACCTAGGAAGAAACCTAGAGAGGAACCAGGCTATGTGGGGTGGCCAGTCCTCTTCTGGCTGTGCCGGGTAGAGATTATAACAGAACATGACCAAGATGTTCAAATATTCATAAATGACCAGCATGGTCGAATAATAATAAGGCAGAACAGTTGAAACTGGAGCAGCAGCACAGTCAGGTGGACTGGGGACAGCAAGGAGTCATCATGTCAGGTAGTCCTGGGACATGGTCCTAGGGCCCAGGCCAGTTGAAACTGGAGCAGCAGCATGGCCAGGTGGACTGGGGACAGCAAGGAGTCATCTTGTCAGGTAGTCCTGGGGCATGGTCCTAGGGCTCAGGTCCTCCGAGAGAGAGAGAAAGAAAGAGAGAAGGAGAGAATTAGAGAACGCACACTTAGATTCACACAGGACACCGAATAGGACAGGAGAAGTACTCCAGATATAACAAACTGACCCTAGCCCCCCGACACATAAACTACTGCAGCATAAATACTGGAGGCTGAGACAGGAGGGGTCAGGAGACACTGTGGCCCCATCCGAGGACACCCCCGGACAATGAAAGATGTGGATTACTGTTTTCCCATCACGGATAATTACAAAAAATACTGGTCAGAATCATATTTAATCACAGACATGATTCAAACAGTTTTAGAAACTTCAGTGTTTTCTATCCAAATCTACTAATATGCATATCTTATCTTCTGGGGATGAGTAGCATGCAGTTGAAATTGGGTGTGCTTTTCATCTGAAATTCCAAATGCTGCCCCCTATCCTAGAGAAGTTAACCAACTTCCAAATGAGCTTCATTGCCATACAACACTCCTTCAGTGGCCTCCAACTGCTTTAAAATGCTAGTAAAACTAAATGCATGCTCTTCAATCAATTGCTGCCCGCCCGACTAGCATCACTACTCTGGACAGTTCTGACTTGGAATATGTGGACAACTACAAATACCTAGGTGTCTGGTAAGACTGTAAACTCTCTCCTCCCAGACTTACATTAAGCATCTCCAATCCTAAATTAAATCTAGAATCGGCTTCCTATTTCGCAACAGACTCCTTCACTTAATGCTGCCAAACACACCCTTGTAAAACTGACTATCCTACCGATCCTTCACTTCAGCGATGTCATCTACAAAATAGCCTCAAACACTCTACTCAGCAAACTGGATGTAGTCTGTCACCGTGCCATCCGTTTTGTCACCAAAGCCCCATATACTACCCACCACTGCGACCTGTATGCTCTCGTTGGCTGGCCCTCGTTTCATACTCGTCGGGAAATCCTCTGTCTCCAGGTCATATGTTTTTGCTAGGTAAGCCCCGCATTATCTCAGCTCACTGATCACCATAGCAACACCCACCCGTAGCACGCGCTCCAGCAGGTATATTTCACTGGTCATCCCCAAAGCCAACACTTCCTTTGGCCGCCTTTCCTTTCAGTTCTCTGCCGCCAATGACTGGAACGAATTGTAAAAATCACTGAAGATGGAGACATATCTCCCTCTCTAACTTTAATCATCAGCTGTTAGAGCAGCTTACCGATCACTACCTGTACACAGCCAATCTGTAAATAGCACACCCAACTACCTCATCCCAATATTGTTATTTATCCTCTTGCTCTTTTGCACCCCAATATCTCTACTTGCACATCTATAACTCCAGTGTTAATGCTACATTTTAATTATTTTGCCTCTGGCCTATTTATTGCCTTACCTCCTTACTCTTCTATATTTGCACACACTGCATAGATTGTTCTATTGTGTTATTGACTGTACGTTTGTTTGTATAACTCCTGTTGTTTTTGTCGTACTGCTTTGCTTCATCTTTGCCAGATCACAGTTGTAAATGAGAAGTTGTTCTTAACCTTGCCTACTTGGTTAAATAAATAAAATAAAAATGATCCATTTAGTCTCTGGAAAGTCAAAGCACAGCTGCTGGATCGCCATAGCAACCTGGCCTGATAACCAGATTAATCCCCCTTGTCCTTTAGTAACCTCCGCCGGCATATCTGCATTGTGTGTGTGTGGGGGGGGACGACGACGACGACATCATCCAAGAGGAGAGAAAAGGGAATTTCACCGACTGCAGACCCATTCCCCTCCCCCTTTCATTTGGCTAACGTGACCCTATATGTGGGACGAGTCTTGTGGTGTGAGTCCTATCAGCCAATGAGATGGGCTGTAGTGTTGGAATACTAGTGGGGGAAGTGTGTAAGGATGTCTGCAGGAAAGAAGCTAGTGCTGAGTGGGTGGGGTTTTGGAGGAGGGACAAACTCAGTTTGAAAATTAATGATGTGTTAGAGTAGACTGAGTGGCCAGCATATTTTGTGTCTAGTGGCTGATAGAATACAAAGCACGCTTACGCAGTCCAGAGAACCGGCAACCAGAACTGAAACGAGATCTGAAGTTTGCCTACTAGGATGCACTGTAAGTCCTTCTACATGATTTAGAATGAGATGTTCAGCCCTTTCACTTAAATCTGGCACGCAGCCGCTTATGTCACTTGACGCTTGTTATCTTTGTCAATAATCTTCTGGTTTTGGCTTATTGGAAGGCATTTCTCTAGCGTCATTGGGCTCTTTCAAGGTGTGACAGATGTTTTCTTACATTTGAGTCCCTCTGTGTTTGTTTGAATTGTCCTTCGTATGGTTTAGTTCATAGATTAATATTACATTGAGTTCAAAACAACTTATGTACTACAGCTATGAAGGCTGATATGTGGTACTGGTTCATCCACCTCACTAGCCCATGTGGTCAGCAGGTATGTGTGTCTGCTTGCTGGCTGGGATGGAGCATCCAGCCCTCCATGTAGAGCTAATAGGACAGGTTAGGGTGAGGCAGAAAGAAAGAAACCCCAGCATTACTGGGTGGATGAATTGATGGAAACTTGATTCACCCCCAGTGTTTGAGCAGCCTTGGAAACAGGTCCAGGCAGAAGGGTGAGCTGGCCATCTGGGAGAGGCAGGCAGAGCGAGAGAAGGAAAGGCAAGGGATTTGAATAATGTAGCAAGTGCTTTCTTTGCATCTGAAATTCTCTATAATGTTGGGTATTTAAGTGCTGTGTGGGTGGGGAGAGGGCTTGTGTGTTGGGAAACCCTGCTTAGTTTTGGGGAGGATTTGTTGTAGTTAATGCTGGTTTCTGAAAATATATTTGATGTGGCTTTTTCAAGAAAGGCCTCTACTCAAATCAGCCAGTCTATTGTTGCAATAAGTTTTTGAATGGACATCATGTGGCAGTTGTGTACTGGACATACTGTTTGGGACCTAATCCTCTCCTAATTGACTGCAACAAGACAGTCATTTGCTATTGTGAGGAAACTGTGTGCAATGTAAGTCTGCACGACATGGGCAAAAATGTAATTCTGATTCTCTTCTTTCTTAACAAATATTGTTATTTAACATGCAATATGGGTCAAAACAGTTGGGTGAACTGTTGCAATCATATAAATACAATGATTTATATTAAGAAGCCAAGTGGAAAGCAGCATTGTTTGCAACAATCTGTTGACTGCATTTGACCTAACAGAACAGCATGTAAACTTATAGTGAATCTAACAGCAAGGGGGGGGGGCCCAAGAGGAGAGAACAAAGTAAATAAAATAAAAATATTTATAAAACGGACTCTGCGTTTCAAAATATTGCATTCAATATAGATATTTAGCGATTATGGATATTGCACAAGTTTAATATTGCGATTATGATGTAATTTCGATTAATTCTAGAGCCCTAGCCCAATGCTAAATCCATCTGAGCCGTACCTAGGGAGCATTGAGGGAATCTCCCTGGCAGGTCATTAGCAGGGTTGAGCAACATCATTCAGGCATTTTTATAACGAACTGCACCTTTTGGGTCAGGTGGTGACCCACCCATTTCAAATTGAGGACCACAAACCTCACCTAACAGCAATGTAGTTTAATTAGTCAGGGCTAAATGAACAGGACAGAAGGAAATGGGTTTCTATCATGCAACGATGAAGTGCCTCTTTTTTTCCCCTGGTTTTGTATTGGTCTTCAGATTGTGAAGGTAAATAATACACAGCCTTGGTCGACAGCTGGTGGGGATGAGAAACAAACTGTCATTGCATGTGACACTAGTTCTGTCACATCCGAACATAAATTGGTCTTATAGGGCTGCTGCGTGAGACTTGTCAACTCACGTGACATCACCTCATCAAAAGAGTGGGTGAGGAATGGAACACTCATTCTAGCCTGAGGATCATCCCAAAGGCAGCATTCAGAATGATCAAGAATGCCATCTACCTCTTCTCTTGTTAAATAGTTTGGGTGTGTGAGCAAGCTTTTTCTGATCTGTAGGCTATAGCACCCACTAGGACTGCACAATATGGGCAAAAAATGTCATCTCCATTTTTGTAGCCAATATTACGGTTTTACTTGCGATTACAGTTCAAAATGCTTGAGTGAACTGTCATAATCATAGAAAGGGAATAATTACAATTTTATGGTTGGAATACAGTGGGCACTTGGAATGCAGTTTTGTTTGGCATGATGATGAATGGAAAAGTAAGGGAGGAGATGGTTGTGACTAGAGGTCGACCGATTATGATTTTTCAACGCCGATACCGATTATTGTAGGCCCCATAAAAAGTCGCTGCCGATTTAATCGGTCGATATAAAAATAAAATATTTTTGGGTGTGTAATGACATTTACAACAATACTGAATGAACACTTATTCTAACTTAATATACATCAATAAAATCAATTTAGCCTCAAATAAATAATGAAACATGTTCAATTTGGTTTAAATAATGTAAAAACAGTGTTGGAGGAGAAAGTATAAGTGCAATATGTGCCATGTAAAAAAAGTTTAAGTTCCTTGCTCAAAACATGAGAACATATGAAAGCTGGTGATTCCTTTTAACGTGGGACTTCAATATTTCAAGGTAAGAGGGTTTAGGTTTTAAGTTGTAGTTAATATAGTATTTATAGGACTATTTCTCTACCATTTGTATTTCATATACCTTTGACTATTGGATGTTCTTATAGGCACTTTAGTATTGCCAGTGTAACAGTATAGCTTCCGTCCCTCTCCTCGCCCCTACCTGGGCTCGAACCAGGAACACATCGACAACAGCCAAACTCGAAGCATCGTTACCCATCGCTCCACAAAATCCCCGGCCCGTGCAGAGCAAGGGGAACAACTCCTCCAAGTCTCAGAGCGAGTGACGTTTGAAACGCTATTAGCATGCACCCCGCTAACTAGCTAGCCATTTCACATCGGTTACACCAGCCTAACCTCGGGAGTTGATAGGCTTGAAGTCATAAACAGCTCAATGCTTGAAGAGCTGCTGGTAAAACGCACGAAAGTGCTGTTTGAATGAATGCTCACGAGCCTGCTGCTGCCTACCATTGCTCAGTCAGACTGCTCTATCAAATCATAGACTTAGTTATAACATAATAAAACACAGAGATATGAGTCTTTGGTCATTAATATGATCGGATCCGGAAACTCATTTCGAAAACATTTACGTTTATTCTTTCAGTGAAATACGGAACCGTTTCATATTTTATCTAATGGGTGGCATCCCTAAGTCTAAATATTGCTGTTACATTGTACAACCTTCAATGTTATGTCATAATTACGTAAAATTCGGGCAAATTAGTTCGCAATGAGAGGCAGGTGGTTTGAGCATTGGACTAGTTAACTGTAAGGTTGTAAGATTGAATCCCCGAGCAGACAAGGTAAAAATCTGTCTTTCTGTCCCTGAACAAGGCAATTAACCCACCGTTCCTAGGCCGTCATTGTTCTTAACTGACTTGCCTAGTTAAATAAAGGTGTGTTAAAAAATCTGTCAGATCGGTGTCCAAAAATACTGATTTCCGATTATGAAAACTTGAAATCGGCCCTAATTAATCTGCCATTCCGATTAATCGGTCGACCTCTAGTTGTGACAGTAGTAACCAAAATGTTGGTCAGTGTTTCCCATAGGAGCCTGATTGGATTTAAATAGATGGGTACATTCAGACAGGTTTTAGAATATTCTTTGCCTTTTCCTCTCAAGAACGAGCTATTTTGTTAGATTATTTGTTAGACATTACTGCATGGTCAGAACTAGAAGCACAAGCATTTCACTACACTCGCATTAACATCTGCTAACCATTTGTATGTGACAAATAAAATTTTACTTGATTTGCACAAACAATGCTGATATACTCCACTGGTAACGGCCTGTATTATAGGGAAAACCTTGCTAGCAAACATTTTTTTTCTCAGTGCTAGCTAGCGATTAGCATTAGGGGCTAATACAACAACAAAAAATGCTCATTTACAGCTTGCTTAGACCAACCAACTAACTAGTGTTTTGCAGAGAGCAAGTTACACATGAATAGTATAATATAGAAAACGTGAAAGCAAAGTGGAAAGCTTTTTTGTTCTTGTTTGGTCAATGCATGTATTGCAGAGTAAATCTTGAGCATGAGGAACTGCCTGCTTGAGTGATGTGTGATTGAGAAGTGGCCAAACGAGAACTTGAGCAATACATTCAAAGTTAAAAAAGACAAAATGGTGTTTCCAATATTGTAGTCCCATGCAATATGGATAATTGTGCAGCCCTAGCACCCACACCTGTTGTGGCAGGCACAAGCCAATAACATTGAGACTAGAGACCCAGCCAAAGGGGCTCGTCCCAAACAGAGGGCTCAATGCAAGCATGTCGACCCCCCCCCCCCCAACTCCTGAAGGACCACAACACAACTCCCACACTATAATACATTACAGCTATGCAACGTGAACCCTGGCCACAGCTGTGTCTCTAGTGTGTGACCACGGGGAATCTGCAGCTGCTCTGTTACTGGTGGTAGGAAGAAGAGTACAATGGCAGCTATTGTAGGGGTTGTGTCTGGTGCAAGAGGTGAGCTCACTCCATGGTATTTGCTTCCTTGGCTGAGCCAGGCACTGCAGGAATGGGTCATGTGCAGAAGTATATCAAGGTTAAAACCTTTTGTGACTAGGGGGCAGTATTTTCATTTTTGGAAAAATAACGTTCCCGTAGTAAACAGGATATTTTGTCAGGACAAGATGCTAGAATATGCATATAATTGACAGCTTAGGATAGAAAACACTAAAGTTTCCAAAAACTCACAAAATATTGTCTGTGAGTATAACAGAACTGATGTTGCAGGCGAAATCCTGAGAAAAATCCAATCCGGGAGTGCCTCATGTTTTGAAAGCGCTGCGTTCCAATGCATCCCTATTGAGCAGTGAATGGGCTATCAACCAGATTACTCTTTCTCCGTATTCCCGAAGGTGTCTACGGCATTATGACGTAGTTTTACGCATTTATGTTGAAGAATACCCGTAAGCGACTACATTGCGTAAGTGGTCACCTGATGGCTCCCAGAGTGACTCTCGCGTAAAATACAGAGGTAGCCATTATTCCAATCGGTCCTACTGAAAAATGAATTGTCCCGGTGGATATATTATCGAATAGATATTTGAAAAACACCTTGAGGATTGATTATAAACAACGTTTGCCATGTTTCTGTTGATATTATGGAGCTAATTTTGAATCTTTTTGGGGGGTTTTCGTGACTGCAATTTCCGGGCGATTTCTCAGCCAAACGTGAAGAACAAACGAAGCTATTTCGCCTACAAAAATAATATTTTGGGAAAAAAGGAACATTTGCTATCTAACTGGGAGTCTCGTGAGTGAAAACATCTGAAGCTCATCAAAGGTAAACTATTTAATTTGATTGCTTTTCTGATTTCCGTGACCAAGTTACCTGCTGCTAGCTGGACAAAATGCTATGCTAGGCTATCGATAAACTTCGACAAACACAAATGCTTGTCTAGCTTTGGCTGTAAAGCATATTTTGAAAATCTGGACGACAGGGTGATTAACAAAAGGCTAAGCTGTGTCTCAATATATTTCATTTGTGATTTTCATGAATAGGAATATTTTCTAGGAATATTTATGTCCTTTGCGTTATGCTAATTAGTGTCAGTCGATGATTACGCTCCCGGATGGGGAGTCACTAGAGGTTTTAACGGCAGTGTCAGAGGGAACTGGGAGGTAGCATCTCGATCTGCTGAGCTACAGCCCATAAACCATGAATCACATTGGTTTTTAGTTCAATTTGTACCTTTCTCAAAAAATGTACAACCAACCACTCAACACCAGGTTATGAAATTGGCTGGGCTTTAAGGGTTTGCTGCACCCTGTCCCTGGCTCAGGAGAATGTTTCTGCTTTGTGACCTCCCCATGGAGGTTTTCATTCCTCCTGCTTAATTGTACTCAGCTTGTACTCAGCTTGTATGTGTTTTCAATGCACAGAGAGCCAGTCCTAGATAAACAGCCGGTGTTGGCTCTCCAACAAGGGGACAGAGTCGATAATGGAAAGTGGGCCGGGGTTACGTGCTTATTGTTCTACAGCGCTGACGTGTTTCCTGTACCGTGTTGGTGACAGAAATGGGATGTGCGCTCTGCTCAGCTCTCCCCCTCTTGGGCAACTTCCCACAATGGAACAAACGGATCATCAACGGGGCCAAACTGTGCTCTGAGTCTCTCTCACACAGATTGAGCCATTGAATTTCAATAACCAGAAGATGTACAAGTCAGCCAAATGAGTCCATCTTCTGCAACCTCTGCTGTCCCGCTGTCGTCATGTGTTCACATTGCTTTATATCTCTGAAAAGGGGTTTCATAACACGATTAGGCCTAAATGTTAATTGCGGCTTCTACTAATTTTAGGAAATGACCACATTGAATAAACATGGTTAATTTGTTTTGGCTAATCTGGAGGTGAAAAACCCACACCTGTTTGGCGAGGTGCTAGCTCGTGGAGTAGAACACTTAAAAGAAAAGGAGAGCCACACACTCAAGGAGCTCAAATGCAAAAATGTCATAACCTAATAACTAATGTTTCGACAGACAAGCGGTCTTCATCAGGGTATCATTTGTTTTGGCTGAAAGTAATTAAAAGGAAGCCTCGTTGTTTAAAAAAACAAAATACAGTTCAGTCTACAGTAGCTGTTTTTGTAGTGGCACCTGTTGTCTGTCTCTTGGATCAGTACCCATTTGAATTCTGTCAACACTTACTGTTGTAAAATACTGTTAAAAGATGTCCATAAAAGCATTTGGTGATAAACTATTTAGCTTTTCTGAGTGATCTCCAAGCAGTGTAATGACTGAGACCCTGTGTAATGTTTATCCAGAGACCAGAGCATGACCCTGTGACACGCAGCACAGTGGTGGGAGCCTTGTGAGCCGTTTGGCAGTCACATGCTACAGCGGGTTCTATTCTAAGGCAGTGGTTTCCAAACTGTGGCGCGTGCAAAATTGCACAAGGGTACAACTTCAAATTGTGTCATCAGTTTTCCTCTTGTCATGTCAGTCATTGCATATGTTAAAGCAGTGATCACCAACCTTTTCTGACCTAAGATCACTTTAGCACTCAAAAAGCAAGCAGAGAACTACCGCAAATATATTTTAAGCCATGTTTTGACTTAAATCAGGTTAATGTAAACATTTGTTTTATTTTTCACAGCATATTGGCTATATGCCTGGCCTGCCAATATTGTTCCTCTCAGACCATGTTCTATTTCAAAACTCAAGCTTTGATAACAAAATAAACAAGATGGTGTGGCACTTGCGAGGCATAGCTGAGCATAAATGAAAATGGTCATGGTACTTTCAAAATAACTGAACTCTTGACAAAATCTAAGTCAAATTATGAAGTCAGTGGACTTCAGGTAAGAAAGTCGGAGCTCTAGAAAGATGCCCAAGTTTCCGAGTTGGATGACCGTTCAAAAGTCGAAAGTCTGACATTTCAGGGTTTCCAGTTGTTTTGAACATTGCATTAGTCTCAACAGAGGGGGAGAGAGTGCAGCAGAGATGGTCCGTCTCTCACGGTCTCTGCTCTTTCCTTCCTTTCCTCTGGTGAGGCTGACCAGAGAGGGGACACAGTCTTCGACCGAATGGTGAAACTCAAGTCGCACTGCATCTGCTTCTGGGGGAATTAATGCTGTTGGTATGACCAGAGAAAGTGAAAAATTCCTCTTAAAATAGACATGATGAGCTGCTAATAATAATAAAAATGCAGGACTATCAATACACTTGGCTACTCATTCATTGCAACTGCAGCGCGATTGGAAGTACAGAGAACCGTGTTTTGTAATAGTGTTGACAATACTGAATTAAACTTAGACATGAACTCATAAAAACATCTCTTTGCTGTATTCTTTGAAAGTCTCTCTTGTCATGGTTTTAAAAGTTAAGAAATCTCACATGGGCTAGTATCAAACTTTGCTGTGGCCGGGGTCATGGAAGCTGTAGGTAGGCATAGTGATTTGAGCTATACGATTGGCCAGCGCAGTAGGCGTACTCTATTTTAGCCAGAGATCTTCTGGTCCGCCGGGTAGGCAGAATTGTCTTTTCAGACAAATAAAATGGTTCGAAATGAGAACACTTTGCCTACCGGTGCGCCGAGCTTCTGAATCAAGTGCACCTTCCTCCAACGGCGCAACACTGGATTTTTTTTTAAAGGGCTGCAAGCCTTTATGCCTTCAGCTAAATTCGCTGCACCAAAGGACAATGTGTAAAATTGCAGGAAATTAGCTTTAAATCTGCTAAATTTTTCTCTCAACCGACAAGAGGAGTGTGAACAGTTTGTCATGAACTGTGCTTGTGTCCATAGAAATAGACTGGGTGTGGGATGTTCCCCAATGCTGGTTGGGGGGCCTGAGTGAAAAAGTTTAGGAACCCCTGCTCATTTTGTCACTCTCTCGAAGCCTGACAACTTCACACTTACAGCTGGGGAAACTCGGTCCCTGAGATTTGTGTGGGTCATGTGCGAATGAGTCATGCTGTGTCTTACCCTGTCCCCTTTCTCCATTTCCCCCCTTTGCAGTGACTGTGTGTGAGCCTACTGCCATGTCCACAGCCATGGACCCCCCCAGGGAAGTCAGCTACCCGCAGTCATCCTGCGGCACCGGGGACAGTGTCGCCTCACTGGATGACGTCGCTGTGGATTTCATAGCCAAGTACGTACCTAGACTGAAACCATTACCTGGTTTGATTGCGTGACTCTTGTTTGGACTTCATCAAAAGGCTCTCGTCACATGGGAATGATGCGATCTGATAGTGACAGGGTGCAAGTCATTGTTTCCTATCTTAACACCCCCACATCAAATGACTTCTTAGACATTTGACCTACTTCATTCAGCACAATCCTTACACTTTGTCATGTCAACATTGTAAACTGGTTTCGAAACAATTTGCTGTCAGTTAACAAGACCCATGCTGTGTTCAAATACTCATTCTAACTGCACTGACTACTATTTGTGACGTGAATTGAGTATAAAGTATGCTTGTTGGTCATAGTCAGTATGCCATAAGTTCCCGGATGATGTACTAAATTCGCCAAAATATGACGTATACATGCAGTGGACACGATTTCTGTGCTTTTAGGTCCCATAATGCAATTCTTCCGAAAATGGGCATGGCTTCATAACTTTTCAGATGAAGAAAAAAGAAAATGTTTAAATGTAATACATTTTCAAATGACACGTAACTTATGTTTGCTCACAACCTCATAGCATTACAGCAGTATGCACCTAACGTTAGTTGGCTACTAATACATCAAACTTGCCAGGCAGTATATTAACTACCCAACGTTGATTGACTTGAGAACCCCTTGCCAATGAAATTGCAGGGCGCCAAATACAAATCAACAGATCTCATAAATGAAATTTCTCAAACGTACAAGTATTAGGCACCATTTTAAAGATAAAATTCTCGTTAACCTCTCACAGCTACCCCCCCTACTTTTTTCAATTTCCGCCTGAAGACATACCCAAATCTAACTGCCTGTAGCTCAGGCCCAGAACCAAGGATATGCATATTCTTGGTTTCATTTGAAAGAAAACACTCAAGTTTGTGTAAATGTGAATTGAATGTAGGAGAATATAACGCAATAGATCTGGTTTAGATAAAACAATGGAAAAAAACATACGCTTTTTATTTTTATAGTTGTATCATCAACTTTAAAATGAAGAAGACAAAACAAACATTCAGATAGGATGATGGGGACAATTTCAGTGAAAAACATGAGGGTACCAGTACTTGTGCAAAGTTTCAGAATGATAACTTCCAAAATGTGTGGGACACCTGGGTGACTCAAGTAGCCCAAATGTGGCCAAATTGGTGACGTTATACATACTGAATGGAATAACTATATACAAAATACCAAAATAGTATTCTAACACACCACCAAAAAAAAGAAAATTGAGAAAAAACGTGAAAAAAATATATATAAATTTACAAAATAACACTTTCAATATTTGGAAGACCCTCAGTCCTCTACACAATATTATGCTGCTGATGCCAGGTGCCATAGCAGTCTCTTTCTGCTGTAAAGCAGAGGGTCACCAAGCATGTAGTGCAGGTGATGGGGGACTTAATTTTGCAAAGAACACAGTGACACCTCCATGCTGTGCCCTTTTGGCCCTGAGGCACATCCATGCCTGCAGAAATAAATTTGGGCAGATGAACACCACTTGTGGCAGGATGGACACCTTGGCATTGGGGGCTCTCATTCGGAGTCAGTGTTACTGTAAAATAAAATGTTCAGTTAGAATAGTTTCACATATGAGCCCTGTATCAACAGGTATAATAAACAAATATATATAGAGTACAGGGAACATAACGTTGAATATAATATTATAGACCTGCTAGATCTACTGTCTATTTTATATTATGACATTTCAGCTAGATCTACTGTCTTTATTATATTACAACAGACCAGCTGTATCTGTCTCCATTTCACTTTGGCCATTGTTGTGGGCCTGCCCTCTCCTGAAAAGCCTCAATAGGCTATTTCATGTGGGGGTGAGGTGGGGTAGAGCGGCAGAAACACGCATCTCGGCCATGCTCCCTCTAATCCACTATCTATATATACACACACAAACATGGGCTATGGGTCATAAACATACATACAAATATACCCCCACCCACAATGTATATCCAACGTGTACTTTACACATTTCATTACATTCTTATATATTGCTACTAAAACATTTAAAAATCCCAAATAATATTTTATTATTAATTTCAAACAACGGCATTAGCATGAGAAGAACTTACCAGTCCAAAACTATGTCCTCTCCATTCAAAAAATATTCCTCCATTTGGGAATCAAAGCTCCAACAAACAATCTGTCTCACTTTCCTGCTCAATTTCTTCTAAAATTGTGCGTACATCTGTATCTCTCTCGACTTAGATTTAGCTTTCCCTGACTGATTGATACGCTGAAGATGCGCTTTACCAAAAAAAGTGCTGTGCGTAACATGCGCTCCTTCCAGTATGAATCTTCAATGGCAAATGACCCTCTTTACGCCGGAGTACTACATGGGTTGGTCTTCCAACACAACCATTACATATTGCAGTTTACCTCAGCTCATTGGCTATCTACCCAGCTAGATTTCAAGACGGTCAGTGGTCATTGGGTTAAAATAGTCAATCAACGAAACAGCTGTCATATCATTGGTGCACAATGATGTCATTACTTGTTTTCTTCAAATCAGTTTCTTTCAGTCAATATGTCCCGCGAAATGACCCATCAAGTTTGGTTGTTACAAACAAACCAGTTGATTGCAATGAAACCAAACATGACTGGAAAAGTCACGTTTAGTGTGTGTATTTACGTCGAATGTGTCGTCAAATTGAATGAGACGGAATTCACCACACAAGCGGTTCACAAAATGTTTCGTGTTAGGCTATAAAAATGGATTTTATCAAACAAAAGACCGACCATTCATTGTGTAACAATGAGCATTGGGATTGCAAACAGAGGAAGATCGTCAAAGGTAAACTATTTATTTTATTGCAGTTTGTGATTTTGTTACGCCTGTACTGGTTGAAATAGTTTTTTTTAATGGGGCTCTATCCTCAGATAATCGCATCGTATTCTTTCACAGTAAATCCTTTTTTAAATCTGACAACGCAGTTGGATTAGCAAGATTTGAGACTTTCGAAATATGGGAGAGACGTGTATTTTCATGAATGTTTATGACTATTTATGTAGCGATCACCGTATGTTGTCGAATTTAATCCCGCTAACTGGTTCGGTGCGCAGAGAGGTTAATCCAGCCACAGTGTCTGATTTCAAAAATGCTTTACAGCGAAAGCTCCACAAACGATTGTTAGGTCACCACCAAGTCACTGAAAAACCCAGCCATTTTTCCAGCTAAAGAGAGGAGTCACAAAAAGCAGAAATAGAGAGAAAATGAATCAATAACCTTTGATCTTCATTAGATGACACTCATAGGACCTCATGTTACACAATACATGTATGTTTTGTTCGGTAAAGTTCATATTTATATCCAAAATTCGTATTTTACATTGGCGTGTTATGTTCAGTAGTTCCAAAACATGCAGTGATTTTGCAGAGCCACATCAATTCACAGAAATACTCATTATTAATGTTGATGAAAATTCAAGTGTTATGCACTTAATGCAACCGCTGTGTCAGATTTCAAAAAAACTTTACGGAAAAAGCATAATCTGAGTACGGCGCTCAGAGCCCAAAACAGCCAAAAGAAATATCTGCCATGTTGCGCAGTCAACATTAGTCAGAAATAGCATTATAAATATTCACTTACCTTTGATGATCTTCATATCAGAATGCACTCCCAGGAATCCCAGTTCCACAAATGTTTGATTTGTTCGATAAAGTTCATTGATTTTCATATACCTCCTTTTGTTAGGACGTTTGGTAAACAAATCGAAACGCGCGTACAAATCCAGCGGAAAGGTTGGACGAAAATTCCAAAAAGTTATATTACTGGTCGTAGAAACATATCAAACTATGTATAGAATCAAATCTTTAGGATGTTTTTATCATAAATGTTATGTAATGTTCGAACTGGAGAATTCCATTGTCTGTAGAAAAGCAATGATCGAGAGCTACCTCATGTGAAATGCGCGTGACCAGTGCGTGACTGCTGGCAGACCTCTGACCCCTCTCATTCAGCCCCCCTTCATAGTAGAAGCATCAAACAACGTTCTAAAGACGGTTGACATCTAGTGGAAGCCTTAGGAAGTGCAACAACCAATATCCCGCTGTGTATTCAATAGGGGTGGAGTTCAAAAACTAAAACCTCAGATTTCCCACTTCCTGTTTTGATTTATTCTCAGGTTTCTGCCTGCCATATGAGTTCTGTTATACTCGGACATCATTCAAACAGTTTTAGAAACTTCAGTGTTTTCTATCCAAATACTAATAATATGCATATATTAGCATCTGGGACTGAGTAGGAGGCAGTTTACTGTGGGCACGCTTTTCATCCAAAAGTGAAAATGCTGCCCCCTATCCCAAAGAAGTTCAAATGTTTTAAATGTAATACATTTTCAAATAAGTTACGTGTTATGTTGGCTGACAACTGCATAGCATTACAGCAGTATGCACCTAACGTTAGTTGGCTACTAATACATCAAACTTGCCAGGCAGTATATCAACTACCCAACGTTGATTGACTTGATTATTTACATCATTCTTAGGTTTGCGATTCAAAGGTTATACCACTTAGCTATTTACTCTGATTTCAGAGCACACTCGCGAAGAATAACTGATGAATTTATGAACGCTCAACACCCGTTGAATATGGCCGTGTAAGTAAACATCTGCAAAAAAAAAGAGTAAATTGTTGCCTGCAGCACAGTTAGTCACCAACCCTCTGGATAACATGACAACAGCCTATCCAGCTCTGCTATGGCACGTAAAATGGTCAGTGAGGTGTTCTCATTTGTCACGCTCTGAATTTTCAAACAGACAATCTGACAATGCTCTGGATTAATGAACGCCCAGAGCACACTGGCACTCCAGATTGAATTTACGAACACACCCGAAATCGTAAAATGTTGAGCTAGTAATTTGTTAACCTCTCTAGGGTATGTGGGACGCTAGCGTCCCACCTGACCAACATCCAGTGAGATTACAGAGCGCCAAATACAGAAACACTCATTATAAAAATTCAGAAAAGATACAACTATTTTACATGTGTTTAAAGATAAACTTCTTGTGAATCCAACCACGGTGTCAGATTTTAAAAATGCTTTACGGTGAAAGCATACCTTACAATTATTTGAGAACATAGCCCAGCAGACAAATCATTACAAACAGTAACCAGCCAAGTAGAAGAGTTACACAAGTCAGAAATGGAGATCAAATTAATCACTTACCTTTGATGACATTCATTTATTCAATAAATGTTCCTTTTGTTCGATAAAGTCTCTCTTTATATCCGAAAACCTCCGTTTTGTTCTCGTTTTCTTCAGTAATCCACAGGCTCAAATGCAGTCACAACAGGCAGACAAAGAAAATCCTAATTGTATCTGTAAAGTTCATAGAAACATGTCAAACGATGTTTATATTCAATCCTCAGGTTGTTTTTAGCCTAAATAATCGATAATATTTCAACCGGACAATAACGTCGCCGATATTAAAGGTAAACAAAGGCACTCTCTCAGTCGCGCGCATGAAAAAGCTCTGTGACACGGCAGGGTCACTCATTCAGACTGCTCTTGTGAGTAAGAGAGCTTTTTCATGCGCGCGACCGAGAGAGTGCCTTTCTTGTTTACCTTTAATTTAAAAAATCATTTTCTAAAGACTGTTGACATCTAGTGGAAGGCATAGGAACTGCAATTTGAGTCCTAAATCAATGGATACTGTAATGGCATTGAATAGAAAACTACAACAACAACAACAAAATCCAACTTCCTGAGTGGATTTTTCTCAGGTTTTCACCTGCCAAATCATTTCTGTTATACTCGCAGACATTATTTTAACAGTTTTGGAAATTTTTGTGTTTTCTATCCAAATCTACTCATTATATGCATATCTTAGCTTCTGGGCCTGAGTAGAAGGCAGTTTAATTTGGGCACGCTTTTCATCCAAAATTCCAAATGCTGCCCCCTACACTAGAGAAGTTAATCAAACTAGAGGTTGCATAGCAACAGCATCAACTTCCGGTAGACAGGCGAAGCTCTAGTACGCTCAACTGAAAGGAATACCATTAGTTTCCAGTATACTAAAATGAACTAATAATATGTAGTATACAGTATGTTAGTGTAGGTATTCGAGCACAGCTAGATTCTTTATCTTCTGACACTGAAAAGCTTCCTCCATCTTTAGACATGACAGTGGAATACAGTAGGACAGGACCGGGATTCCACTTAACATTATTTATAACTTCTTTCCCCTCAGTGAGTCATCAGAGGAGTCAGCCGGTGAGCGGGAGGAGATTGGGGCCAACACTGAGCTCACCAACAAACTCACAGACATCCTTACTGAACAGCCCACACACACAGAGACTGGTGAGCGCATATATATATTAATTACACACATTTACATGGCAATCATCACCAGGAGAACATTTTAGAAAGGGCACAAATAAATGTAGGAAACTGGCTTACAACTGTTAGCGCCTACACAAACTGGTTCACACACACTCTTGTACATTGATTTTGAGGTTGACCAAATGAATTGTCCCCTTTTTGAATTTTGAGGAAATGGGCCAAAGGGAAGTGGGGTCCCAAACTTCCCTTTCCTGTTTCTGGCCAAGAACATTCAGTCATCAACATTCCTAATGCCCTAAGTATGAAGCCTAACACCAGGCCACATGATCCTACGCTTCTCTGTTGCTATTTCAGTTTTATACTTCTTTGAAAGGCTTCAAAATATTGGCAGGGATTATCTATAGTTTGTCTTGTCATGGTGACCTTTCAATTGTTTTTATTAAAACCTCTTATGGCTGGGGGGCAGTATTGAGTAGCTTGGATAAGGTGCCTGGAGTAAACTGCCTGCTACTCAGGCCCAGAAGCGAAGATATGCATATTATTAGTAGATTTGGATAGAAAACACTGAAGTTTCTAAAACTGTTTGAATGATGTCTGTGAGTATAACAGAACTCATATGGCAGGCAGAAACCTGAGAAAAAATCCAACCAGGAAGTGGGAAATCTGAGGTTTGTAGTTTAACTCATTGCCTATCGAATATACAGTGTCTATGGGTTCATAATGCACTTCCTAAGGCTTCCACTAGATGTCAACAGTAATTTAGAACCTTGTTTAAGGCGTCTACTATGAAGGAGGAGGGAATGAGAGCTCTTTCAATCAGGTGTCCGCCATGAGCTGATCATTTGCGCTCCCGTGAGAGGTAGCTGCGTTCCTTTTAATTTCTAAAGACAAAGGAATTCTTCGGTTGGAACATTATTGAAGATTTATGTTAAAAACATCCTAAAGATTGATTCTATACATTCGTTTGACATGTTTCTACGGACTGTAATGGAACCTTTTGACTTTTCGTCTGGACCTAGTGATCGCGCCTCAATGATTTGGATTTGTGAACTAAATGCGAGAACAAGGAGGTATTTGGACATAAATGATAGACTATCGAACAAAACAAACATTTATTGTGGAACTGGGATTCCTGGGAATTGGAATGCATTCTGATGATCATCAAATGTATTTATATAGCCCTTCGTACATCAGCTGATATCTATATGCTGTACAGAAACCCAGCCTAAAACCTCAAACAGCAAGCAATGAAGATGTAGAAGCACGGTGGCTAGGAAAAACTCACTAGAAAGGCCAAAACCTAGGAAGAAACCTAGAGGAGCCAGGCTATGAGGGGTGGCCAGTCCTCTTCTGGCTGTGCCGGTTGGAGATTATAACAGAACATGGCCAAGATGTTCAAATGTTCATAAATGACCAGCATGGTATACCATGCATAATATACCAGCAAGTCAGCACCTCAGGAGTAAATGTCAGTTCGCTTTTCATAGCCGATCATTAAGAGTATCTCTACCACTTCTGCTGTCTCTAGAGAGTTGAAAACCGCAGGTCTGGGACAGGTAGCACGTCCGGTGAACAGGTCAGGATTCCATAGCCGCAGGCAGAACAGTTGAAACTGGAGCAGCAGCACGGCCAGGTCGACTGGGGACAGCAAGGAGTCATCATGCCAGGTAGTCCTGAGGCATGGTCCGAGGGCTCAGGTCCTCCGAGAGAGAATTAGAGAGAGCATACTTAAATTCACACAGGACACCGGATAAGACAGGAGAAGTACTCCAGATATAACAAACTGACCCTAGCCCCCCGACACAAACTACTGCAGCAATCAGCCCTTGCCTTAAGTGTAGGGAGGCTAGCACTGGAGTAATATGATCGCATTTTTTGGTTCTAGTCAGGATTCTAGCAGCCGTATTTAGCATTAACTGAAGTTTATTTAGTGCTTTATCCGGGTAGCCGGAAAGTAGAGCATTGCAGTAGTCTAACCTAAAGTAACAAAAGCATGGATTAATTTTTCTGCATTTTTGGACAGAGTTTCTGATTTTTGCCATGTTTCGTAGATGGAAAAAAGCTGTCCTTGAAACAGTCTTGATATGTTCATCAAAAGAGAGATCAGGGTCCAGAGTAACGCCGAGGTCCTTCAATTTTATTTGAGACGACTGTACAACCATCAAGATTAATTGTCAGATTCAACAGAAGATCTTTGTTTCTTGGGACCTAGAACAAGCATCTCTGTTTTGTCCAAGTTTAAAAGTAGAAAGTTTGCAGTCAACCACTTCCTTATGTCTGAAACACAGGCTTCTAGCGAGAGAAATTTGGGGGCATCGCCATGTTTCATTGAAATGTACAGCTGTGTGTCATCTGCGTAACAGTGAAAGTTAACATTATGTTTTCGAATGACATCCCCAAGAGGAAAATATATAGTGAAAACAATAGTGGTCCTAAAACGGAACCTTGAGGAACACCGAAATTTACAGTTGATTTGTCAGAGGACAAACCATTCACAGAGACAAACTGATATCTTTCCAACAGATAAGATCTAAACCAGGCCAGAACTTGTCTGTGTAGACCAATTTGGGTTGCCAATCTCTCCAAAAGAATGTGGTGATCGATGGTATCAAAAGCAGCACTAAGGCCTAGGAGCACGAGGACAGATGCAGAGCCCCAGTCTGATGCCATAGCACAAGTGCAGTGTCAGTGCTATGATGGGGTCTAAAACCAGACTGAAGCATTTCGTATATACATTGTTTGTCTTCAGGAAGGCAGTGAGTTGCTGCGCAACAGCTTTTTCTAAAAGTTTTGAGAGGAATGGAAGATTCGATATAAGCCGATTTAGTTTTTTATATTTTCTGGGTCAAGGTTTGGCTTTTTCAAGAGGCTTTATTACAGCCACTTTCAGTGAGTTTGGTACACATCTGGTGGATAGAGAGCCTTTTATTATGTTCAACATAGGAGGGCCAAGCACAGGAAGCAGCTCTTTCAGTAGTTTAGTTGTAATAGGGTCCAGTATGCAGCTTGAAGGTTTAGAGGCCATGATTATTTTCATCATTGTGTCAAGAGATATAGTACTAAAAGACTTGAGTGTCTCTCTTGATCCTAGGCCCTGGCAGAGTTGTGCAGACTCAGGACAACTGAGCGTTGGAGGAATACGCAGATTTAAAGAGGAGTCTGTAATTTGCTTTCTAATAATCATGATCTTTTCCTCAAAGAAGTTCATGAATTTATTACTGCTGAAGTGAAAGCCATCCTCACTTGGGGAATGCTGCTTTTTAGTTAGCTTTGCGACAGTATCAAAAATAAATATTGATTGTTCTTATTTTCCTCAATTAAGTTGGAAGAATAGGATGATCGAGCAGCAGTGAGGGCTCTTCGATACTGCACGGTACGGTCTTTCCAAGCTAGTCGGAAGACTTCCAGTTTGGTGTGGCGCCATTTCCGTTCCAATTTTCTGGAAGCTCGGGTATTTTCTGTTTACCAGGGAGCTAGTTTCTTATGAGAAATGTTTTTAATTTTTAGGGGTGCAACTGCATCTAGGGTATTGCGCAAGGTTAAATTGAGTTCCTCAGTTAGGTGGTTAATGATTTTTGTCCTCTGACGTCCTTGGGTAGGCAGAGGGAGTCTGGAAGGGCATCAAGGAATCTTTGTGTTGTCTGTGAATTTATAGCACGACTAGTGAATATTTATAGTGCTATTTCTGACTTCTGTTGACTCCACAACATGGCAGGTATCTGTATGGCTTGTTTTTGTGTTTGAGCGCTGTACTCAGATTATTGCATGGTGTGCTTTTTCCGTAAAGCTTTTTTGAAATCTGACACACCGGTTGCATTAACTTCTTATGGGAACCCCTCGACAACATTCCGCTGAAAAAGCAGAGGGCGAAATTCAAAAATATATTTTTTGAAATATGTAACTTTCATACATTCACAAGTGCAATACACCAAATTAAAGCTTAACTTCTTGTTAATCTACCCATCGTGTCCGATTTTTAAAGACTACAGTGAAAGTACACCATATGATTGTTAGGTCAGCGCCTAGTCACAAAAACACACACAGCCATATTCCAGCCAAAGAGAGGAGTCACAAAAAGCAGAAATAGAGAAAATTAATCACTAACCTTTGATTTTCATCAGATGGCACTCATAGGACTTCATGTTACACAATACATGTGTGTTTTGTTCGATAAAGTTCATATTTATATCCAAAAATCTGTTTACATTGGCGCTTTATGGTCAGTAATGTTGTGCCTCGAAAACATCAAGCAAATTTTTCAGAGAGCCACATCAATATACAGAAATACTTATAATAAACATTAAAAGACAACTATTATGCACAGAATTATAGATATACATCTCCTTAATGCAACCACTGTCAGATTTCAAAAAAGCTTTACGGAAAAACCAAACCATGCAATAATCTGAGTACAGCGCTCAGACACATAAACAAGCCATGCAGATACCCGCCATGTTGTGGAGTCAGAAATAGCGTTATAAATATTCACTTACCTTTGACGATCTTCATCAGAATGCACTCCCAGGAATCCCAGTTCCAGAATACATTTTTGTTTTGTTCGATAAAGTCCATTTGTCCAAATACCTCCTTTTGTTAGAACAAATCCAAACTCACGAGGCACGGGCAAGTCCAGACGAAGGTTCAGACAAAGTTCAAAAAATTATATTACAGTTCGTAGAAACATGTCAAACGATGTATAGAATCAATCTTTAGGATGTTTTTAACAAATCTTCAATAATGTTCCAACCAGAGAATTCCTCTGTCTTTGGAATTGCAATGGACCGTAGGTCGCTCTAACATGTGCGCGCGTGATCAGCTCACGGCACTCTGGCAGGCCTCTGGTTGATTCAGCTCTCATTCGACCCAATTCACAGTAGAAGCCTCGAACAACGTTCTAAAGACTGTTGACATCTAGTGGAAGCCATAGGAAGTGCAATATGACAACCATAGACAATGTATATTCGATAGGCAATGAGTTGAAAAAACTACAAACCTCAGATTTCCCACTTCCTGGTTGGATTTTTCTTAGGTTTTTGCCTGCCATATGAGTTCTGTTATACTCACAGACATCATTCAAACAGTTTTAGAAACTTCAGTGTTTTCTATCCAAATCTACTAATAATATGCATATCTTTGCTTCTGGGTTTACTCCGGACACCTTATTTATCCAAGCTTCTCAATACTGCCCCCCAGCCATAAGGGGTTTTAATAAAAAACAATTGAAAGGTCATCATGACAAGACTGGAACTATAGATAATTCCTGCCAATATTTTGAAGCCTTTCAAAGAAGTATAAAACTGAAATAGCAACAGAGAAGCTTAGGATCATGTGGCCTGGTGTTAGGCTGACCATAGAGCACTGTGTTGTCTACGGTCAACAGCACAAAGCTGTGGGTGGAACCTTCTTGGAGTTCAGTGGGGACTGTTTATGACCAAATACTTCTTTAGTCAATAGCCACGCATGGCCATGGTACCAGCCTCAGCCAAATCCTCATGGTACTGCACTTCAGGTAGAGGAAGAGGAAGCCCCACTGATTTAAGAGCAACAGTGTTTACTGACCAACTGACAAATCTCAACACTTTGAAATGTGAATTTATTTATTCATTTGAAATTTGTGAATACCTTCAGGATGGGGTTTTCTAAATGCCAGAGTACACCTAATAAATATAGTTTCCATATCTTCGCTTCTGGGCCTGAGTAGCAGGCAGTTTACCCCGGCACGCTTTTCATCCGAACGTAAAAATGCTGCCCCCTATCCCAAACAGTTTAAGGCGAAGTGGATCTATAATTCCATGTAGAACACTTTTATCAGTGTTTATATAGTATTTCTGTAAATTGATGTGGCTCTCTGCAAAATCACCACATGTTTTGGAACTACTGAACATAACACGCCAATGTAAAATGCGATTTTTGGATATAAATATGAACTTTATAGAACAAAACACATGTATTTTGTAACATGAAGTCCTATGGGTGTCAACTGATGAAGATCATCAACGTTTAGTGATTCATTTTTATCTCTTTCTGCTTTTTGTGACTCCTCTAATTGACTGGAAAATGGCTTTGTTTTTTCTGTGACCTAACATAATCATTTGGCGTGCTTTCATCGTAAAACCTTTTTGAAAACGGACACTGGTGGGATTAACAAGTTTATCTTTAAAATGGTGTAAAATACTTGTATGTTTGAGGAATTTTAATAATGCGATTTCTGTTTGTATTTGGCGCCCTGCACTTTCACTGGCTGTTGTCATATCGATCCCGGTAGTGGGATTTCAGCCGTAAGACTTAAGACCAAAACACTAATAGTACTAGGTGAGTTATAGCTTAGTCTCGCTATAGTTTGTCTCTGGCTAACCTAGCGTAGCAGGCTTAAAATAATTACTTTATGCAATGCAGTGTTTCATATATTTGAACACCCCTTCAAATGAGTTGGTTTCAGCTATTTCAGCCACACCCGTTGCTGACAGTTGTGTAAAATCGAGCACACAGCCATGCAATCGCCATAGACAAACGTTGGCAGTAGAATGGCCCCTACTGAAGAGCTCCGACTTTCAACGTGGCACAGTCATAGGATGCCACCTTTCCGATTGCCGAGTGCTGAAGCGCGTAGAGAGGAAAAATCATCTGTCCTCTGCAACACTCACTACTGATTTCCAAACTGCCTCTGGAATTAACGTCAGCACAATAACTCTTCGTCAGGAGCTTCATGAAATGGGTCTCCATGGCCGAGCAGCCACACACAAGCCTAAGATCACAATGCCAAGTGTCGGCTGGAGTGTGTAAAGTTTGCTGCTATTGGACTCTGGAGCAGTGGAAACGCGTTCTCTGGAGTTATAAATCCTGCTTCACCATCTGGCAGTCCAACAGACGAATCTGGGTTTGGCGGATGCCAGGAGAACGTTACCTGCCCAAATACATAGTGCCAACTGTAAAGTTTGGTGGAGGAGCAATAATGGTCTGGGGATGTTTTTCATGGTTTGGGCTAGGCCACTTGTTTCTGGTGAAGGGAAATTAACCCTATAGCATACAATGATATTCTAGACAATTCTGTGCTTCCAACTTCTTGGCAACAGTTTGGGGAAGGCCTTTTCCTGTTTCAGCATGACAAGGTGAGGTCTGTACAGAAATGGTTTGTCAAGATCGGAGTGGAAGAACTTGACTGGCCTGCACAGAGCCCTGACCTCAACCCCATCGGACACCTTTGGGATGAATTGGACCGCTGACTGCGTGCAAGGCCTAATCACCCAACATCAGTGCCCAACCTCATGAATGGAAGCAAATGCCTGCCGCTATGTTCCAACATCTAGTGGAAAGCCTTCCCAGAAGAGTGGAGGCTTTAGCAGCAAATGGGGGAGCAACGCCATATTAATGTCCAATGATTTTGGAATGAGATGTGTTTTGGCCATGTAATGTATACTGACAAAAATATAAATGCAACCATTTTAAAGATTTTAGAGTTCATATAAGGAAATCAGTCAATTGAAATAAATTAATTAGGCCCTAATCAATGGATTTCCCATGACTGGGAATACAGATATGCATGCGTTGGTCACAGATACCGTAAAAGAACATGTAGGGTTGTGGCTCAGAACCAATTAGTATCTGGTGTGACCACCATTTGCATCATGGGGTGGCAGGGTAGCCTAGTGGTTAGAGCATTGGACTAGTAACCGAAAGGTTGCAAGTTCAAATCCCCGAGCTGACAGGGTTTAAATCTGTCGTTCTGCCCCTGAACAGGCAGTTAACCCACTGTTCCATAATTCCTAGGCCGTCATTGAAAATAAGAATTTGTTCTTAACTGACTTGCCTAGTTAAATAAAGGTAAAGGCTTTTCGCATAGAGTTGATCAGGCTGTTGATTGTGACCTGTGGTGTGTTGTCCCACTCTTCAATGGTTGTGCAAAGTTGCTGGATGTTGGCGGGAACTAGAACACTACCATTCAAAAGTGAGGTCACTTAGAAATGTCCTTGTTTTCCATGAAAACATACATGAAATTAGTTGCAAAATGAATACGAAATATAGTCAAGACATTGACAAGATAATGATTTTTTTATTGAAATAATTGTCCTTCAAACTTTGCTTTTGTCAAAGAATCCTCCATTTGCAGCAATTACAGCCTTGCAGACCTTTCGCATTCTAGTTGTCAACTTGTTGAGGTAATCTGAAGAGATTTCACCCCATGCTTCCTGAAGCACCTCCCACAAGTTGGATTGACTTGATGGGCACTTCTTACGTACCATAGGGTTGAGAGCCGGTGACTGTGCTGACCACTCCATTATAGACCGAATACCAGCTGACTACTTCTTCCCTAAATAGTTATTGCGTAGTTTGTAGCTGTGCTTTGGGTCATTGTCCTGTTGTAGGAGGAAATTGGCTCCAATTAAGCACCATCCACAGGGTATGGCGTTGCAAAATGGAGTGATAGCCTTCCTTCAAGATCCCTTTTACCCTGTACAAATCTCCCACTTTACCACCACCAAGCATCCCCAGACCATCACATTGCCTCCACCATGCTTGACGGATGGCGTCAAGCACTCCTCCATCTTCATTTTTTAAAATCCGTCTCACGAATGTTCTTTTTTGATCTGAACACCTCAAACTTAGATTTGTCTGTCCATAACACTTTTTTACAGTCTTCCTCTGTCCAGTGTCGGTGTTCTTTTTCCCATCTCAATCTTGTATTTTTGTAGGCCAGTCTGAGATATTGCTTTTTCTTTGCAACTCTGCCTAGGAGGCCAGTATGCTGGAGTCGCCTCTTCACTGTTGATGTTGAGACTGGTGTCTTGCGGGTACTCTTTAATGAAGCTGCCAGTTGAGGACTTGTGAGGCGTCTTTCTCAAACGAGACACACTAATGTACTTGTCCTCTTGCTCAGTTGTGCACCCGGGCCTCCCACTCTTTCTATTCTGGTTGCTCTGTTCTGTGAAGGGGGTAGTACACAGCTTTGTTCAAGATCTTCAGTTTCTTGGCAATTTCCCGCATGGAATAGCCTTAATTTCTCAGAACAATTATAGACTGATGAGTTTCAGAAGGAAGTTATTTGTTTCTGGCCAGCTGAGCCTGTAATCGAACCCACAAATGCTCCTATTTAATTACTTGTTACTTTTATCTCTTATTCTAATCTGTATTTTTTTTTTTAACTGCACTGTCGTTTAGGGGCTCGTAAGTAAGTGTTTCACTGTAACACCTGTTGTGTTCGGCGCATGTGACTAATAAAATGTGATGCTCCAGATACTCAACTAGTCTAAAGACAGTTTTAGTGCTTCTTTAATCAGAAACAGTTTTCAGCTGTGCTAACATAATTGCAAAAGGGTTTTCTAATGATCAATTAGCTATTCCAAGTTTATCATTTTAAAAGGCTAACACAATGTGCCATTGGATCACAGGAGGTAATGGTTGCTGATAATGGGCCTTTGTACTCCTATGTAGATATTCCATTAAAAAGCAGCCATTTCCAGCTACAATAGTAGGCAACATTAACAATGTCTACACTTTTTTTTTAATTTTATTTTTGATACATTTGACGTCATTTTTATGGACACATATTTGCTTTTCTTTCAAAAACAAGGACATTCCTAGGTGACCCCAAACTTTTTGAACGGTAGTGTACACGTCGATCCAGAGCATCCCAAACATGCACAATGAGGGACATGTCTGAGTAAGCATGGCATTCCAGGAATTGTGTACAGGTCCTTATGACATGGAGCCGTGCATTGTCATGCTGAACACATGAGGCAATGGCGGCAGATGAATGGCAGATTAATTGCACAACAATGGGCCTCAGGATCTCATGGTATCTGTGCACTCAAAATGCCATCAATACAATGCAATTAAGTTAGTTGTCTGTAGCTTATGCCTGCCCATACCATAACCCCACCTCCACCATGGGGCACTCTGTTCACAACAAAAGACGTCAGGAAAACACCTGTCATGTGGATGGATTATCTTGCCAAAGGAGAAGTGATCACTAACAGGGATGTAAAGACATTTGTTCACAAAATTTGAGAAATAAGCTTGTGAGTATGGAACATTTCTGGAATTTATTTCAGCTCATGAAACATTGGACCAACACTTAACAAAAATATGAACAAAACATGTAAAGTGTAGATCCCCCTACAAGAAGAGAACTGTCAATGTTCTCTTCTGCAATGTTCAACCAATCCAGTAAATGTGGAGGAGGAGTTGAGATGGCGCGTCATCTTGTTAATATCCAAAAGCGGAAGTCTCATGACGAGGCCATTTCCCCTGAAAACCGGAATATCTGTTGAGGACTCTGCAGAGGCTCGGGTTTCTGGCTAATGGGCCCCCATTTAAAAAATAACCGGCTATAATATGTTTTTACAGAATTAACTATTGAACAGGACCATTTAACTAGCTCTGAGAGGTTCACAGTTCAGTCTCCTGCCCTGTTAGTCCCTACTAGTGGGAGCTCTCATTGTGGGCTGCCAATGCGGCTATTGGGATCCCCTGTCTGGCCCTCCCTTGTTTTGTCTGGTGTTTGGCAGATTGGTGTCTCATACTGGGCCTGGTGTGTGTTTGTTTACTGGCAGAAACTGGGGGCCAGGCCAGGGTCAGCACAACCCACTGCCTCTGGCTCTCCACCAACACTGCAGCAGTCCTCGTGTTCCCTCCACCAACAGTGGAGGGAACACGAGGACAAACGGCTACTGGGATTTAAGACCAGAAGTCAGAGCAGCCTCCCTCATATCCCTAAAGCTAATTTCTGTGATTGTCTGTGTAAGCAGCAGGCACGCCATTCAAAGTGATTGGCTGGACTTCCTCATAGGGTTTGGGAGCCGTTTGACAGATTGATTTTCCTGCGTGTGCAGACTGGGCATTTATGCCCATCACCAATGTTCTCTCTAAGCTGCGAGTGCTCACAAAACGTGTACATTTTCTAGCATTCTTTGAAAAGTGAGTCAGGTGAACAGCTTTTATGTCTTAAAATGGGGCAGTGTTTTATTTTGGGAAAGGCTTGAATAAGCTAAGCTGCCAATTGCAGGGGGTAGCACACATTTTTTTGTCTGCATCTTGGTAATAATGCATTTTATTTTGTAAAGTAGTTTCTTGCATCCAACACAATACATTGTCTGTCACCACCGTATCTGAGTGGCTAAACAGGTTCACGTCGAGCCCTGCATTTTTTTAAATGCCTACATTATAATCAAATAGCCACGGTAGCCTACTTTGCCACTGTTAAAATTAACTTAGTCGGTACAGCCTGTTCACTGTAAACATGTGCCAGAAGTTGCACAGAATTTTCTAAAGTTATCTAAAGTTTGCATTCAGCAGACCTGAAATTTGCTCAGTGTCGGAAGAAATTGGATGGATCATTGCCCATCAACATAAACTGTCCGGAAAGGGAAATGTCCCTCTCTTCTGAGGTGCAATCAAACGTGAGTCTAGACAATGCTCTCAAATCAAACACGCCTTTCATTCGCCTTCTCAGTTGATTTTCTTTGGTTTAAAAAAACTAAACCCCTCCTCTCTCCGTCAGTGAGTGCCCAGCGACCAGATTCCCTGTCCCTGGCGATGGCTGAGCCAGAGCGGTGGACGTCCAGGGGTGACGGGGAGGTGAATCTGCGGATGGGGGAGTCGGGCTTTGCAGCTGAGCCCCCAGTCACTGTAGACCAGATGTTTAAAACTGCAGTGGAGAGTTTTGGCAGCTACACCGCCCTGGGCTGGAAGGAGGGAGAACAGATGAAGACCATGACCTACCAGGAGTACTACCAGGCTTGCCGCACCGCTGCCAAGAGCTTCCTCAAGGTGAGACTAAACACACAGACCAACTGTACTTATGGAAATCAGACCATAACTGACACTTTACTGCTGTAAATGTGGATGTCAGAACAAAGTTGCAATAGAATACGGTAAGATAATGGTAGGAGTTGAGGGTTCCACACCGATAAGAGCTGTAAAGTATTATTATAAAACATTTTATTGGCGTAAGTGTCTCCTAGATTTCCAGTCACAACAAAGGCTTATAAACATCAGTTCCTAAAGTGAATCAAAGTATGAAAACAAGTTATTTTGGCAAGGCAACAATGTATCCTCAAACTAAATATGAAGCCAAAGCAAGAGAACCACTGTGGAGGATGTGGGCCCTTTTAGGAGGCTTTTGATAACTTCCCCTCTCACTGATCATAGTCCACTATCCTAACTTCAGATCAGTGTGTGTTTTAACCTCGTGGTGTCACCAGCATGCGTAGGGTGAGATGAAATGTGGGAGGTAGAGGCAGTGTGCTGCTGGGGGCAACATCTAGATGCAAGGCCACACGAGTGGGGCGATATGGACAAAAATCCATAACGATAAATTACCTGAATTAATGAGGTAAAGATGAATAGAACGATACGTTTATGTGCCCTATCATATATATTTCTTTATTATCCTTTAAACTACTACTAGTTTTTTAATGGGACAATTGATGGCTGCAAACATCAATCACTTATTTTATTTCAAAATTCACATTTCTCTAGTATAGGCTACTTATCGTGGTGAACGATATCAGCGAAATGCCTGCGATAAGTGATCGGTATGGTCGGTGTCGATAATTTTCGGTTTATCGTCCCAGCCCATGTTACTTATTGTGAAACTCCACATTATACACAAGTGAGGATTAGGACTGGCTCAGGCCCAGGGGAAGCCACACATACCCACATCTGAACCTGACTGCCTCCTACTTGGAGGGGGAGAGTCGTGCTACTCTGCATTGCCACGTTGGCAAGCAGCTGTACATTTCTTGTATAAGTATCACGATGGTGTATTTTATTACTACTCCTGTTATAAAAGGCCCTCTGTAGTCTTTATTTGGCTTTGCTTCCCCTTTATCTGAACTCTTATCCATAGAAAAAAAACAGGCATTGTATCTGTTATGTTCCTCTTTAGGTGGCAATTTGAGATCTATGTGTAGGTCTTTTTCTCATGCTGTGTTTGTGTCCACAGCTTGGCTTGGAGCGCTACCATGGGGTTGGCATTCTGGGCTTCAACTCTGCTGAGTGGTTCATCTCTGACATTGCTGCCATTATGGCTGGGTGAGTCTCTACACTTCTGTTCACTAGGGGGTCTGACACGCTCCCTGTCATGTTAGGGTGTGATGTACAGAATGTTCCCTTCTCACTGATCTACTGTAGCCCAGTCTATTTTGTGTAGCTAAGTGACTTATGTGACTATAGCCAAAGACCTGAGATCAAATCCAATGTTCTTCATCACATGCTTCGTAAACAGGTATGGACTATCGGTGAAATGCTTACTTACGGGACCTTCCCAATGATACAAAGAAAATAGAGAAATATTTCAAACGCTCAATAGTAGTGTGTATGTACAGTTGAAGTCGGAAGTTTACATACACTTAGGTTGGTGTCATTAACTGTTTTTAAACCACTCCACAAATTTCTTGTCCTAACCGACTTGCCAAAACTATAGTTTGGGAACATCTACTTTGTGCATGACACAAGTACTTTTTCCAACAATTGTTTAGTCAATTATAAGTTAAATAATCTATCACAATTCCAGTGGGTCAGAAGTTAACATACTCTAAGTTGACTGCCTTTAAACAGCATGGAAAATTCCAGGAAATTATGTCACGGCTTTAGAAGCTTCTGATAGGCTAATTGACATCATTTGAGTCATTTGGAGGTGTACCCGTGGATGTATTTCAAGGCCTACCTTTAAACTCAGTGCCTCTTTGCTTGACATCATGCGAAAATCAAAAGAAATCAGCCAAGACCTCAGAAAAAATAATTGTAGACCTCCATGTCTAGTTATTTATTAGGAGCAATTTCCAAACTCTTGAAGGTACCACGTTCATCTGTACAAACAATAGTACGCACGTATAAGCACCATGGGACCACACAGCCGTCATACCGCTCAGGAAGGAGACTCGTTCTGTCTCAGAGATGAACGTACTTTGGTGCGAAAAGTGCAAATCAATCCCAGAACAGCAGCAAAGGACCTTGTGAAGATGCTGGAGGAAACAGGTACAAAAGTATCTATATCCACAGTAAAACAAGTCCTATATCGACATAACCTGAAAGGTCGCTCAGCAAGGAAGAAGCCACTGCTCCAAAACTTCCATAAATAAAGCCAGACTATGGTTTGGAACTGCACATGGGGACGAAGATTGTACTTTTGGAGAAATGTCCTCTGGTCTGCTGAAACAAAAATAGAACTATTTGGCCATAATGACCATCGTTATAAAAGGGGGATGCTTGCAAGCCGAAGGACACCATCCCAACCGTGAAGCATGGGGGTGGCAGCATCATGTTGTGGGGGTGCTTTGCTGCAGGAGGGACTGGTGCACTTTACAAAATAGATGGCATCATAAGGCGGGAAAATGATGTGGATATATTGAAGCAACATCTCAAGACATCAGTCAGGAAGTTAAAGCTTGGTCGCAAATGGGTCTTCCAAATGGACAATGACCCCAAGCATACTTCCAAACATCACACCTGCGCGACAAGTACAGGCTGATTGTCCTCGCAGTGGCAGACCATGTGTAACAACACCTGCACAGGATCGGTACATCCGAACATCGCACCTGCGGGACAGGTACAGGATGGCAACAACTGCCCGAGTTACACCAGGAACGCACAATCCCTCCATCAGTGCTCAGACTGTCCGCAATAGGCTGAGAGAGGCTGGATTGAGGGCTTGTTGTAAAGGCAGGTCCTCACCAGACATCGCCTATGGGCACAAACTCACCGTTGCTGGACCAGAAAGTGCTCTTTGACGAGTCGCGGTTTTGTCTCACCAGGGTTGATGGTCGGATTTGCATTTATCGGCGAAGGAATGAGCGTTACATCGAGGCCTGTACTCTGGAGGGGATTGATTTGGAGGTGGAAGGTCCATCATGGTCTGGGGCGGTGTCACAGCATCATCGGACTGAGCTTGTTGTCGTTGCATGCAATCTCACCGCTGTGCGTTACAGGGAAGACATCCTCCCTCATGTGGTACTGTTCCTGCAGGCTCAGACCTGTTGGATCTAGGGCCATTCCCCCCAGAAATGTCTGGGAACTTGCAGGTGCCTTGATGGAAGAGTGGGGTAACATCTCACAGCAAGAACTGGCAAATCTGGTGCAGTCCATGAGGAGGAGATGCACTGCAGTACTTTATGCAGCTGGTGGCCACACCAGATACTGACTGACTTTTGATTTTGACCCCCCCCTCCCTTTGTTCAGTGACACATTATTCCATTTATGTTAGTCACATGTCTGTGGAACTTGTTCAGTTTGTCTCAGTTGTTGAATCTTATGTTCATACAAATATTTATACACATGTTAAGTTTGCTGAAAGTAAACGCAGTTGACAGTGAGAGGACGTTTCTTTTTTGAAGAGTTTATAACCAGCATCGAGCTGTAGGCCTAAGAGCGCGTCCCATTTAGTCTTAATGCCGTTAACTTAGGCCTATGATTGATACAGTAGCATATATAAATAATTTTTGTTTTAAATTGAATAATTAGTCTAAACAATAAATAAACCGCAATTCACAAATTAATGCAACTGATTTTAGTCTGCTGTAATAAAGGCTTTTTCTTTCGTTAGAACAGACACTCAAGTATGTTTATTTAGTGTGTACATTGTTCCAAGTGGTCAGAAAAAAATATTGTAATTGAACAGCAACTGTTTGGCACACCATAATAGTCACGCAACGCTTGCTCCTTTTTCTTGACCTCCATAGTTTTCCACAACTAAGTCAAATGTCTTCCACAGATCTGACTTCCCCTTTCCCTCCTGAGAAACCAGCAAACATTTGCCTGTTTTGCGCTTCTTTTTGGCATCAAAAGTGCACTGAGATGCATTTTGCTGTTACTGTGTTCGTAATTTGTTATAACTAATTTATTTATGTGAATATGATAAGTGTAGGGGTTGAGGGAATAGGGAATGTTTTTCCTAAACAAATTAGGGATTTTTAAATCAAAAACATTTTTAAGTCAAAAACTAAGTAAATGGCTGACATGTTGCAGCTTCAGCACGGACAGCGCAATAAACACTTGCTGTGGTGCCTTTTCACTGCAGCCGGCAACTGTACTGAACAACAAAAATATAAACGCAACATGCAACAACTTAGATTTTACTTGTGTTACAGTTCATATAAGGAAATCAGTCAATTGAAATAAATTAATTAGGCCCTAATCGATCATTTCACATGACTGGGAATACAGATATGCATCTGTTGGTCACATACCTTTAAAAAAATGGGACTCACGATGGGCCTCAGGATCTCATCACGGTATCTGTGCATTCAAATTGCCATCGATAAAATGCAATTGTGTTCATGGTCCCGTAGCTTATGCCTTCCCATACCATATCGCCACCGTTGACATCAGCAAACCGCTTGCCCACACAACGCCATACAAGTCATCTGTGGTTGTGAGGCCGGTTGGACGTACTGCCAAATTCTCTGAAATGACAGAGGCGGATTATGGTAGAGAAATTAACATTACAAATTCCTGGCAACAGCTCTGGTGGACAGTCAGCATGCCAATTGCGTGCTCCCTCAACTTGAGACATCTGTGGCATTGTGTTGACAAAACGGCAGATTTTCGTGGCCTTTATTTTTCCCCGCCCATGGTACACTTGTGTAATGATTATGCTGTTTAATCAGCTTCTTGATATGCCACACCAGTCATGTGGATGGATTATTTTGGCTAAGAAGAAATGCTCACTAACAGGGATTTAAACAAATTTGTGCACAACATTTTAGAGAAGGAACTTTTATTTCAGATTATGAAACATGGGACCAATACTTGTTGCGTTTTTGTTCAGTGTAGTTCTGTACGATGGCGTGGTGGGCTTAATATACCAGAATTGGAGGATAATGTATCATCGTTTAAATCTCCAGTTTGGGAACATTTTTGCTTATCGGTAGATTACAACGACAATGGTCAGAGTTGTGGATTTTTTTATTTAGCCTTTATTTAACTTGGCAAATCTGTTAAGAACAAATTCTTATTTACAATGACAGCCAAACCTGGACAACGCTGGGCCAATTGTGCACCGCCCTATGGGACTCCCAATCACGGCTGGATCTGATACAGCCTGGATTCGAACCAGGGACTGTAATGACACCTCAGTGCCTTAGACCGCTGCGATAAATGTTGCCGCACTCAATGAGAATAATGCAGCTGCCAACGCCTCATATGTTTACACATTTACGCCAACATCAACCCAGTATACCGGCGCAAGACTGAAACGCATGTTACAAACTTCCCTCTTGCACCCATTTCAGCAAATATTCAGAAGTTTCCAATGAATTGTCCAATGCACCCTGTTGCGCTTACTTAACCGTGATGGCCCATCACATTACCTCAGAATTGGATATGTCCCGTGTGACACACACCGCCTTTTGAGAGTCACACGTATGCATTTGGCACTGAAGAAGGCAGTGTCATGGTGCCATCATAACCAAGTGGGAAGTTAAGACATACGACTGTGAAAAATCCACTTTAACGGCCCTCAAAGTGGGGAAACTAGTCTATCATCTTGAGCACCCACTTCTCTCACATGGTGACCTCTGTCACCTACTAAGGAAATGGCCCCTCTAACAGATTTTTCAGCAGTTAAACGCAACGTTTTGAACACTATAATTTGTTTACAAGCATGATGGCTGTACTTTTAGTTTATGGTTGACACTGCTTGTTGGAAATTAGCCACTCTGCATTTCTCGATGAGTTCAAATCCCATGAATGCATCCAACTGGTATTTACGACGTCACAACTAGTAAATTCCCACCTCCCATATAGTTACAAACGTAGCATCAGAGTTGTAACAATCCGGTAAACAGACAATGCAAGGTACATTGTGAATGGCATTTTACTTCTTTTTTTTAATGCAATATATATACCAAACCACAGGTTTGGTGAACTGTAACACACCTAGTACAGACTGTTCTTGGATTGTTCTTTCATGATGAGCATAACTTTATGAAATACATACTTACCTAGCAGAGTTGCCAAACCTGTCTGTGGGAAAGGAATCTTGAGTTTCATGGACCATGAATCAACATGACTCACTGTTGTCTTGTGTTGCCAGTGGGTTTGCAGTGGGTATCTACACCACCAACTCCCCAGAGGCGTGCCAGTACTTAGCAGAGAACTGCAAGGCCAACATTATCGTGGTGGAGAACCACAAACAGCTACAGAAGATCCTACAGGTAAGCACAGAGGATGGAGAGCTTTAGATTTGCTTAGATTCATCAATACATCAGGGATACCTTCATCCTTTTTTTAACCTTAATCAGTTTATTCCTCTTTTTCCTTCAGGTTCAGGACAAGCTGCCACACATTAAAGCCATTATCCAGTACAAAGATGCACTTAAAGAGAAGAGACCAAACCTCTACACGGTATGCGTGTCAAACTATTTCGATTTCATTCGAACATTAGAAGTTGGATCAATGCCTTCTGTGCCTTTAGAAGTGTTCATAACGCACTACAGTTCCTGCTGGTTTGTTTCCCCCCCACTGTATTCTGACTAGAGGTCGACCGATTAATCGGAATGGCCGATTAATTAGGGCTGATTTCAAGTTTTCATAACAATCGGAAATCGGTATTTTTGGGCACCTTTTTTAAAATAATTTTTTTTATACCTTTTATTTAACTAGGAACGGTGGGTTAACTGCCTTGGGGGCCGAACGACAGATTTTCATCTTGTCAGCTCGGGGGATTCAATCTTGCAACCTTACAGTTAACTAGTCCAATGCAATAACAACCTGCCTCTCTCTCGTTGCACTCCACAAGGAGACTGCCTGTTACGCGAATTCAGTAAACCAAGGTAAGTTGCTAGCTCGCATTAAATTTATCTTATAAAAAAACAATCAATCATAATCACTAGTTAACTACACATGCTTGATGAGATTACTAGATATTATCTAGCGTGTCCTGCGTTGCATACAAGTATCTAAGTATCTGACTGAGCGGTGGTAGGCAGAAGCAGGCGCGTAAACATTCATTCAAACAGCACTTTTGTGCGTTTTGCCAGCAGCTCTTCATTGTGCGTCAAGTATTGCGCTGTTTTATGACTTCAAGCCTATCAACTCCCGAGATGAGGCCGGTGTAACCGAAGTGAAATGGCTAGCTAGTTAGCGCACGCTAATAGCGTTTCAAACGTCACTCGCTCTGAGCCTTCCAGTAGTTGTTCACCTTGCTCTGCATTGGAAACGCTGCTTCGATGGTGGCTGTTGTCGTTGTGTTGCTGGTTCGAGCCCAGGGAGGAGCGAGGAGAGGGACGGAAGCTATACTGTTACACTGGCAATACTAAAGTGCCTATAAGAACATCTAATAGTCAAAGGTATATGAAATACAAATGGTATAGAGGGAAATAGTTCTTACCTGGGAATATTGAAGACTCGTTAAAAGGAACCACCAGCTTTCATATGTTCTCATGTTCTGAGCAAGGAACCTAAGGGTAGCCTAGTGGTTAAGGTGTTGGACTAGTAACCGGAAGGTTGCAAGTTCATATCCCCAAGCTGACAAGGTACAAATCTGTCGTTCTGCCCCTGAACAGGCAGTTAACCCACTGTTCCTAGGCCGTCATTGAAAATAAGAATTTGTTCTTAACTGACTTGCCTAGTTAAAGGTAAAATAAATAAAAAATAAAAATGTTAGCTTTCTTACATGGCACATATTGCACTTTTACTTCCTTCTCCAACACTTTGTTTTTGCATTATTTAAGCCAAATTGAACATGTTTCATTATTTACTTGAGACTAAATTGATTTAATTGATGTATTATATTAAGTTAAAATAAGTGTTCATTCAGTATTGTTGTAAATGTCATTATTACAAATACATTTTTAAAAATCGCCCGATTAATCAGTATCGGCTTTTGGTCCTCCAATTATCGAAAAATCATAATCGGTCGACCTCTAATCCTGACTATCTTGTATTCTCTACACAGTGGGCGGAGTTTATGGAGCTGGGCCGTGATGAGTCCAACACTCAGCTGGATGACATCATCGCTACCCAGAAACCCAACCAGTGCTGCACACTTATCTACACATCAGGGACCACGGGGCAGCCCAAAGGAGTGATGCTCAGCCATGACAATGTGAGTGACACCCACCAGTAACATTAGACTGCCAGGCGGTGAAGGTGGGCAACAGCACCTCTGCTACGCTGATCCTCAACACAGGACCCCACAAGGGTACGTGCTTAGCCCCCTCCTATACTCCCTGTTCCCCCATGACTGCGTGGCCACGCGCATCTCCAACTCAACCATCAAGTTTGCAAACAACACAAGTGGTAGGCCTGATTACCAACAAATACGAGACTGCCTACAGGGAGGTGGTGAGGGCCCTGGCGGAGTGGTGCCAGGAAAATAACCTCAACGTCAACAAAATGATGGAGCTGATTGTAGACTTCAGGAAACAGCTGAAGGAACACTCCCCATCTGCATCGACTGGGCCGCAATGGCGAGGGCAAAAAGATTCAAGTTCATCGGCGGCACATTACTGACAACCTGAAATGGTCCACAGTGTTAGTTTTACCTTTATTTTTGTACCCCTTTTTCTCCCCAATTTCATGGTATCCAATTGGTAGTTAGTCTTGTCTCATCGCTGCAACTCCCGTACGGACTCGGGAGAGGCGAAGGTCGAGAGCCGTGCGTCCTCCGAAACACAACCCAAGCCGCACTGCTTCTTGACACAATGCCCACTTAACTCCTGCGACGGTGTCAGCGTGCATTGCGCCCGGCCCGCCACAGGAGTCGCTAGTGCGCGATGGGACAAGGACATCCCTGCCGGCCAGGCCCTCCCCTAACCCGGACGACGCTGGGCCGATTGTGCGCCGCTCCATGGGTCTCCCGGTCACGGACAGCTGTGACAGAGCCTGGACTCGAACCCAGAATCTCTAGTGGCACAGCTAGCCTTAGACCACTGCACCACTCGGGAGGCCCCATACAGTGTGGTGAATGTGCAACAGTGCCTCTTCAACCTCAGGAGGCTGAAAATATTCTACAGATGTACCATTGAGAGCATCCTGTCGGGCTGTTTCACCGCCTGGTACGGCACCTGCACCATCCGCAACTGCTGGGCTTTCCAGATGGTGGCACAGTCGGCCCATGCATCACCGGGGCGCACTGCCTGCCCTCCAGGACATCTACAGCACCCGGTGTCACAGGAAAGCCAGTAAGATCATCAAGGACCTCGGCCACCTTAGCCACGGCCTCTTCACCCCGCTACCATCTAGAAGACTGTACAGGTGCCGAGAAACTGAAAAATGCCTTCGCTCTCCAGGCCATCAGACTGTTAGTCACCACTAGCCGGCCTCCGCCCAGGAGCCTGCCCGGAATTTTAGCCACTGTTATTCGCTGGCTACCACCCAGTTACTCTAACCTGCACCTTAGACTGCTGCCCTATGTAAATAGTCATTGACCGCTGGTCACTTTAATAATGTTTATACAGTTTTACCCACTTAATATGTATATATACTGTATTCTAGTCATGGTTCATCTTATACAACTACTGCTGTACACATTTTCTATTCGTATACTGTCCATAATATCAATACACCCCATCATATATTTTTATATTTCAGACTCTGACATTGCTTATTCTAATATTTCTAATTGCTTTAGAATTTTTTTGATTTGCATGTATTTTGTATTGTTAGGTGTTACAGCACCATTGGTGTAAGGGAATACAAGCATTTAGTTACACCCACGATAACATCTTCAAAATATGTGTACGTGACCAATAAAATGGCTGCACATTAGGTTCCATTGTAAAGATCTATGAGAATGATGCACTATCAGTGTCGTGATGTAAACGTGTAAAAATGTAGCCTCCTATCTATTCAAATCCACCTTTGCTGCGAGTTTACTTGTGAATGACCGGTGTTTTAATGACTGTCTCTCTCGCTCTCTTTGTAGCTGACATGGACAGCGTTCGCCGTAGGCCGCCATGTCCAGCTGACAGAAGCCACCAAGTCTCAGGAGATAGTTGTCAGCTACCTGCCTCTCAGCCACATCGCTGCTCAGATGGTGGACATCTGGGTCACCATGAAGGTTGGCGGGGCAACCTATTTCGCCCAGCCAGATGCACTGAAGGTGATGGTCTATTCTTATTTAGAAGAGGACCTTTTCCACATTCTCCATGTGACTGAGAAGATTGTTCTGCAGTCTGTTACTCTCACTTGTCCTCCCCTTCATTTTAGATTAAACCTAGTGTATAATCCAGTTAAGGGAGGCAGTTTAAGTTGAATTGATTTCCTGAGGGGGAAACCTACTCACACAAGACAACTCTTTGTTTTGCAATTGATCAGTTCATTAGTGCAGTGTTTCCCAACTCTGGTCCTCAAGTAACCCCAAAAGCACACCTTTTTGATGTTGCCTTGGACAAAAACACCTGATTCAACTTGTCAAGCGTTTGATTATTAGTTGACTGCACTGTTAGTGTATCTGCTCTCTGTGAAAAGGTTATTCTTAAAATAAGTGTCAGCTTTACTAAATGCACTATGTTGCAAATGCTTTTGAACAGTTGTCCTCAGGAGCTGAACTGTCTTAATGTGCTAGTGTCTGTATTACTACACTGCTCACACACATGCTTTGTGATTACCAACCCCTTCAGTGTGTGTGCCTCCCTTCCTGTCTGTTCTCAGGGCTCCCTGGTCAACACGATGAGAGAGGTGCGTCCCACAGCCTTTATGGGCGTACCACGCGTCTGGGAGAAAATGCAGGAGAAGATGAAGTCCGTCGGGGCCAAGTCGTCTACTGTGCGCAGGAAGGTGGCAGTCTGGGCCAAAGGAGTGGGGCTGAAGACTAACCTCAGCAAGATGAATCAGTATGTATACCAGTATGAACCCGTATGTATGTAGCCTATTGAATAGGGTGAGGGGGATCTGTGTTCTAATTTACCTGTTGCACCACCTGTGGTTCTGACTTCTTAGTGATTTGATTTGATTTTGTTAAGGCCAATACAACTGTCACAAACATGACAGAACAGGATGAGAAGTTCTCATGCCCACGCACAGTAGAATAATGCTAGCACAGTATGTACAGTAGTGAACTACAGCCTGAGGTATAAAGATATAGTAAAGATATTCTGATGTTGTATTAAACTCCTGCTTCCCCTCCTGCCTGCTCAGGAATGGAGCTATGGCAAGGACGCCTGTCAACTACCGCCTAGCCAAGAAGCTGGTGTTCAGAAAGGTCCGTAAGGCCCTGGGTCTGGACCGCTGCACCAAGTGTTACACAGGTGCCGCCCCCATCACCAAGGATACCCTGGAGTTCTTCCTCAGCCTAGACATCCCAGTGTACGAGCTGTACGGAATGAGTGAGAGCACTGGACCTCACACCATCTCTCTGCCCAATGCATTCCGCCTCACCAGGTATCTTACAGCAGATACTCTCCACACTCCCCTGAACACACAATGCCTGACATTACATATTTCCATGCTAACTCAATACAAATTAATTAATTTCACAGGCCCAAGCACATGCATACCTTGGCTTTTAGCAAATGTATTTGCTGTATATTCTTCATGTATGTGATTTAAGAACTGCAAGGTTAAAGTGTTTTGTCTCCCAAGCGTTGGGAAGTTGATCCCTGGCTGTGAGACTAAGATCCACAGTCCTGACCAGGAGGGCAATGGGGAGATCTGCTTCTGGGGGCGTCACGTCTTCATGGGCTACCTAAACCAGGCCGACAAGACCGAGGACGCCCTGGACGCTGAGGGCTGGCTGCACTCTGGAGACTTGGGCAAACACGACGACAACGGCTTCCTGTTCGTCACTGGACGCATCAAAGGTACGCAGTCTTCTCTACACACTATAACCCAGAACCCAGCTTTAATCGGAACCGACTGAAGTTAGTTGAAAGCCTGTTAGTTGATGGAAGATTCCACAAGTTAGAATTATCCTAATTAAAACCTCCGTTTCAATGCGTTCCCAGAGCTGATCATCACAGCGGGTGGAGAGAACATCCCTCCAGTGCCCATTGAAGATGCTGTGAAGGAGGCTGTGTCGCTGGTTAGCAACGCCATGCTCATTGGAGACAAGAGGAAGTTCCTCGCCATGCTGCTCACCATTAAGGTATGACCAGTTAGCTACAGCACTGTTGGTGTAAAACCAAATCCCCATCCCAACTCATACCCTGTTTAACTCAAAGGTCATCTTCTAAGTTCTGACAACCATTTCTATTTAGAACAAGGTTATACAGTTTACATTGTGTAACATCCTTTAGATGGCCATCTATTGCAGCCACTTCAAGAGTATCTGATAGTTGAGAAATACCATGTGTAATCAGATGCAGCCTCTGAGATTGCACAGTGCTATGTAAACTCCTTATCATGTAATCATAGGCTCTGGCAAGACTGTCAGTGGATCCTAATATTTTAGCTGAAATCACAATTCCTCTTATGTTAAGGCAACTTCTGGTGGACATTTTGTACACTGCCATTCTTTATGCTGTCTGTTAAGTTCGTGTTTTAAGTATCCCTATATTTCTGTTATTACTGTGCTATCACTCTTGTTATTAGTATGCCTGCATGGTAGTCTCACTGGTGATGGACCTGGCCTGAGTGCAATGGCAACCATGTATTGTGGAAATACGGTTTAGTAAACGTTAAACTGAAACCTAGCCGTTGTCATTTTATGTTAACAGTATCATTGTCAGTTAACCCTTGGCCTACAATGGTCGCACCCCCATGGAAGTCAATTAACATAATATAAAAATCGGTCAGTTTAAGCTAGAGATGTTTTTTGCATGGGCTGTGTCTCAATCCTCCGATATCTCCCTTCCGCATCTGTGGTGGAAGGTGACAGAGCTAAAGCATCGTTTGTCAGACCAGGAGACATCCCGAAAATCGGTCTTCTCACAAAAAACGTCTAGCGTCTTCTCGGTTTGGCCTACTAACTATTATGACCACTCCTTTGAAAGCCAACCATCTGTTCCATGTAGGGAATCTGTTAATCAAGGTGTTTCTATTGGCGAATAGCAATGCCAGATTGAATGTTTCGTCCAATAATTTTATATTTTTTGATACATTAAGGGGTCTTAAAATTCTAAATCAAAAAGCTTAATGATCCATCTTAAAACAATTCCATATGTTAGCCCCCTCACCTGGCTTAGACTAGGGTTAAGGGCATTGATTAATGAAACATAAAAAATGATCCATGCACAAGACGGCCCTCACTGACTAAAACTACATGTCTCTTTACCCCTCAGTGCCAGGTGAATGGAGACACTGGAGCTCCTGAGGATGAGTTGACGCCCGAGGCCGTAGAGCTGTGCCGGAAGCTGGGCAGCAATGCCACGCGAGTCTCAGAGATTGCCGGTGGACGTGACCGGGTCATCCATGCTGCTATCCAGGAGGGCATCAACCGCGTGAACGAGAACGCCACCTCCAACGCCCAGCGCATCCAGAAGTGGATCATCCTAGACCAGGACTTCTCCATCACTGGGGGAGAGCTGGGTGAGGGGAGGGGGGTGGCTGGGGAAGACAGTGTGCATGTTGGTTTAGTGCCATGTTTTTTTTTTTCAGGTCATTACATAGGCTGGACTCTAGTTTCCATGATGTATATAGCCAATTTCAATAGAATAGTTTTTGTTGCCCTTTTCTCAGTCTATTGCAGACCATGTCATCACTGTAGTTTTCCCCACCTATCCAGTGGTGGGTGTCAATGAGCATAACAGCAGTGTACAAAACATTAAGAATACCTGCTCTTTCCATGAGACTGACCAGGTGAAGGCTTTGATCCCTTATTGATGTAACTTGTTAAATCCCCTTCAATCAGTGCAGATGAAGGGGAGGTGTCAGGTTAAAGAAAGATTGAGCCTTGAGACAACTGAGACATGGATTGTGTGTGTGCCATTCAGAAAGTGAATGGGCAAGAACATTTTTAAGTGCCTTTGAAAGGGGTATGGTAGGAGGTGCCAGGCACACCGGTTTGGGTGTGTAACGTTGCTTGGTTTTTCCACGCTCAAGTTTCCCTGTGTGTATCAAGGATGGTCCACCACCCGAAGGACATCCAGCCAACTGGATACAACTTTGGGAAGCATTGGAGTCGACATGAGCCACCATCCTTTTGGAATGCGTTCAACACCTTGTAGAGTCCGACGATTTGAGGCTGTTCTGAGGGCAAAAAGGGGTGGTGCAACTGAATATAAGGAAGGTGTTCCTAAGTTTTGTACACACTGTATAGCTGACGCAGTCTCTTTTTCTCTCTCAGGCCCCACTATGAAGCTGAAGAGGCCAGTGGTCATGAAGATGTACAAAGAGCAAGTAGAGCATTTCTACAAAGAGGTGGTGACCCCAAGCACCCCTGACAACTCCCTTCCCCCCAAATAGGCCTGGAATTAAAGGCCCTTGGATAGCACTTCATAGAACCGCAACAAAAGATCTGCAGCCAGAAGTCTCTCACACATACACCATACAGACCACCACTCCCTGTGCAGTTCCCGTTTACTCCTGTGAAAATGTTTTGTTAGCTTCCTGCTTTGGTTATTGTTCACATTTGTGGGTGTTCTAAGGAAAAACATCCATGAGAAGGCGTTGTGAGTCTGATTTTTGAAGATGAGTTATTGATGAGTTATTTCAACTTTATTTGTTTTGTGATGAACAATAATGCATGATGGATGAAGTAGAGTTGTATGTGATGAGGCATGGTTAATGTGCTTTGATACTTGAGACTAAATGGCATAGTATCCAACGTTTCCATAGGAAATGGTAGTAGAAATTTGGGCTACGTTTTGAAAAAGCGTTACTCACAATTATTTATTTTTCATTTGCCAAAGTCAATACTTACTTGGACCAAAGACACATTGGATGTGAAAGAATTATCCAGCTGAAAAACTACTGATGGAAGTTTTCTTCACATCCAGTGTTTACTCGTCAAACGTTTTCCTATTTATTATTGTTTTGCTCTGTCTGCATTGGTCTGGTTTCAGATGGAAGTATATCATTGTTGTAGCGCGGTCCTGGAATAAGAGATGGCCAATGACAAATTAAGTTGTAGATTTAGTTAAAGCAAATGGCTGAATGTTGAACTTCTGTACCTACCTTGTCCAATAGAGAGCATCCAAATCACTTTTTTCAATGCGATGGAACCATATCATTCAAGCCATATTTTTTTGTTTCCTGTGTGTTATGACGTTGTCATACTATCTGTGGAATTGCCTGGTCTTGTTGGAATGTTTTATAACGATTCTGTGTAAAAAAAAATTGTGACCATTGTTAAATACTGTAAATATATTTTGCCTACATTGCCTCTTTCCTCTGGTCTTTATTTAAACCATTTTATTAAGTTGAATGTTTTTAAAAGAACTGTCTTCAGCTCATCAGTCTTGTCAAGCAGTGTGACATTCTTTATACTTGCGCCACTGAACTGTTTGTCTTTCTGAAAGCTGGTTCATTACATGTTCTCTCCCGAGTTACCTTAATCTAATACAAGGGTACATAGAGGAAATTTGATAGCGTATCAAAATTAAGTTACCGTTCATCCTGAAACCTTCTACATCCAATAATACCCAGGACCGGTATGGGCTGGGGTTTGATCTTATTACACTGCACACATACCTAAACTTCATGTATATGAATATGCTGTGTGGAATGTCTCTGTAACCTACTGTATATGTTCAGGTCCTTGTGTAATAGTTTTAATTATTGGGGGTTTATTTGGGCCACTTTGTCAGTACAAATGATACTCCTTGTACATTGGAATAGGAAGAAATCAGATTTTTGATTCTGGCTTCCAGCACTTTTCACCATTTGTCTTTTGAAATACTTGAATTTTTTTTATTAAGTAATCTAATGCAATCCACAGGTCCCTTCATAAACTACTATTCCATTCTCTGTGGAAAGTGAATATGCCAAGGCCCTTGCAGTTTAGAGATGTTAGGTCTTCCACATACAGCTGGTGACCCATATTGTTTCAGGAAGGAAATAAACTATAAGCTTACCAAGAAGCCTGGCTTGTAGTGTTTGTTGAAGTTGTATATGGAATGAAAAATATAATTTTCAAAAGTGGAGGAAATGAAGGTGATGTATGTGTATTTTGTTATTTTCTCAACTGATGTCATAGCTTTCTGTTGAAGCTTGTACTGACATACACACTGAAGGTCTGGAGCTCCATACCACCAACAAAGTCCAATGCAATTGCAGTCAACTTGAGCAAGCAATCTCTTCAAATGCATACAAGACCATGAGAGTTCATGACTGCCATCTAAAGACAGAATACCGGTTTTACCTGACCCTCAACACTTAAGATTTTTGAAAGTGTTTCTAGTATCAGGTGGGGAAGAAAGTGTGAAGAGTTGATGAGCAGTGTCATCTTTAAACTAGCAGCTGCTGAGGAAAGAAACCTTAATGTATGTGATCTAGCTGGAAAATAAAGGTTATTTATTCTGAAATATTGAGCAGTTTCATTCATTTCCTGTTGCAAAGTCTTAAATTTGATGGCTATTTTTCAGGTTATTTTGAGATTGAAATATACCAGGTTGCCACTTAAAGTAACTGCCCAGTGAAAATCAACTACTATCCAAAATATAGCTGCGAGAAACAATGAATGGAGTTTGTTGGATAACAAAGCAAGCATTATCACATAGGAACTATCTTCCTTTATATGCAAACATGGTATTATGTTTCTTTAGGTTAGCAGTCACCCAGAGAGCTGAACGAACCTGGAGTGAATCTGATATGGTTCATGGGAAGATTATTTTTAGCATTAGTTACATATACAAAGGATGGTTAATAGTTTCCTTGTTTTTTGAGATCAAATTACTTAAGGCTCATTTTAGGGATATCCATGATTTCAAGTTGATGGGCCACTGGAGTGGATTAAGGTGATTTAAATAGACATGTAAAATCAGATTATTGATTTATCAACTCTGCCATCTTTTGACCCAACCATTAGCTTTTCTCAAACTAAGTAAAGACATACCATGGACCTTTCATTTCATTATTTGGTTCATGAGAAGTGTTCTACAATGGTGGAAAATCTATCCTAATGGACCTTATGGGTCCTTGAGGCAAAATTGTTCAGCATGAGGAAAGACACCTACAAAGTTTAGTCTCTAAGCCAAATGAGGCGGTTGAGGGTTTAAGTGAGACTGCTTATCTATCACAGCACCACCTATAGGCTGATCAGTGCCATTCTTTTTGTGCCTCCCCCCAAAAATGACCAGTCTATGCTTGAATTATTTAATTATTTGTCATGTCAATGGGAGGGAACACGCCTAATAATGTTTGTGGCCAAAGCAAACATTTTAGGAAAACATTTAAAACCCCACCTCAAACTTCACAAAGACTGTTAAAAAAAATACTTGCTATTTCTTCATAGAACATGTCAACAAATCAAATTCTAATTTATCACACGCGCCGAGTACAACAGGTGAAATGCTTACTTACTACAAGCCCTTAACCAATAATGCAGTTCAAGAAAAAGAGTTAAGTAAATAATAACGAGGCTATATACGAGTATTGGTACCGAGTCAATGTGCTGGGGTACAGGTTAGTCGAGGTAATTTGTACATGTAGGAAGGGGTAAAGTGACTATGGGGGGGGGGGGGGTCAATGTAAATACTCTGAGTGGCCATTTAATTAATTGTTCGGCAGTCTCATGGCTTGGCGGTAGAAGCTGATAAGGAGCTTTTTGGACCTAGACTTGGCGCTCTGGTAGCACTTGCCGTGCAGTAGCAGAGAGAATAGTCTATGGCCTAAGTGACTGGAGTCTTAGACAATTTTTTGGGCCTTCCTCTGACACCACCTAGTATATAGGTCCTGGATGGCTGGAAGCTTGACCCCAGTGATGCACTGGGCCAAACGCACTACCCTCTGTAGTGCTTTGCCATACCATGCGATGATGCATCCAGTCAAGATGCTGTCAATGGTGCAGCTGTAGAATTTCTTGAAGATCTGAGGGTCCATGCCAAATCTTTTCAGCCTCCTGGGGGGAAGAGGCATTGTCGTGCCCCTTCATTAGTTTTCGATGCGGGGCCGGATTACCGAACAGGCACAGATTTGTTGGGGCAGTATGGGCTCGATTCCTACCCGAGTTAAGTGCTCTTAAAATGGAATGGAATTCCCTTTTTACACACTTTTCTCTCTATGGGTATTCTGACCTTGAATTTAAGCATGATAATAGCATGCTATTCATTTTGGGTGGAGATTTCATTTATTCAAAGTGTCCCTAATAATTCCACCACCTTTACGCGCAATATCCAAGTGGAAAAGGCATCTACTTAAGTTCTTTCTGATAGAAATAACACCATTCTCCATGCGCTGTAATTTACAACTTGATAAGCACTATTGATAAAAGCTAGGTAAATAAGTAATCCGTTTGGATAAGGGAATTGTAAATATAAATTAAATGTATTTATAAAGCCCTTTTTACATCAGCAGTGCTATACAGAAACCCAGCCTAAAACCCCAAACAGCAAGCAATGCAGATGTAGAAACATGGTGGCTAGGAAAAACTCCCTAGAAAGGCAGGAACCTAGGGAGAAACCTAGAGAGGAACCAGGCTCTGGGTTGTGGCCAGTTCTCTTCTGGCTGTGCCGCATGGAGTTAAGAGAACATGGCCATTTCAGGACAGATTGAACATCTTGAAGAAAAACGTTCATAGATAACCAGCAGGGTCAAATAATAACCAGTGGTTGTAGAGGGTGCAAATCTTCTTTTTTTTCACCTTTATTTAACCAGGTAGGCAAGTTGAGAACAAGTTCTCATTTACAATTGCGACCTGGCAATAGGCAATAGGTCAGTACTTCAGGAGTAAATGTCAGTTGGCTTTTCATAGTCAAGCATATAGAAGTCGAGACAGCAGATGTGGTAGAGACAGAGAGAGAGTCAAAAACAGCAGGTCCGGGACAAGGTAGCACGTCCGGTGAACAGGTCAGGGTTCCCTAGCCAGGTGGACTGGGGACAGCCAGGAGTCTTCGGGCCAGGTAGTCCTGAGGCATGATCCTAGAGCTCAGGTTCTCCGAGACAGGAGAGACAGAATTAGAAAGAGCATACTTAAAATTGACACAGGACACCAGATAAGACAAGAGAATTACACCAGATATAACAGACTGACGCTAGCCCCCCCGGCACAGACTATTGCAGCATAGATACTGGAGACAGGGGTGGGTCGGGGGCCACTGTGGCACCATCTGACAATACCCCCAGACAGGGCCAACCATGCAGGATATAACCCCACCCACTTTGCAAAAGCACAGCCTCCACACCACTAGAGGGATATCAACAGACCACCAACTTACTACCCTGAGACCAGGCTGAGTATAGCCTATGAAAAAACAGATTAAATTAAATATATTTTACCTTATAATCGCTGGAGACAAATGTAAAACCAGTCATATGACAGCAAACTGAAGCAAACTTTCACACAGTTAAGTTTATGAAATGCTTTGCCATTTTGCAGAAATTAAATTGTACACCCTTAACTTGCAAGGATGAGCACTCTTGAATATATTAATTACAGGCTACCCCAACTTTATCTGTTTGTTTCCTATTTCTTTCATGTTAAATATTAGCCACTATCAGTATCAAACTTCAGTAGGCCTAATAACACATATTCAACTGCCAATTTACTGTTAGTTCCCTTCAGTTGGTATGGCCTACATTATCATTCCATTGGTTTCGTTAACCTTCATTTGCTTCCTCTGTAAATGTCATCACGGTCATGGGGTTGTTGCTGAGGATCATTAGTAACAGCTGGTATTATTAAAAATAGACATGTAGGCAAATTAAATCATTATAGAGCAGAGCACAGACCAAACCATAAGTTTTCACACGTCTGCCATCTGCCCTGTACAGTTGAAACCAGGATTCATCCATAAATAGCACATTTCTCAAGCATGAATTCAGTTACAACGCCAAACTGCAGTCAGGTCAAGACACTGGTGAGGACGATGAGCACTCAGATGAGCTACCCTGAGACCATTTCTGACAGTTTGTGCAGAAATTCTTTGTTTGTGCAAACCCCAGTTTCATCAACTGTTCAGGTGGCTCAGACGATCCCGCAGTTGAAGAAGCCGGATGTGCACGTCCTGGGCTGGCGTGGTTACATGTGGTTTGCAGTTGTATGGCCGGTTGGACATACTGCCAAATTCTCAAAGATGACGTTGGAGGCGGCTTATGGTAGAGAAATTAACATTCAATTCTCTGGCACCAGCTCTGGTGGACATTCCTTCAGTCAGAGAGAATGGCGCCAGAGGGGATGGCTGCTGTTTTTTTGTGTTTTTTTACCTTTATTTAACCAGGTAGGCTAGTTGAGAACAAGTTCTCATTTGCAACTGCGACCTGGCCAAGATAAAGCATAGCAGTGTGAACAGACAACACAGAGTTACATATGGAGTAAACAATAACACAGTAGGAAAAAAAAGGGGAGTCTATATACATTGTGTGCAAAAGGCATGAGGTAGGCGAATAATTACAATTTTGCAGATTAACACTGGAGTGATAAATGATCAGATGGTCATGTACAGGTAGAGATATTGGTGTGCAAAAGAGCAGAAAAGTAAATAAATAAAAACAGTATGGGGATGAGGTAGGTAAAAATGGGTGGGCTATTTACCGATAGACTATGTACAGCTGCAGCGATCGGTTAGCTGCTCAGATAGCAGATATTTGAAGTTGGTGAGGGAGATAAAAGTCTCCAACTTCAGCGATTTTTGCAATTCGTTCCAGTCACAGGCAGCAGAGAACTGGAACGAAAGGTGGCCAAATGAGGTGTTGGCTTTAGGGATGATCAGTGAGATACACCTGCTGGAGCGCGTGCTACGGATGGGTGTTGCCATCGTGACCAGTGAACTGAGATAAGGCGGAGCTTTACCTAGCATGGACGTGTAGATGACCTGGAGCCAGTGGGTCTGGCGACAAATATGTAGCGAGGGCCAGCCGACTAGAGCATACAAGTCGCAGTGGTGGGTGGTATAAGGTGCTTTAGTGACAAAACGGATGGCACTGTGATAAACTGCATCCAGTTTGCTGAGTAGAGTGTTGGAAGCAATTTTGTAGATGACGTCGCCGAAGTCGAGGATCGGTAGGATAGTCAGTTTTACTAGGGTAAGTTTGGCGGCGTGAGTGAAGGAGGCTTTGTTGCGGAATAGAAAGCTGACTCTTGATTTGATTTTCGATTGAAGATGTTTGATATGAGTCTGGAAGGAGAGTTTACAGTCTAGCCAGACACCTAGGTACTTATAGATGTCCACATATTCAAGGTTGGAACCATCCAGGGTGGTGATGCTGGTCAGGCGTGCGGGTGCAGGCAGCGAACGGTTGAAAAGCATGCATTTGGTTTTACTAGCGTTTAAGAGCAGTTGGAGGCCACGGAAGGAGTGGTGTATGGCATTGAAGCTCGTTTGGAGGTTAGATAGCACAGTGTCCAAGGACGGGCCGGAAGTATATAGAATGGTGTCGTCTGCGTAGAGGTGGATCAGGGAATCGCCCGCAGCAAGAGCAACATCATTGATATATACAGAAAAAAGAGTCGGCCCGAGAATTGAACCCTGTGGCACCCCCATAGAGACTGCCAGAGGACCGGACAGCATGCCCTCCGATTTGACACACTGAACTCTGTCTGCAAAGTAATTGGTGAACCAGGCAAGGCAGTCATCCGAAAAACCGAGGCTACTGAGTCTGCCGATAAGAATATGGTGATTGACAGAGTCGAAAGCCTTGGCAAGGTCGATGAAGACGGCTGCACAGTACTGTCTTTTATCGATGGCGGTTATGATATCGTTTAGTACCTTGAGCGTGGCTGAGGTGCACCCGTGACCGGCTCGGAAGCCAGATTGCACAGAGGAGAAGGTACGGTGGGATTCGAGATGGTCAATGACCTGTTTGTTGACTTGGCTTTCGAAGACTTTAGATAGGCAGGGCAGGATGGATATAGGTCTGTAACAGTTTGGGTCCAGGGTGTCTCCCCCTTTGAAGAGGGGGATGACTGCGGAAGCTTTCCAATCCTTGGGGATCTCAGACGATATGAAAGAGAGGTTGAACAGGCTGGTAATAGGGGTTGCGACAATGGCGGCGAATAGTTTCAGAAATAGAGGGTCCAGATTGTCAAGCCCAGCTGATTTGTACGGGTCTAGGTTTTGCAGCTGTTTCAGAACATCTGCTATCTGGATTTGGGTAAAGGAGAACCTGGAGAGGCTTGGGCGAGTAGCTGCGGGGGGGGCGGAGCTGTTGGCCGAGGTTGGAGTAGCCAGGCGGAAGGCATGGCCAGCCGTTGAGAAATGCTAGTTGAAGTTTTCGATAATCATGGATTTATCGGTGGTGACCGTGTTACCTAGCCTCAGTGCAGTGGGCAGCTGGGAGGGGGTGCTCTTGTTCTCCATGGACTTCACAGTGTCCCAGAACTTTTTGGAGTTGGAGCTACAGGATGCAAACTTCTGCCTGAAGAAGCTGGCCTTAGCTTTCCTGACTGACTGACTGTGTGTATTGGTTCCTGACTTCCCTGAACAGTTGCATATCGCGGGGACTATTCGATGCTATTGGAGGGCCAGTTGGTCAGGATGACGTCTATGGGGGTACCCTTGTTTACAGATTTAGGGTTGTACCTGGTGGGTTCCTTGATGATTTGTGTGAGATTGAGGGCATCTAGCTTAGATTGTAGGACTGCCGAGGTGTTAAGCATATCCCAGTTTAGGTCACCTAACAGAACAAACTCTGAAGCTAGATGGGGGGCGATCAATTCACAAATGGTGTCCAGGGCACAGCTGGGTGCTGAGGGGGGTCGGTAGCAGGCGGCAACAGTGAGAGACTTATTTCTGGAGAGAGTCATTTTCAAAATTAGTAGTTCGAACTGTTTGGGTATGGACCTGGAAAGTATGACATTACTTTGCAGGCTCTCTCTGCAGTAGACTGCAACTCCTCCCCGTTTGGCAGTTCTATCTTGACGGAAGATGTTATAGTTGGGTATGGGAAATCTCTGAATTTTTGGTGGCCTTCCTGAGCCAGGATTCAGACACGGCAAGGACATCAGCGTTAGCAGAGTGTGCTAAAGCAGTGAGTAAAACAAACTTAGGGAGGAGGCTTCTGATGTTGACATGCATGAAACCAAGGCTTTTTCGATCACAGAAGTCAACAAATGAGGGTGCCTGGGGACATGCAGGGCCTGGGTTTACCTCCACATCACCCGCGGAACAGAGGAGGAGTAGTATGAGGGTGCGGCTAAAGGCTATCAAAACTGGTCGCCTAGAGCGTTGGGGGCAGAGGATAAGAGGAGCAGGTTTCTGGGCATGGTAGAATATATTCAGGGCATAATGCGCAGACAGGGGTATGGTGGGGTGCGGGTACAGCGGAGGTAAGCCCAGGCACTGGGTGATGATGAGAGAGGTTGTATCTCTGGACATGCTGGTTGTAATGGGTGAGGTCACCCACCGCATGTGTGGGAGGTGGGACAAAGGAGGTATTAGGGGTATGAAGAGTGGAACTAGGGGCTCCATTGTAAACTAAAACAATGATAACTAACCTGAACAACAGTATACAAGGCATATTGACAGTTTTACGGGCTTCTAACCAAATGTGCTATTTTGTGTGTTTTTTTTTTGCATTGTTTGTACATAATGTTGCTGCTACCATCTCTTATGACCAAAAAGAGCTTCTGGATATCAGAACAGCGATTACTCACCTCAAACTGGATGAAGATTTTTTATTTAATGAGTCTGATGTGAAGGATAAACTGTTTCTCCGAGACCAGGCCCAAATCCCCATCATTCGCATGAAGACAGAGGGCGGAGATCGGGGTGACTTGTGAGAATTTGTCAGCGAGTGGGTAACGCGCTTCTACCATTCGTTCTATTTGGTCAACGTGCAATCACTGGAGAATAAACTGGATGAGCTCCGTTCGAGACTATCCTACCAACGGGATATTAAAAACTGTAATATCTTATGTTTCACCGAGACGGGGCTGAATGACGACATGAATAATATACCGTTGGCTGGGTTTTCCATGCATCTGCGGGACAGAACTGCTACGTCCAGTAAGACGAGGGGTGGTGGTGTGTGTCTATTTGTCAACAACAGCTGGTGTGCAATGTCTAATATCAAGGTATTGCTCGCCTGAGGTAGAGTATCTCATGATAAACTGTAGACCACACTATTTACCAAGAGAGTTTTCATCTATATTTTTCATAGCTGTCTATTTGCGGCCACAAACCGATGCTGGCACTAATGCCGCACTCAATAAACTGTATAAAGCCATAAGCAAAAAAATGCTAATCCAGAAGCGGTGCACCTAGTGGCCGGGGACTTTAATGCAGGAAAACTTAAATCAGTTTTACCTCATTTCTACCAGCATGTGCAACCAGAGAAAGAAAATAAACTCTAGACCAACTTCACTACTCACACACACACACACACAGAGACACATACAAAGCACTACCTCACCCTCCATTTGGCAAATCTGACCATAATTATATCCTCCTGATTCCTGTTTACAAGCAAAAACTAAAGCTGGAAGTACAGGGCTCCGGGCAGCTCCGGGCAGCCGAGCGGAAATGGAGGAAAACTCGCCTCCCTGCGGACCTGACATCCTTTCACTCCCTCCTCTCTACATTTTACTCTTCTCTCTCTGCTGCTAAAGCCACTTTCTACCACTCTAAATTCCAAGCATCTGCCTCTAACCCTAGGAAGCTCTTTGCAACCTTCTCCTCCCTCCTGAATCCTCCTCCCCTCCCCCCTCTGCAGATGACTCCCATTTTGAAAAGAAGGTCGACGACATCCGATCCTCGCTTGCTAAGTCAAACGACACCGCTGGTTCTGCTCACACTGCCCTACCCTGTGCTCTGACCTCTTTCTCCCTCTCTCCAGATGAAATCTCGCTCCCGCTTGACCCTATCCCCTCCTCTCTTCTCCAGACCATTTCCGAGACCTTCTCCCTTACCTCACCTCGCTCACGTTTCCGTCTTCAAGAGAGCGAGAGTTGCACCCTTCTGAAAAACCTCACTATCCCTCCGATGTCAACAACTACAGACCAGTATCCCTTCTTTCTTTTCTCTCCAAAACTCTTGAACGTGCCGTCCTTGGCCAGCTCTCCCGCTATCTCTCTCAGAATGACCTTCTTGATCCAAATCAGTCAGGTTTCAAGACTAGTCATTCAACTGAGACTGCTCTTCTCTGTATCACGGAGGCGCTCCGCACTGCTAAAGCTAACTCTCTCCTCTGCTCTCATCCTTCTAGACCTATCGGCTGCCTTCGATACTGTGAACCATCAGATCCTCCCTCTCCACCCTCTCCGAGTTGGGCATCTCGGCGCGCCCACGCTTGATTGCGTGACAGGTCGCTCCTACCAGGTGGCGTGGCGAGAATCCGTCTCCACACCACGTGCTCTCACCACTGGTGTCCCCAGGGCTCTGTTCTAGGCCCTCTCCTATTCTCGCTATACACCAAGTCACTTGGCTCTGTCATAACCTCACATGGTCTCTCCTATCATTGCTATGCAGACGACACACAATTAATCTTCTCCTTTCCCCCTTCTGATGACCAGGTGGCGAATCGCATCTCTGCATGTCTGGCAGACATATCAGTGTGGATGACGGATCACCACCTCAAGCTGAACCTCGGCAAGACGGAGCTGCTCTTCCTCCCGGGAAGGACTGCCTGTTCCATGATCTCGCCATCACGGTTGACAACTCCATTGTGTCCTCCTCCCAGAGCGCTAAGAACCTTGGCGTGATCCTGGACAACACCCTGTCGTTCTCAACTAACATCAAGGCGGTGGCCCGTTCCTGTAGGTTCATGCTCTACAACATCCGCAGAGTACGACCCTGCCTCACACAGGAAGCGGCGCAGGTCCTAATCCAGGCACTTGTCATCTCCCGTCTGGATTACTGCAACTCGCTGTTGGCTGGGCTCCCTGCCTGTGCCATTAAACCCCTACAACTCATCCAGAACGCCGCAGCCCGTCTGGTGTTCAACCTTCCCAAGTTCTCTCACGTCACCCCGCTCCTCCGCTCTCTCCACTGGCTTCCAGTTGAAGCTCGCATCCGCTACAAGACCATGGTGCTTGCCTACGGAGCTGTGAGGGGAACGGCACCTCAGTACCTCCAGGCTCTGATCAGGCCCTACACCCAAACAAGGGCACTGCGTTCATCCACCTCTGGCCTGCTCGCCTCCCTACCACTGAGGAAGTACAGTTCCCGCTCAGCCCAGTCAAAACTGTTCGCTGCTCTGGCCCCCAATGGTGGAACAAACTCCTCACGACGCCAGGACAGCGGAGTCAATCACCACCTTCCGGAGACACCTGAAACCCCACCTCTTTAAGGAATACCTAGGATAGGATAAAGTAATCCCTCTCACCCCCCTTAAAAGATTTAGATGCACTACTGTTCCACTGGATGTCATAAGGTGAATGCACCAATTTGTAAGTCGCTCTGGATAAGAGCGTCTGCTAAATGACTTAAATGTAAATGTAAGTACCAGTGACAAGCTCAATACAAAAGTGGTCAGATGACGTGGATGCTACGCTACAAGACTGTTTTGCTAGCACAGACTGGAAAATGTTCTGGGATTCATCCAATGGCATTGAGGAGTATACCACCTCAGTCACCGGCTTCATCAGTAAGTGCATCGACGACATCGTCCCCACAGTGACCATATGTACATACCCCAACCAGAAGCCATGGGTTACAGGCAACATTCGCACAGAGCTAAAGGCTAGTGCTGTTGTTTTCAAGGAGCGGGACACTAATCGGAACACTTATTTTTTTAAATCCTGCTATGCCCTCAGATGAACCATCAAACAGGCAAAGCGTCAAAACAGGACTAAGATTGAATCCTACTACACCGGCTGTGATGTTCGTAGGATGTGGCAGGGCTTGCATACTATTACGGACTACAAAGGGAAACCCAGCTGTGAGCTGCCCAGTGACACGAGCCTACCAGTTGGGCTAAATGCCTTTTAGGCTCGCTTCCAGGCAAGAAACACGGAAGCATGCATGAGAGCACCAGCTGTTCCGGGCGACTGTGTGATCACGCTCTCTGTAGCAAGACAAAAGAGATGATCGTGGACTACAGGAAAAGGAGGGCCAAACACGCCCCCATTCACATCGATAGGGGCTGTAGTGGAGCGGGTCAAGAGTTTATTTTTTATTATTATTTTACCTTTATTTAACTAGGAAAGTCAGTTAAGAACAAATTCTTATTTTCAATGACGGCCTAGGAACAGTGGGTTAACTGCCTGTTCAGGGGCAGAACGACAGATTTGTACCTTGTCAGCTCAGGGGTTTGAACTTGCAACTTTTCCGGTTACTAGTCCAACACTCTAACCACTAGGTTACCCTGCCGACACCAAGTTCCTTGGTGTCCACATAACCAAAACTATCATGGTCCAAACACACCAAGAAAGTTGTGAAGAGGGCACGACAATGCCTTTTCCTCCTCAGGAGACTGGAGAGATTTGGCACGGGTCCCCAGATCCTCAAAAAGTTCAACCACTGCACCATCGAGAGCATTCTGACAGGTTGCATCACCTGGTATGGCAACTGCTCAGCATCCGACCGTAAAGGCGGTACATAGGGTAGTGCATACAGCCCAGTACATAACTGGGGCCAAGCTTCCTGCCTTCCAGCACTTATATACTAGGCTGTGTCAGAGGAAGGCCCCAAAAAACTGTCTAACAGTCCAGTCATCCAAGTCATAGACTGTTCTGTCTCTTACCGCACTGCAATCGGTACTGGATCATCAAGTCTAGGTCCAATAGGCTCCTTAACAGCTTCTACCCCCAAGCCATAAGACTGTTGAACAATTAATCAAATGCCCACCCGGACTATTTAGATTGACAACTCTGCTGCCCGTTGTTTATTATCTATGCATAGTAACTTTACCCATTTACATGTAAAGACTACCTGGACTAACCTGTACCCCCACACATGGACTCGGTACCGGAACCCCTTGTATATAGCCTTGTTATTGTTATTTTGTGTTACTTTTTATTTAGTAAATATTTTCTTAACTCTATTTATTTCACAGTAAGGTCTAACTGCACATTTTAGAGTGGCTTTTATTGTCCACAGCACCAGATAGATGTAATGATCATGTTTTTTTATATTACTCAGTCCGGATTTAAACTTACTCTTGGAAGTTGTAATAGTAGAATCCCAGTTGTTTTGAGTGAGGCATAAACCTTGTCAGCATGACCGTTTAAACTCTGCAGTGCCCGATTCACCACACAATCTGTTTAACACGAAATGATCCCCATGTGACCTATATAATTCACCCCTTCAAATGGAGTCCACCCAGAGTTCAGGAGTTCAAACACTGGTCATCTAAGAGCCACAACAACAACAGACAGTACTCAATGACTTTATTAATAATATATGATTTCAAAATAAAAAATAACATTAAAACAACATTTTTGTACTTAACACAACTTGCATTGTATGGCCACATGGTGGCATCGTATGCCAAGTTTAAAATACCAAATCGTGTTGTTCTGCCGTTCAGCCCATGGTAGCACTTTATCACCCCTTCCCGCCAGCAAACCCTGCTTTGACAAATAAAGCTTACACGTTCCCTGTCACAAACTAGGTTTCCATCCAATTGGCGACAGATTTTCATGCGAATATTCTAAAATCCGCATAAAAGCATTATGTTCATTTTCCCACCAGAGATGCATTACCATCAAATGGACTCCTTGCAAATAGGCTGTGCATGATATAGGCACATTCAAACAAATTCCCATGTACCGAATCAAAAATACTATTACAGTTTCCATCGCATTTTTAACTCTACTGATGGTTCTAACAAAGCATTTTGCGTTATATAGCGAGTGTGCCCAATTTGGTATTGACACCTGAGCTCTAGCCGAGGGGTTCCCAAACTCAGTCTGTTGTGGCCCAGGACAAGCAAACTTGATACTACCTGTCAACTAATCATCAAGTCCTTGACAAATTGAATCAGGTGTTTTTGTGACGTTGGGGGTACTAGAGGACCAGAGTTGGGAAACACTGGTCTAAGATAATTATTCATTTAACCTGTAATTTAATAAACGGCATGCTTTCCCGACGAATCGTAGAGGGAGAACCACACGTCATCGTGTGACTCCAGATGTCTTAATCAATATTTGCACATAAATGAGTTTCCAGATACATTTCGTTCATAATTCATTTTACCTACACACAAATATCCCACCTTGCCCAGCGTATTTTGTTTTGTCGACATTTGTCAAGTTTACCGTTAAAGGTTCTGTCTCCATTAGACTGGTCATGATGGTTTTTTTTATCCGATATGTACTTTACTCGCATAAAAAAGTTGGGTGGAAACCTGGTTAGAGACACGTATAATAACCAGTGATACAGAAAACGGCCCTCTGCCCATGCCACCTCACATTCCTAAGGAACAGTCACCATTCGTTGCTTATTTGTATTTCTTTTTCCTGTTAAAATTCAGAGTAGATGATCTACCTTTGCTTATCATACAATTCTGTGGTATATATATATATATATATTTGGTCTGGCACTGTCCCTTGTGTGTGTATATATATATATATATATTTATATATATATATATATATATATATATATATATATATATATATATTTTGGTCTGGCACTGTCCCGTATATATATATATATATATATTTGGTCTGGCACTGTCCCGTATATATATATATATATACCACAGAATTGTATGATAAGCAAAGGTAGATAATCTACTCTGAATATATAGAATATAGTTTGAATTGGCATGGTATCTCTTCCTATGGTGTTCTTATTTAAGAGGTTAAGGGGTAGAAATTGGATAAAAATACAGAGAAATATTGAACGGGGGGGGGGTGACAGTTTATGCCTGGGCTTCGTAACCATACCTCATAGAGTACGGACAAATAGAACGCTGCCTCACTTTGAGTTAAAAACACTCAAATTATAATAGGACATACACAAAAATACTTATTCTCACTGAAAAGTCCACCTTTTCCTGCTTGATATAATTATACTGGATGATATCGACATGATTAGCTCATACATCAAACATATTCCCAACACCTGTTCCATGGTGTTCAACTGCAACAACTATGATACACAATACAACATTTAGGGAAGTTTTCCTTGACGCAACACTAGAATTAACAGAACTGACAGCATGTTTCTGTATGTATAATGACAAAACATGCCAATACAAATAAAAACAATTAAATAAGAATTTTAAAAAACATTGGCAAAAAATCTATTTGTATTGCATGTAAATATTGTATAAAATTCTTAAAAATACAGTTTAGATAATTACTTAAGTACTTAAGTCACCACAGCCAAAAGTGCAGAGGTACATAAATAAAAGATTGACTGTTCGTAGATGGTAGATGGGGTTCTCTCTGGGAGAGCTGCACAGGGCCCCCCCAACTGCGCCCAAACTCCATGACAAGGGAAAACTGAGCGCCCCCGGTCAAGGGGTAAAGTTCATGAACTAGGACTTGGGAGTTAAAATTTCACACACACACACAAGAGGACAGCAACGTTCTCTTTTTCCACTCGCTTGACACACACAATCTATCACACTCACAGATGCAAATTCATCTTAAAAATCACTTGCGGGGACTTGTTGTGTTGACATAGGCACACCCAGACAAATACAAGGGTGGTGGGTGGACAGAGCAGAGTGGATGCTGAGAGGAAAATAAGGCGGTTGTTGTTTCACTCTAGAACAGAACCACACATTCAGAGTCCTTAACACCACAGCACCCTCACAGAGGAGAAGGGCCAGAGAGGCGAGTGTGCACTTTGCAGAGGCAGGCAACAGAATGGACATAACTATTAAAGCTATTAGCATTAGAATAAATACAACTGTTCATGAGGTGAAACAGAAAGAAAAGTGAGGGGGGAATGAAGCAGGGAGGGGATCACCCAAAGAGAGGAGAAGAGACAGCCCATTAGTCTGAGTGTGAAACCACAGTGGTTGTGAAGGCTAGAGGGACCACAGTAAGAGGAACATGTCTAGCAGATTTACTGAGTGATAGGCCTGGTCTGGCACTGTCCCTTTCCATAATGATAGGCCTGGTCTGGCACTGTCCCTTTCCATAATGATAGGCCTGGTCTGGCACTGTCCCTTTCCATAATGATAGGCCTGGTCTGGCACTGTCCCTTTCCATAATGATAGGCCTGGTCTGGCACTGTCCCTTTCCATAATGATAGGCCTGGTCTGGCACTGTCCCTTTCAATAATGATAGGCCTGGTCTGGCACTGTCCCTTTCCATAATGATAGGCCTGGTCTGACACAGCCCCTTTCCATAGAAAACTACAGCTCAGACAACAGAACATGAGCTATACAACCATTCATATTAAGATCTGGAAAGAAAAGGCAATCATTTGGAGAAGACGCCTGAACATCCCTAAAGGACCACTGCTAATGCACAGTGTCTTAGGATTTCTGGAAGGCTTATGTTCCTTATAACAGCAGAGATCGATCCCTGGAAGAAGCTTCAAATCTGCAGACAAACCGCACAAGGAGCATCAACTGATTTCAAGACAGGGCACTGTTAAGACAAAACTGGAGTTTCAGGCTTCCCAATGAACATTTAGTCAGAGGAAGGACTTTGCTCTTTAACCAGTGTCAGTGGACAGACATAAAAGGCACTAAGAGGATAGTAGGTTTGTTGCTAGCCCTAGAAAATGAACAGGAATACATTCATAGCTCACAGGTATCTGAAATGCAATCCCAAAAATACTCCAAACATATCAGTACAAAAATTAAATGTAAAAAAGCGTGGCCCCTTTTTTTTCTTGGATCTGGGAGACTATGGCTACTTGTCACGGCTTTTTACCCCCCACCACTAAAAAGGCAATTCAGAAATGATCCTTTCCCCAGAAATTGAGCCCTTTCATGCACATCAAGATAGAAGAGGGGAGGGGGTGTCGAGGTTCAGCTTTCAAAGAGGAAGTGAAGGGAAACTGAACAGACAAGAGATGAACCCCATCTAAAACACACTACCACCAACAGGCACGTACACAACTTAGTACCTGCATGTGTGAAGACACTCTGGAATGGGACCCAAATGCCAATCACAGTGTGTGTGTGTTTAAGGGCTGTTGCTTGTGCTCAAGCTTAGAGTCACTAACCAAAGATATCATCCCCCTAAAGCCTCTGAAATGCTCACCCAGACACACCCCCCCAGACACCCAGACACACACACACACTCACCCAGACACACACACACACACTCACCCAGACACACACACTCACCCAGACACACACACTCACCCAGACACACACACTCACCCAGACACACACTCACCCAGACACACACACACACCCAGACACACACACACCCAGACACACACCCAGACACACACACCCAGACACACCCAGACACACACCCAGACACACACACACCCAGACACACCCAGACACACACACACACACCCAGACACACACACACACCCAGACACACACTCACCTAGACCGGAAAATTCCTACAGAGAAATGAACTCCAGCTGAGAGGAGGGGGAGGGGAGGAGTGTTGTGTCGACTAAGGGAGTGTGAATGGGGAGGGAGGAGATAGAGGGGGGACGTATTGGGTTTGCAAAGGCTAGAAGGGGGGGGGGGGGGGGGGCAGGAGGGGGAGGGAGAGTAGAGTGGTCGCATTCCACAGTTCTGCACACAGGCTGCTGTGCTGTTCTCCACAAGAAACATATATAATACGTCTCCTGCCAGATCCAGTCCAGACAGGCCAGCTCCTAGTCCTGTCCTCTAGTCCAGTCCAGGTTAGAGAGACTGCAGCATAGCTGCTTTCTCTTACTCTGACCTCTCTCCTCCCCTCACCCTATTCCTCTGTTCTTCTCCAGCGACAAGTGAAAGTGTGTGTTCTGTTGTTGTTCTGTGGTTTAGCTCTGTCTGGTGTGTGGCTGTAGCTTCTGTTACTACTCCCCCCCAGTGGGGGTCCAGGGTCTGTGCTACGGGCTTGCTGTCACGTTGCTGTGTCCTCCAGGTAGCTCTGTAGTTTGCGGACGGTCGTCTCGTCCAGAGAGAACAGGTCAAAGTCAAAGGTGGTGTTGGTCACGTTGAAGTGCCCCGTCTCCTCGATAAGATTCACTATCTAAGGAGAGGAGAGGACTTAGATGACTACAAATTCACATTGATGATAACACAATAGCGTGGCCTGATAGTGTGATGGAAAAGTATGTTTTGTAACATGTATACACCTGACCACACACATGGCTAGTCATTGCTCCATACCTGCTGTAGGACGTTGCGCTCCCTCAGAGCCATCAGTCTGCGGTGGAGATCCACCAGCTCCTCTGTGTAGGCCTGGAGAACAGGAAGAGAAGGGAGTTTGTGGTTAGTGGAGCACTCCTTTAGTCTACTATTAGGTATATGATTACTGATTAACCAGTGTTTTCTACTGCAGTTTTACACCAGGAATGTGTGGAGTGGTGAGCTGGTATATATATATCTATAATAGTGGTGATAGAGCAGTATTGTAGAATTTGAACACTACACTGGTAATATAACCACTTAAAACAGATGTTTGAACACGAAAATAAGAAACAAAGGTAATGTAAAACTGTGATTATTTACCCTTCCTACCTTCTCGTATCCTTTCTTCAGCACCTTCTCTGGGCGGCTGCAGATGTCTGGGCTCTTCCTGCCCAAGACCTGCTCAGAGGGAGACGGAACACAGAGACAGAGAAATGGAAGAAAGAGTGGAAAGCAGATAAACAGAGATCAGAATGGGAAGGGTGGTGCTTTAGGAGAGCAAAAATTGACACACCACCAGTCTCCTTTTGTGGTGCTAGGAATACAACACAATGCTTAGCCATCAATGATAACTACTGGTAATAACCCAAACGTCAACAAAGTACATGTGCAGAGGTTCTCTCAATCTCTTAATTCAAAGACTCAATCATGGACACTCTTACTGACAGTTGTGGCTGCTTTGTGTGATGTATTGTTGTCTCTACCTTCTTGACCTTTGTGCTGTTGTGTGCCCTGTTTTGTACTGCTACCATGTTGTGCTGCTGCCATCATGTTATATTGCTACCATTCTGTGTTGACATGTTACTGCCATGCTGTTGTCTTAGGTCTCTTTATGTAGTGTTGTCTCTCTTCTTATGTGTGTTCTGTTCAAAATTTGTATTTAATTTATTTTAATTTTTAATCCCAGCCCTTCTACAGACTCTGAAAAACACCAAAAGAAAGATGCCCAGGGTCCCTGCTCATCTGTGTGAACGTGCCTTAGGCATGCTGCAAGGAGGCATGAGGACTGCAGATGTGGCCAGGGCAATAAATTGCAAAGTCCGTACTGTGAGATGCCTGAGACAGAGCTACAGGGAGAGAGGACGGACAGCTGATCGTCCTCGCAGTGGTAGACCACGTGTAACAACACCTGCACTGTATCGGTACATCCGAACATCACACCTGCGGGACAGGTACAGGATGGCAACAACTGCCCGAGTTACACCAGGAACGCACAATCCCTCCATCAGTGCTCAGACTGTCCGCAATAGGCTGAGAGAGGCTAGACTGAGGGCTTGTAGGCCGGTTGTAAGGCAGGTCTTCACCAGACAATACCGACAACAACATCGCCTATGGGCACAAACCCACCGTTGCTGGACCAGACAGGACTGGGAAAAGTGCTCTTCACTGACGAGTCGCGGTTTTGTCTCACCAGGGGTGATGGTTGGATTCACCTTCTTCTGTCGAAGGAATGAGCGTTACACCGCGGCCTGGAGCGGGATGGATTTGGAGGTAGAGGGTCCGTCATGGTCTGGGGAGGTGTGTCACAGCATCATCGGACTGAGCTTGTCGTCATTGCAGGCAATTTCAACGCTATGCGTTACAGAGAAGACATCCTCCTCCCTCATCTGGTACCTTACCTGCAGACTCATCCTGACATGACCCTCCAGAATGACAATGCCACCAGCCATACTGCTCGTTCTGTGCGTGATTTCCTGCAAGACAGGAATGTCAGTGTTCTGCCATGGCCAGCGAAGAGCCCGGATCTCAATCTCATTGAGCACGTCTGGGACCTGTTGGATCGGAGGGTGAGGGCTAGGACCATTCCCCCCCAGAAATGTCCAGGAACTTTCAGGTGCCTTGGTGGAAGAGTGGGGTAACATCTCACAGCAAGAACTGGCAAATCTGGTGCAGTCCATGAGGAGGAGATGCACTGCAGTACTTTATGCAGCTGGTGGCCACACCAGATACTAACTGTTACTTTTGAATTTGACCCCCTATGTTTAGGAACACATTATTCCATTTCTGTTAGTCACATGTCTGTGGAACTTGTTCAGTTTATGACTCAGTTGTTGAATCTTGTTATGTTCATACAAATATTTACATGTTAAGTTTGCTGAAAATAAAAGCAGTTGACAGGACATTTTTTTTTGCTGAGTTTATATATTTTTTTAAATACCAGTTTGAAGGTTAAATTAAATATTTAAAGGTGCTACACATAGAACTTATAACTGAATTTCTACATTGTAACTTCTGACAATGTCCATATTATAGCTGGCGCTAACAGTGGAATGATAGTGTTTCACATTATTACTTACCCGCCAGTGTTGTGATTGGCTGTGAAATTTGCTTATTGATTTCTCCCGCAGGAGCGGCATCCACTACTAGTGGCAGATATATGATGGATGTTTTCTGAAACTACAATGCAAAAATTCTCTAAAATCCAATTTGTAATGTTAGCACCTTTTTTTTTTTTTTTTGAATTTTAACAATTTTTCTCCCCAATTTCGTGGTATCCAATTTCTTTAGTAGCTACCATCGTGTCTCATCTCTACAACTCCCATACGGGCTCGGGAGAGACTAAGGTTGAAAGTCATGCGTCCTCCAATACACAACCCAACCAAGCCGCACTGCTTCTTAACACAGCGCGCATCCAACCCGGAAGCCAGCCGCACCAATGTGTCGGAGGAAACTGTGCACCTGGCGCGATGAGACAAGGATATCCCTACCGGCCAAGCCCTCCCTAACCCGGACGACGCTAGGCCAACTGTGCGTCGCCCCACGGATCTCCCGGTCGCGACAGAGCCTGGGGGCAAACCCAGAGTCTCTGATGGAACAGCTGGCGTTGCAGTACAGCGCCCTTAACCACTGCGCCACCCGGGAGGCCTCGTTAGCACCTTTAATGATGGCGATTTTGTCAAAGGAGAAACAATAGAATTAGAAATCTGGAGCGACAATGGAGACGGAGAAAACAGTCCAGTCCTGGGAGAGATTACAGGAGCCGTGCTTTACCTCGTTACCGGGGGAGCCGTGCTTTACCTCGTTACCGGGGGAGCCGTGCTTTACCTCGTTACCGGGGGAGCCGTGCTTTACCTCGTTACCGGGGGAGCCGTGCTTTACCTCGTTACCGGGGGAGCCGTGCTTTACCTCGTTACCGGGGGAGCCGTGCTTTACCTCGTTACCGGGGGAGCCGTGCTTTACCTCGTTACCGGGGGAGCCGTGCTTTACCTTGTTATTGGAGGAGCTGTGTTTCTGTGGAGCTGGCACCGGGTCTCGACTGGGGCGGTGCGAGCCGTCACTGCTGTCACTCTCACTGTCCAGGCTCAGTCTGACAGGGAACAGAGGCAGAAAGCGCTCATTGTGTCCTATTTAGCACAGGGAGCCTGTGTATATAGGTGGTGGGTGGGCACACGTTTTGCAAAAGGATTAAGAATTCCAATTGTTGTTTGCAGCTCAAATAATTAAAATCTTTAAAGTAACACCTATAAAGAACAGCTAACACGTGCTTATTTGCTAGAGACATAAGGGCACACTGTTTCATAACGCCACAAACATTAACAGCCAAGCAATACTAATTTCCTAAGGAGTAGACGAACTGGTGAAAATTACCTAACTACAGAAGCATCAGAGGTCTATGACACAGTAACGTAAAGAGTGAGAAATTGAGAGACTTACCGTGAGTCACGGTTGGGCGGGTTGGTCTTGACAGGCGTCCCTTCCTCAGAGCTGCTGTCGTCATCTGACTCCTCTGACTGTAGGTCCTCCACCATAGAGCGCAGTGGGCCTAGAGTAAGTACACACCGTTAACATTTTCTAAATGCACATATTTGACAAAACACAACCATCAATTAAACATCTGAATAGCTCAGCCTAAAAGAGGGATATTAAAAAAATATTATAATAATTAGCAACAGTACCAAAGCACAAACCATGCGCAATAAAGACAACCAATGTGTCAGAATGTCTTCTCCAGTGGATGTGTAAATCCCATGTTCTCTGTCTAGAGAATGATAGGCTTACCTTGGCCTTGTTTCTGTCCAGGCTCAAAGTCAGATTCTGAGCTGGAATCAGAGCTGGAGCTTGAGTTAGAGGGACTGGAGGGGGCTGACTGCTCTGATTTGGATGAGGCTTCATCCTCAGAGTTGGAGTCATCAGACTCAGGCAGCTTCTTGGGCTCCTTGACCTCCTGAGTGTCGGCCTTGCTGCCCTTGGGCCAACGACCCTTCTCCTTGGGGGGTTTCTTCTCTGGGTAACCAGGGGCGGCTGCAGACGATGAGGAGACCCGGGGAGAGGCTCCGGTGAAGGGCCCTGCAGCTGCCCCTTTAGATCCCTCTGAGCTGCTCTTCTTCTGCTTCTTGGCACTGGGTTTGGGAGACTCCACAGTGGAGGGACGCTTCCCGGGGCCTTTGGACTCCAGCGGGCCCCCTCCTCCTCCCCCACCACCCCCTCCCCCCCCTCCTTTGGGGGACATGCCCTCCATCTTGGCCTCCTTCAGGGTGAGTTTGGGCTCTTTGAAGGCGGCCTTGGGAAGGACCTTTCCCTCATCTTTGACTTTGATCTCTGCTGGCTTCTTGGACGAGGAAGAGGAGGGCTCGCGGGCGCTCTTGCTGCTGCCCCCTCCTCCCCCGTCACGGTCGCTGTCACCCTTGGACCCCGCCTTGCTCTCAGAGTCTTTACGGGGCGTTCGCGGTGCTCCTTGGTCAGCTTGTGGGGCTTGGGCCCTTTATTGCTGCTTCCACTGCCCTCTTTACTGGGCTCCTAAAGACAGGACAAGTACACATGATATCAAACTCACATCCCTATTCAATTAGGTGCTGGGCTGTAAATATATATAATAAAGGTAAGTATGGGCCATTCATGCAGGTGCTCCGCCACATATTTTTGATTGTCAGCAAAGAAAGATCTGAGTGGAAGCATCATAACTGAGCTGATAATCACTCTGTCAATGCACTTAGCCAAAGGCCCACTGAAGGACTAACATTGTACAGTGGGGCAAAAAAGTATTTAGTCAGCCACCAATTGTGCAAGTTCTCACACTTAAAAAGATGAGGCCTTTAATTTTCAACAAAGGTACACTTCAACTATGACAGACAAAATGAGAAACAAAATCCAGAAAATCACATTGTAGGATTTTTTAAGAATTTATTTGCAAATGATGGTGGAAAATAAGTATTTCCCCCCGTGTGGTTCTGGGCTCAACTCCGATCACATACTCGGCACAACATGCATGCACATATCCATACGCAGAACATCGTCCATGTTGTACTATGATAATTCAACAGGGTGGTAAATGCTAAACCAGGAAAGGATGTTTGTAATCATGCAGGTTTATTTGGGATCAACTGTGACCTAGAGTAGGCAGCGAAGTCCAGCTGAATTAATGAAAGGATCCCATGATATGATTAAAGGCTTGGGAAACAAAAAGATACACGGGTTTGTCGTCCCTTATCTCAACTGTATTCTACTCTCCTATTCTCCCTACCCTCTGCTGTATTGACTGGTTGAGCAATCCTATACACATTCCTACGCCTTCTTTCTTATCAGTGTACTAGTCTAGGAAGTGCTGCTCACCTTTGAACCATGGGAGGTCTTTGTCTTCTTGGGGTCTGAGAAGGCAGACAGTGGGATGGTGGGGAGCATGGGGTAGTCTGGACTGGGCCTCGACACCGCCTCTGCCCCTTCTGGCACCACCATGACCTGAGAGACAAACAAATAGGGAAAATAATGAGAACACACACACCAGGGTTGGGATCAATTCTGAATTGAGTTGCAATTTGCTCTTTAATTCCAATTCAATTCAACTGGCCAAACCCCACAGAAAGCTGAATTTAATTTGAATTCAAAGGAAGTAGAATTTAATTCAAGGAAATTCCAATGGCTTGTTTATTCTGCACATCACCATATAAATGTTAATTTTGACATAATGTTTGGTTATCAGTACCATGTAGTATGTTTGAAGCATAACATTTCATTTTAAAAACTCATTGTCCTAAAACTATTTCAAATAATTATAGTGGTCTGAAAATATTTCAAGATCATGTTGTGGGTTGTCTATAAATCATTCATAATTCCCTTAATGTTTTTCAATATCAGAATACATTTCCCAGGATGCATTAGATCAAACACTGCAGTATAGAAGGGAACCATGTAACATTTCATGACAAATTCTGCTTTCTGTGGGGTGTGACCAATTCTAATTCAATTTCAATTAAACCCTGAAACACGTCAACAACATTCCCTCTTGCCATTCCACTTCCCACTTATTCTAACCCATCCCACATCCACCCTGTACCCCATCCCCAGCTCACCCCTCCAGCCTTGACCAGCTTGCGTCTGAACTCCCGGGTGGGGTTGTTAAAGGTGAGCTTCTCACAGCGCAAGTGATTGACAGGGGGGTTCCCCTCCAGGTTCAGGAAGAGGTCATAGTTGAAGCACACCTTCTTGGGCTCCTCCTGTAAATAATAATGAACATATCTAATCAGCCCCACCAAGCCCTTATCAGAATATTATCAGCTAACAGTAAGAATAAGCGATTCCCCGACCAAGTCAATAAGAGGCATACCTGGAGTGCACACACTGATAAGAACTAACATTCCACAATGGGAGAGAACTTCAGCAAACAGTAGAACATTTTGGTAAACAAATGGATTCTTTCTGATCACCCGCCACTTTCAGAGCATGCCAAGAGTCATAGGGTTACAGATACAGGACACAGTAAAAACATTCACAGCAGATAAACTGAAGGCCTTTTAAAAACAGGCGCTACAGTGACATGAAGAGGAGTTTCAGCCAGACAGACAAGACACCAGCCAGACCAGCAGCCAAAGGCCCACTACTAGCATGACCAGTGTCACCACACACAGCCCCAGTATCACTGACACCTATAAACCTGGTGTCTACACACACACAAATACTGTCACATGACAGACTAGAAACAACACATGAACCATTGAGGAAATTAAAACAGACGCATTAAATACCAACCAAATGACATGAATATTGACCAACGACCCACAGGAAAAGACCCATATTATACAGATGGTGCCGGATAATATAAACAAGCCATTGTAGGAGAACTATATCCGATGTGATTTCAGGAGAAGGCCTTGAGCACCAGAGGAACTCTAAATCCATTAGGAATCACATGCAACAGTGGCCCATATCCTGGGGGATAGATTGACACTATTAACATAGTACCATTACAGAGGCTCTGACAGAGCTCTCACCTTGTTCTTGAAGTAGACCTCGATGGGCATGAGGAACCCAGCATAGCCCGACTCCTCCACTTTGTATGGTGGCTCCTTGCATACTGCAGAAACAACGACAGCACATCAACATACATTCAGGAGGATAACATCAATGGCCATTGCTAGAAGGCTAATGCGAACTAGTGCCAGCCTCCCATTGAGAGTCAGTCATTACAACCTGAAGCTAAAAGCTTATGGGAGCAGTAATGTGCAATAACCATAATGACCGTGGACAACGACCCAAAGCTTTGCAGTGACTTAATGAGAAGAGATGTGCCTGGTCTGTCGAACACATCATGTTCATTGAAGTTCAGCACAAATGGACCAAATCTGACCGAGCAACATGCATGCTTGATGTAGTAGGCAACGCTCTGAAGGCCTTCTGTGTGTTTGCACTTCACGCTACCGTAGAATGCGTTTTACAATATTGATTTAAACTGTTGTCAAGGTGAATTCTAGGGATGTGTATCTTTCCCTTTCAAGACTATTTGATACATGGGCTCCGATACATTTTAGTTTGAAACTAATCGGTGCAATTTGGTTTGATTAGAGAACAAATAGATGCACTAACAATTGTTGCATAAACACATGAATTTTCCATTCTAAATAAAAATCTGCTGCTGATGGAGCTCATGAGCTGGGCCTCTGAGTTGGATCTGTACGAGATTATTTCTGTGTGTGTGTTAATGTCTATGGTGTATGTACTATGCAGGCACCTGAGCTGAGCCATAAGGCATCTACCACCCCACTACCAGATTGGGGGGACAATGTAGCCTGTTTTTTGCCTACCCCCCCCCCCTACTTTGGTTCTGAAATCACCATCACCCGCTAATTAACTAGTATTTTTTGCAGAGGAAGTGTGACCTAGTAATGTACCAATGTACTGTATATCGTTTACAAATTAGCAATGACATAGCTATATATTCATTGGCTAACACAACTTTGGATTTCAGCCTCCATCTCAAAATCAAATGGGTTTGACCGTTTGGACGTTTTCAACGGTGAGATCTTTTCTGGCATCGGCCATCCAGTGTGCCTTGCAAAAGTGATTATTGTCCCCGTTATGAAATAATCAAATTTACCCTGTATATTTAAAAATTACCATATACACGGATTGTTTAAAGCAAAACTACCAAAACTATTACTGATGATGATCAAAATAAATTATATTTTAAGCCAGGGTCAGCAGTTAGGTTATAGTCAGATGACAGTAGTCTCCGGTAGCTTACTTTAATTCTGGTAAAACATCATTTTCAACAGCGCATAGATGATAATAATAACCTAGCAAATTACATAGGTTGTCACTCAACTAATAAAGCGTAATATCACGCAAGCCATTTTATTATCTGAACGCTGAAGGTGCCGCGCAGATGTGCAAGATCAGGAACAGGCCGCCTACCTCGCGTTGGTCAGCATGCAAAGCTGGGCACAGCGCACAGTTTGACTAGGCTACTGATATTGACTGGGGTTGTTCGGAATCCAAAATGATCTGTAGATCAATGACCGTCAACAGTTACATGCAGTTCCACCCTGAAGGAGTGGACACATCAGTTGTCAGAAAAGATAATGTATTTTCGGAAGGTAGAAAGAATGTAAGGAGAAAAAGGAAAAAAGTGTGAACTGGTGATTCATAAGGTTTTAATCGATTTTCTGAACTATGCATGCTACATTTGGATCGGTTCGGGGTCCATGGGCCGATGCACTTGTATCGTAAACATTTGAATCGGGGACCAGTGCATCAGTGAATTGTTACATCCATAGTGAATCCCCTCTCCTATCCCCAGACAAAAACAAACAAAGTAATCACAGAACCAGTTTCAGCCAGGTACGTGTGTGTGTGTGTATGTTTGCGCACGAGCAAGTGCGGTTGTTGCGAGGGTGTTTTGTCTGACCCACCTCTCTTGGGTTTGGGGAAGCTCTCGTGCAGCCTGAAGACGACCTTCTCCACAAAGTGTTGTATGTCCCCCGTCTCAGGCCCTCGCACAAACACCATCCAGTCATGGGTGAAGCCCTCCGAGGTTACCTTCTTCCTCAGCTGGGCTCGATGTCCAAGCTCCAGCTTCACCTGGACTGTGCACTGCAGACACAAGGTCAGACATACAAAAACAACTATTAGCATCTGAAATTGATCACTCATCGCAAGTTAGTAGGTTAGATAGGAAACAGTTTAGTTTATGGAAATTAAAATTATTTGATACTACAAAAGTTGTTTTTTATGAGATGGTCACATCAGAAACTACAGACTGTGATTCGTTACCGAGAACAATGATAGTAGTTGAACGGACATCCAAATGACATGCTGCAGCGATCGGGACAGCTACTAAAGAGGGATTGGGAAGAGAGAGGGACGAGGGGACAGAAAAGTCACTTTATGTCCTGGCCTGAAGAATGTGGGGATTTGGCACCTTCTCTCCACAGTCCTTGTGTGCTGTGACTGAGTGGAGGGATTAGGGGGACAGGATTGAGATGAGCTGGTCTGGGACTCTGAGCCCCCCCCGGCATCTCACCTAGCATTTCTGTGGCGGTAATGCCCTTAAACTCCAGTCGCTACCACACCCTAGGTCAGTGCAGCAGCCATTGAGCCCCTCCCCATCAACCAACCAGCTCCCCAGGATCACTGGCATCAAAAAAAACAGCTCAGAGATGACCAACCATTCATACACCGAGATCATCACAAACAAAATAGGTCTGAGATGGTTGGCATTGACTGGAGGAAAAAGACAATATTCTAGATTCATTTGAAACATTTATGGAAACAGTATGACGTTCAGTAACTTCCTTTGGTTCACTTCCCTGCCACAACAGAAAGATAACAAAATACACAGCCGCCATTATTGTTGCAAGTGACCCTCCCCCCTGATCTAAAATGGATATTCTGAAGGGAAATGCCCTACTTGGCAGACAAGTAGAGTCTCACAACAATGAACCCCCACGTGCCATGAAAATAACACCCCTCATAACCAAGTTAATCTCCACTAGGGGAAAAATCATATGAAAGACTCCTTTGATGAGGCACACAGAAGAAGAAAAAAATTGGCAAATGTCGCTGCACTCCCTCTGAAAAGAACCTGCTTCTCCGCTGCTCGAAGACATCAGACCACAACAGGACACACCTGCAGCACTTTGAGCTCTGTACAGGTGGGCAGGCCCACCAGACACCACAGCCCTTACAGAGCTTGCACTCCAGTCTACTCCAACTATAAAACATGTCACTATCCCACCATTTTTCTGGTATGACCCTGTCCATCTCTGGTGCATTATTGTGAATTGAATGGTGATTTCATATGGCACAAATCGTACAACTAGACGTCATGATGCACAACAGGGCACATTAGCATTCCTTATCACATTTCCAGAAATAAGGCATGTAGCCAGTGGGCAATTTAGCAAAAAACTAATTTGTGATGGTCTAGATTTCAGACATACGATTATTTATAAAAAAATTCTACATCCCATACAAACAAACCTTGAAATGTACAAAAATACCATTCCTATGTTAGGTTTTTCATGGCTGTTGATGGTGTACCGTTTTATATTGTTTGCCACTGAGTAATCACGGTAAACCGGCTAAAACGATTAGTCCTTCCTTGTCGTCACGGAATTCCACTGTTAGCATGCTTCAAAGGGGTAACACCGGACAGTGACATTTTCCCACAGGTGGATTCCATGAGTCAATTTGATATGGAAATAGAGTTTGCATTATCATGATGAGCATGAAAACTCCTACCTAGCGTGAGTAACAGTGGGTCAGAGTTACCGATACGATATTTCGAAAAATAAGATGGCCTACTAATGTCTGTCTATGGAAGTCAATGTGGACATGCATGGACGTTCCTCAATAAGTTTTCCCCCAACCAACCAGTGTCCAGCTAGCTGTTATACAATTTGTATCTCTAGGATTTTCAAATATCTACATTTAGTGCACAATCTTTGCCTTTAAACTGGTGATGTAATTCCCGCTTTTCAATTCCAATTCGTCGCCGCTAGATACACACCCCTCCTTCCCTCCCCTCCACCCAGACCTGGAAAGAGCAATCCTTTCCACCGGCGTCTTGTAGCAGCTATTTACGTAGCTAGCGAAGGGCCGAGAACGCTAGCAGGTAGTAGCTCGTGTAAATTAGGTTATAAACTGGGAAAGGAGTAAGTTATACATCTCACTTTCTCAATATATACGTCCATAACACAAAATTAGGCAATAAATCCATTTGTGTGCCCGTCTGATTGTGTGGCTAGCTAGCAATGCTGAGTTAAGCTAACGTTAGCCAGCTCGCTATGTCAAATACCGATGTATGCGATTGAGTGTGGGGCTAGCTAGCACAGCTCGTGAGCCAACTATGAGTTCGATTAGCAGGATTTTTTCGAGCACCAAGGCATTCATTCCTGTCCCGGGCACAGCCTTCAAGTATTTTTTCGTTAAAAGTTCAGGATTCACGAGGGGACACAAAAGTCACTTTACCTGATTCTCCATGATTCTGTGGCTTCAGTGATTCTTCTAACGTTATTTATTTACAGCGGCGTTTCGCGAGGTTATTCCCTGCTCCTCATTGTGTGTCAATTTCAGCCTAAACCGGAAGTCATACAGCACCCCTCCCCTTCCAGACGACTGCTGGCACGCAACCAAAACAGAAAGCTTTCTCATCCAATCAAGTAGGCAAAAAATTAAGCCATTTGTATTGCACCAACCGTAGTACTTCAGAGGGGGGACTTCTCACGATCGACAAATACAATTCAAGTATTTTACCTACGGTCTACGAGTGGGCGAATTCGTTTTACATGGCCCGGTGTCCCGGGTAGCAGGGTTTGGATTTGTGTAACATTCCATTGGTCCTTAAATTAAATCTCTACACAACCGGTGCACCGGGCCATGCAAAACGAATTGTCCCACTGATAGGGCGCTTGTCAGAATATGTAAAGCAGTAAAGATGTTGGTCCAAATGTGGAATGCATATATTTGATTAGAAGTTACATGAATTTATCCTATAGTAACAGCGTATTGCCTCACAATTGAAAATCATATTCCCAAAGGAGTTCCTGTCCTTAATTGCATGTATAATTGAAACTGGAACATAATTGACATTTAAACGTTTAAATTCTAATCCAACACACTCATTTGTGACATTGACATTAGTCATATAATTTAATTACATTGTTTTTTACTAATGGGAGAAATTTAAAAACGACTTTGATTTTGCTTATAGTAGGTTCTATCATATTTTTCTTTGACGTAATGACGTCTAATTTGATGTGTGATATTGGACAGTGTCAGAGTTCTCTCTCAGCCCTGGCCTCTGTGTCACTCACACTGATCCTGTCTTTGAGGCATGAATCAGGCTTTTTGAAATCCCCACCTGGCTGTCAAAGACATATAAACGTCACTTAGTCAATATATATTTTGCTTCTCCACTATTGAAGTAGTCGCCACGTTTGATTTAAGCCATCACTGAAAGGGTTTTCAATGAAATTGTATAAAATGTACAAACACACGCACACACACACATATATCATTCATAAGGGTTGTTGTTACCCAATATATAAGTCATACATAAAGTCAATGGTTGTTACATATTTACAACTTTACAGGGGCTTACAAAATAAATAAATACATATTCTAATCTGTACACTAGATGTCACTGTTGCTGCTGACAGTTAACGGTGACATGTATCATGTTCATGCCCCAATTTCTTTGTGTCAGAAATCTATTGTATCTTTCAGGTAGGAATGTGGCTTTGAAAAAATGTCTACAATGTACCAAATTATTTTACGTTTCTAGTTCATACTTTATTTTCTTTCGGGGGGATTTCTGGTGGGTTTTCATTTTCCAGATATTTGTTCTTTTAGCAATGATCCTGAAACAAAACACTGTAGAGGTAGGTTTCAACCTTCTAGATTAATTTCTTTGCGTTACGTCTAATGCTCAATAGATTGTTCAAAACACCTTCCTGAGTTCCAATTAATATAAGGAAATCAGTCAATTGAAATAAATTCATTCGGCCATAATCTATACATTTCACTTGACTGGGCAGGGGCGCAGCTGGGGAGCCAGGCCCAGCCAATCAGAATCAGTTTTCCCCCACAAAAGGGCTTCATAACAAACAGAAATACTCCTCAGTTTCTTCGGCTGTCCGGGCCCTGGTCTCAGACGATCCCGCAGGTGAAGAAGACGCATGTGGATGCCCTGGGCTGGCGTGGTTACATGTGTGGTTGTGAAGTCGGTTGGACTTACTGCCAAATTCTCAAAAATTACATTGGTGGCTCATGGTGGAGAAATTAACATTACATTCTCTGGCAACAGCTCTGGAGGACATTCCTGCAGTCGGCTGCAGTCGGGATGCCAATTGCACACTCCCTCAAAACTTGAGATATCTGAGGCACTGTGTTGTGTGACAAAACTGCATATTTTAGAGTGGCCTTTTATTGTCCCCAGCACAATGTAATGGTCATGCTGTTTAATCAGCTTCTTGATATGCCACAACTGTCAGGTGGATGGATTATTTTAGCAAAAGAGAAATTCTCCTTAACAGGGATGTTAACAAATTTGTGCACAAAATGTGAGAGAAATAAGCTTTTTGTGCATATGGAAACATTTATGGGATCTTTTATTTCAGTTCATGAAACATGGAACCAACACTTTACCTGTTGGGTTTATATATTTTTTCAGTATATTGAGAACCGTCTCAAATTCGTCATAGAATTTAATTCAGTAACCGTTAATCTTATTCATATACACATGTAATTGATCTCATAGATGTAGAATTCCACACATAACAAACATTGACATGGTCCTTACATTTTCTGTAATAACATCATAAAATACTTACATCTTAAGATCTCTGAACCAAGACAAACATTTATGTTTATGTGGTTGTATAAAATGTCTTAAACTTAGTTTAGTTCAGATCACACATAATATGATATTATCCCTGAAAAGGATGACAAATGTAAAGTTGTAGGTTATATAAACAAACCCTACAAGCCCTTTACCCCTAAAATGTTGTGGTTGTGATTCAGCCCTACATCTAAGCAAAGCTGTATTTTGGGGGTTGAAATCATCTCCATTCTCATCACTACAAAGCCAATCATGTTATTATACCGAAACAGAGATATACACAAAATTGTTTTATAAAAACATGTGGAGAGAATATCCATGCATATATGGACGCAAATAACAGAAGAGTGCATTGATCAATTCACACAAAATGCATATAAAAACATACACACATTAATTATTGTTTAATTCTTTAACATGTGCATTGATTCTGCTATCATATCAAATAAGGAGCAATCTTATGTATTGCAACCATTTCTCAAAACGGAGTCACTGCTAAGTAAAGAGAATGGCACTGCATTTGACACTTACTGAAGAGTACTGAAGGCCTGGCAGGGAGTAAGGTATCTCATAGTTGGCATCCAAGTAGGCTATCAGGGTGCTTGGGTAGGCTACAGCGATCACAATCAGAATGTGCCTAGAGGGCGAATAGACACATGTCAGTCTGTTCATGATTATTCACAACATCAAAGAGAGAATATTATGTCTAACTTCTGTTCACATCCTATCCCCTACTTTTACCAGATGCCATGCAGATAGCAGAAGTTGAGCTTTTGCCAGAGGATGCATCCGAAACAGTCACTGATCCAGTAGATGATTGCCATCCCCCACAGGCCAACACCAGACCAGCATAACCGTTGCACCTATTGGTCAGTACAGCTGTGAGTGGGGAAAATAAAGCAGAGCGATAAACAGAGAGAGTGAGAGCATGAGCGAGAGAGGAACAGAAAGCAGTTATCAGACAGTGAACTGATGGAGTGATAGAATGTGCACTGGACAGTAATGTACAGTACAATAATGAGAGGTATTGCCTTACATCCTCATCTCCAGACCCAATGAGTAGGTGATGTAGAGGGCAAGGCAGTTGAGGACGTAGGCGTTGTCAGTGGGTTTGACAAAGGAGCACAGGGTGGGCCCTTTTCATAGTTCAATTGGGATTATGTTCACACTCTCATTAATATTGCATTAATCTTTTCCCACCCTTTAGTTTAATATTAAAACAGTGTTAATGGGAGAGTCATTCAGAAAGCTAGGAAGCCCCTCTCTCCGACTGGCTGGTGAATATAGCATACTACAGGCTGCTCCTGGCCTGGTTGTCAGGCTCCTGGCTTAGCATGGCTTCTGTTTCAACCTGGCATGCCCTGTAAAAAGATCCTGTCATTGTCTCCTGCCTTATTAACAGCCTACAGTATGTATTGCCGTTTGTTCCATATAGAGAGAACAACCGCATGATCCTGTAGCAGGGAGATCTAAACACACATGGACGCTGCCCCATGGTTACATTGAATAGAGACAGGAAGGTGAAACACGGTATATGCTACTTCCAGTATTCACAGATAATGATTTGGCTGCAGAAGCCTTGAGCAGGTGTTATGGTGGCCAACCTGTCATTGATGAAGCATAGGAATACCAGAGGGCGTAGCAGAGCCCCAGCAGAGCCCCAGCACCCACAGGATGGACTGCTCATCCAGCATCTGGCCCATGAAGCTCAGTGTCATGTGGAAGTAGGCAGAGAAGAGACCTTTAGGGAGGGGACACACATTGATGCCCAATTTCTAAATGGCCCCTAGCCCCGGCCCTACCCAGTATCTAAAGCAGACCGATGAGGGCACCTTGGGAGTGGAGTTATAACTTAATGAAGGTTGTCCTGATGTTTGGAGAGAAGAGTGGACACACACCCACAAAGACCATCATGATCCAGACCAGGTACAGGTACTTCCCTGGCGTAGGGGTGCAGCAGGTACAGGTACTTCCCTGGCGTAGGGGTGCAGCAGGTACAGGTACTTCCCTGGCGTAGGGGTGCAGCAGGTACAGGTACTTCCCTGGCGTAGGGGTGCAGCAGGTACAGGTACTTCCCTGGCGTAGGGCTGCAGCAGGTACAGGTACTTCCCTGGCGTAGGGGTGCAGCAGGTACAGGTACTTTCCTGGCGTAGGGGTGCAGCAGGTACAGGTACTTCCCTGGAGTAGGGGTGCAGCAGGTACAGGTACTTCCCTGGCGTAGGGGTGCAGCAGGTACAGGTACTTCCCTGGCGTAGGGGTGCAGCAGGTACAGCATGATGGGGGAGATCACGAAGACGAACAGACTGCTCATCTGGAGAAACAGAAAGGAGTGTTCTAAAAGAGGGATTCACAATGTAATGTAGTGAGTGATGCACCTGTCCACTACATCTATCATCATTGTGGCATAAAATATGGTCCACCGCAAACAAATAAAATACAACAATATATTAGACAAGTATACAGCAATGGAGTTTTAAAAAGGCACAGTGAGCACAGAGGTGTATATCTCAGCTGGATATTGTAAGAAATAAATCATGTTCACGCACAGTGTACTTCAGAGTGCCTGTAGTTTGCCTCACACCAGTCCAGATCTGAGCTTTCATAGGAGAACACATCATCTTCTCACTAGACTAGAACCCCGAGGGGGAGAAAGAAAGAATAGAGTGAGACCATTTAGGCCATTATTTTCTATTACTTTCAGAGTTTCCAGCATTCAACACAGTGTGACTAACAATGTGGATGAAGCCTTTTTCAAAGACTCCACATGCTGGTCCACTTTTTGAAGACTCCATAACAGGGACTGGCTCAAGTGAAATGCCTGTTGTCTGTTTGTCCCCCATTGAAAAGATAAGCAAATATCCAGGTGTGGGTGCCTTGTCATGGGCTTCTTAAACCAGTCACCAAAATGGATGCTTCAGTGTTGCTCTTGTTGTTCTGAATGTCACAATCCAATTATAATAAAGATAAATTATATGAGCTATTGTTGTTCAAAGATTATATTATAAATAGATGACAAACAGAGTAGGAAGGACTGTCAATGCACACTGTTCTGCTTCAACCATCCATACTGCAATCTACAATTAGCTTTGACCCCAAAGCAAATGTCATCTTATCACCGTGTATGCATAACAGTATAGACTTTACGTCCGTCCCCTCGCCCCGACCTGGGCGTGAACCAGGGACGCTCTGCACACGTCGACAGTCACTTCAAGGTCTCAGAGCAAGTGACGTCACCGATTGAAACGCCACTAGCGCGCACCGCCGCTAACTAGCTAGCCATTTCACATCGGCTACATATGCAAGTAGGTTGTAAGTAGATTGCAAAATACCTTGCATCAACAGACTCAATAATACAAGTCATCATCATGAAATTGTCATCATCAAAACACCTGTCACCTGTGGATATAAATTATATTGACAACAAAACAGCATGTGTTTATATGGAATTGTAGATGACCACCATCTCAGATGACTAGATAAAATCGATATAGAGTTTACCTCCAATTTTGTAATCCAAACACAACTACTTTCTTCTCCAAGTGGCAGGTGGATTTTAATAGGGGACAACATTCTCCCGATCCAGTTGCACTAGTCTTGAATGTGACTTCACGCCCTGGTCTGGCAAGAAATACTATTGTTAAATTGACACATTCCCGGTGCCTTTGCTATATTACAACATATCAATTCAATTTAGGCTTTAAATTGAATGGAAACTAAATGCGCATGGGTAAGCTTTACCTGATATCCAAACTTCGCAACAGGCAACGCGCTATGATAAAATATATGTGTATAACTAAAAACCAACAATATTAAAGCATTAAGTCATTCCTTATTGGGCATAGTTTGAAATTATAGTAATTAGAGCAAATACACATACATGCGTGAATGGCAAAAGCTGCGGCTATTCATATTCTCAATGGGACAGGTGTACCCGCGGGGATGGCACAAGCGCATGAGTGTGAGGCCACATTGGTCCGATCTCGTCATGCGCTTTGCTTTTGACGGACGGCATAGGTAGCAAATCGTTCGTTACCCGCCTGTTTGCCATTGTATTATTAATTTATTCTAGAAGCAAGAAGATTCCTGACGATGTTAATTGAAACTTTTGTGCCAGGGAGGTGAGTCGGCATAACTAGCTCAGTCAGCAGCATGGACACCTGTATAATGGTTCTCAATAGGGTTGTTCCTATTATGAATGTCTTGACTGGCTTATTCCCTACTCTTAAAAAAACACGCCATTATGTCAATATTGATGGACTGCATGTTGTATCCCACTTAATCCCCACATATTGCCATTCATTAAAAAAGTAATCTAGGCCAATGCTAGTTTGAAGCAAGATGAGGACCAAAGAGCCCAGACAATCATACAGTTGTATTTTCATGTTAAGAAGTCGGGTCAGTGATGTAAAGCTCCATGGAATGAGGTCATAGTTGAGATCAGCGCTACTGGTCTGTTTATGGATCATCAGAATAAACAGGGGATCATGCTCAGGATCAACACAGTATGGCTATTGTTCCTGTCTCCACAGGTACTAGTGACAATATTCAGTTATTACGGATACCATGTATGTTTAAACCTCTACAGTATTGGTGGGTCCCCCACGGGAAGGTTGAGCTAACATAGGCTAATGCGATTAGCATGAGGTTGTAAGTAACAATAACATTTCCCAGGACATAGACATATCAGATATTGGCAGAAAGCTTAAACTCTTATTAATCTAACTGAACTGTCTAATTTACAGTAGCTATTACAGTGAAATAATACCAAGCTATTGTTTGAGGAGAGTGCACAGTTATGAACTTGAAAAGTTATTAATAAACCATTTAGGCACATTTGGGCAGTCTTGATACAATATTTTGAACAGAAATGCAATGGTTCATTGGATTAGCCTAAAACTTTGCACATACACTGCTGCCATCTAGTGGCAGAAATCTAAACTGCACCTGGGCTGGAATAATACATTATGGCGCTTCTTGCATTTCAAAGATGATGGTACAGAATTTTTTTTTTTAAAACACAAATGTTTTTGCTTTGTATTATCTTTTACCAGATCTAATGTGTTATATTCTCCTACATTCATTTCACATTTCCACAAACTTCAAAGTGTTTCCTTTCAAATGCTATCAAGAATATGCATACCCTTGCATCAGGTCCCGAGCTACAGGCCGTTAGATTTGGGTATGGAATTTTAGGTCGAAAATTGAAAAAGAGGGACGGATCCTTTAGAGGTTTTTAACATGCAACGCATTACTATTTGTATGGCTGTATTCATGAAGTATCTAGTCTGCTCATAACAGAACATGTAGTTTTATTGTCAAGGCATGTATTTATAAAACATACTTGCTGCATGCTTCAGTAACTGCTCCAATGAATAGTATAAACCTGCAACCACACATTGACCATTGTAAATGATTAGCATTTCAATTTTGAACACGTGAAGCTCCCAGTTGTATTCACGGCTCACCTGTTGGACCAGTGTTCCCAGCTGGAGAATAATCTGCTGCGCTGCACTCTCTTTTGTCCACCTGTCATTCACAACCACCTGTAGGAATCATTAAGCTACCAATTCAAGGTGACACATCATTCATAGCCATAATGAAGACAGCATTCGTATAGGTTTACGACACTTCGAACAAGGATGCATTCTAGGGTTCATCACACATCGCTAACATGATGTAAGAATGAGGTGGTCTTAAAGCATCAAGTTCAATTTAGTTACACATGATGCCAATGATGATGCAAACAGTGTATCAATCAATTGCGTTTATAGAAAATATTTCTTTATTGTGACCACTGTCACTGGGCACAAAATAGAAATTCTCTGTTAATTAGTTAATTTCAAGTTATTTTACAACAGTTATAAAATAAGTCCATAAACTAGTTTTGTAATGAATCCAACAAAGCAGAAAGAAGCTTATAACACCAAAGACTCATGTATATTAGCATACATCAGTCAACCTTTCATTTTCAGAGCATTTGCAAGAGTTGAAGACATGGAAATGGTGCAACAGTACCTCCTACTGGTTGCTCACAGGTAGTATTTACTTGAATAGAAAATATGGACATTTGGGAGGATTTTACATCGACACTTGATGGCCCTACATTTGATATCACAAAAAAAAGTATGTGCATAACATCATTGCATCTTCTTTTGCGTTAGCACCTCAAAGCTTTGCATCAAAGTCCTCTTTGTGAAACTGGAATAAGGCCCAGTTAAATCAGTTATGGCTGACAATATAACATAAATGAAAAATAAAAAAGGCACAGTCTTCTGTTTCAGATAGCTTTTCAACATGTTTCTTTCTCTGTACTGATATTGTTGTGCAGATAATACAAAGCACTGGTGTCAACATGACAATCCTGTTGAAACGCTTGTGAATCAGATATTACTGTTTGGCTCACATGCAATTCACCATTGCTTTACAGTGGATCGTTATGCCATCCAACTTTTCGGGCACAGAACAGGCCGTCATCAGATTTTCTCCACATAGTTCCCAGGGAAGAGTCCCTCCTTGCCACAAAACCTGCCCCTCCACCAGCCTGATGCATCTGCAAGGGAAAGGTAACCTTTCAGCAATGGTGTACTAGTGCCCAACATTCCAGCAGTGGTGTACTAGTGCTAAGCATTACAGCAGTGGTGTACTAGTGCCAAGCATTACAGCAGTGGTGTACTAGTGCTAAGCATTACAGCAGTGGTGTTCTAGTGCCAAACATTACAGCAGTGGTGTACTAGTGCCAAACATTACAGCAGTGGTGTTCTAGTGCCAAGCATTACAGCAGTGGTGTTCTAGTGCCAAGCATTACAGCAGTGGTGTACTAGTGCCAAGCATTACAGCAGTGGTGTACTAGTGCTAAGCATTACAGCAGTGGTGCTCTAGTGCCAAGCATTACAGCAGTGGTGTACTAGTGCCAAGCATTACAGCAGTGGTGTTCTAGTGCCAAGCATTACAGCAGTGGTGTACTAGTGCCAAACATTACAGCAGTGGTGTACTAGTGCTAAGCATTACAGCAGTGGTGTTCTAGTGCCAAGCATTACAGCAGTGGTGTACTAGTGCTAAGCATTACAGCAGTGGTGTACTAGTGCTAAGCATTACAGCAGTGGTGTTCTAGTGCCAAGCATTACAGCAGTGGTGTTCTAGTGCCAAGCATTACAGCAGTGGTGCTCTAGTGCCAAGCATTACAGCAGTGGTGTTCTAGTGCCAAGCATTACAGCAGTGGTGTTCTAGTGCCAAGCATTACAGCAGTGGTGCACTAGTGCCAAGCATTACAGCAGTGGTGTACTAGTGCTAAGCATTACAGCAGTGGTGTTCTAGTGCCAAACATTACAGCAGTGGTGTACTAGTGCCAACCATTACAGCAGTGGTGTACTAGTGCCAAGCATTACAGCAGTGGTGTACTAGTGCCAAACATTACAGCAGTGGTGTACTAGTGCCAAGCATTACAGCAGTGGTGTACTAGTGCCAAGCATTACAGCAGTGGTGTACTAGTGCTAAGCATTACAGCAGTGGTGTACTAGTGCCAAGCATTACAGCAGTGGTGCTCTAGTGCCAAGCATTACAGCAGTGGTGTTCTAGTGCCAAGCATTACAGCAGTGGTGTTCTAGTGCCAAGCATTACAGCAGTGGTGTTCTAGTGCCAAGCATTACAGCAGTGGTTTACTAGTGCCAAGCATTACAGCAGTGGTGTACTAGTGCTAAGCATTACAGCAGTGGTGCTCTAGTGCCAAGCATTACAGCAGTGGTGTACTAGTGCCAAGCATTACAGCAGTGGTGTTCTAGTGCCAAGCATTACAGCAGTGGTGTACTAGTGCCAAACATTACAGCAGTGGTGTACTAGTGCTAAGCATTACAGCAGTGGTGTTCTAGTGCCAAGCATTACAGCAGTGGTGTACTAGTGCTAAGCATTACAGCAGTGGTGTACTAGTGCTAAGCATTACAACAGTGGTGTTCTAGTGCCAAGCATTACAGCAGTGGTGTTCTAGTGCCAAGCATTACAGCAGTGGTGCTCTAGTGCCAAGCATTACAGCAGTGGTGTTCTAGTGCCAAGCATTACAGCAGTGGTGTTCTAGTGCCAAGCATTACAGCAGTGGTGCACTAGTGCCAAGCATTACAGCAGTGGTGTACTAGTGCTAAGCATTACAGCAGTGGTGTTCTAGTGCCAAGCATTACAGCAGTGGTGTACTAGTGCCAAACATTACAGCAGTGGTGTACTAGTGCTAAGCATTACAGCAGTGGTGTTCTAGTGCCAAGCATTACAGCAGTGGTGTACTAGTGCTAAGCATTACAGCAGTGGTGTACTAGTGCTAAGCATTACAGCAGTGGTGTTCTAGTGCCAAGCATTACAGCAGTGGTGTTCTAGTGCCAAGCATTACAGCAGTGGTGCTCTAGTGCCAAGCATTACAGCAGTGGTGTTCTAGTGCCAAGCATTACAGCAGTGGTGTTCTAGTGCCAAGCATTACAGCAGTGGTGCACTAGTGCCAAGCATTACAGCAGTGGTGTACTAGTGCTAAGCATTACAGCAGTGGTGTTCTAGTGCCAAGCATTACAGCAGTGGTGTACTAGTGCCAAACATTACAGCAGTGGTGTACTAGTGCCAAGCATTACAGCAGTGGTGTTCTAGTGCCAAACATTACAGCAGTGGTTTACTAGTGCCAAACATTACAGCAGTGGTGTACTAGTGCCAAGCATTACAGCAGTGGTGTTCTAGTGCCAAGCATTACAGCAGTGGTGTACTAGTGCCAAACATTACAGCAGTGGTGTACTAGTGCCAAGCATTACAGCAGTGGTGTACTAGTGCCAAACATTACAGCAGTGGTGCTCTAGTGCCAAACATTACAGCAGTGGTGTACTAGTGCCAAGCATTACAGCAGTGGTGTTCTAGTGCCAAGCATTACAGCAGTGGTGTACTAGTGCCAAACATTACAGCAGTGGTGTACTAGTGCCAAGCATTACAGCAGTGGTGTACTAGTGCCAAGCATTACAGCAGTGGTGTACTAGTGCCAAGCATTACAGCAGTGGTGTACTAGTGCCAAACATTACAGCAGTGGTGTTCTAGTGCCAAACATTACAGCAGTGGTGTACTAGTGCCAAGCATTACAGCAGTGGTGTACTAGTGCCAAACATTACAGCAGTGGTGTACTAGTGCCAAGCATTACAGCAGTGGTGTACTAGTGCCAAGCATTACAGCAGTGGTGTACTAGTGCTAAGCATTACAGCAGTGGTGTTCTAGTGCCAAACATTACAGCAGTGGTGTACTAGTGCCAAGCATTACAGCAGTGGTGTACTAGTGCCAAGCATTACAGCAGTGGTGTACTAGTGCCAAGCGTAAAACACCCCAGTTGGTGCTCTACTCTCCTCTTTCTTCCCCTTTCCTTTGTTCCGAATGGACACGGTTTCTTTTTTCACAAATAAACAATTGAGTACTATTCTATTCCCTCCCAACGTGTACCTTCATTGAGCAGGTCGATGACATCATTGGCGTTGAAGCTGAGCTCATCGGTGTCCTGGCCAGCGTACTGGTACAACGCCCGGCAACGTGGGCCCATGGGGCGGGGCTGGGCCTTGGACCGGCTGGATGGGGCCGGGGGCGGCCGCTGGCTGCTGATACTCCTCCTCCTCTGCATTCTGAAGAGAGGTATAAAGGGATGAGATATACTGGGAGAGAGATGAGGGCTCAAGTTCTATCCTTCACTTTAGATAGTATATTTTTGTGAATGCCCAATGTATGCTCAGTTTATTCAGCTCACCCAGACACGCCCTGGTCAGGCACGTTGAGGAAGTCCAGGTTCCCCTGTTGAGTCTGAGTCTGAGCCGGGCCTCGTCTGGGATTCTGGGAGCCCAGTTTGGGGAGGACGGCGCTGGGGGGGCGGTTCTGTTTCTGGGAGGTATAGGTGTGGTGCTGGGGCGGTGGAGCACCTCTACCTCTGGGTGCACCATTCTGGGACCCTAGTCAAAGAAGAGGAACAGAGATACAAGGTAAACACAAGACAGACATACAGTACATCCATTCATACACTAATAACTCAACATAATTATCATGGTGGTGGTACACAGTAGTAAGGATTGCAAGTCCATGTTCATGGAGTGATTGTTGCCGATGACGTAGGAACATGTCTGAACAGATTCATGAGTTTACCTCTACTGGGAGGTTGACTCCTGCCGCCTGCACGGATCTGTAGCGCTCCCTTCTTGGTGGGCTCTGACAAAATAAACATGTTGATTTTTAAAGGATGACATATTAGGAAAAATAATATATGTTATATGTCAAGTCAGCCTGAGTAATCTATAGATATACACTCTCTTTTCTCTTTTCTCCTTCTGCATGTGCTTCTCTCTCTTCCTGTTACTCACTGGAGGTCTTGGGCAGGCCATCTCCCACCGTGATGGTGAGGGTCTTTCCAGCTGGTTTGATCTCTGCCAGGTCCCCCTGTCCCCTCTGGAACACCACAACACGGGTGCCCCCTCCTCCCCAGCCCTCCTTCTTCACCCGGAACTCCAGCCTACAGAGAGCCACAACGACGGATGATTTTACTAGATGCTTTTATCCAAAGTTAATCCAATCTACTAAACCATGAAGTCATACAGCAAGGATTTCGCTATCCAGTATGTGTGTAGTCCTACCTGTCATTGAAGGAGAGAGACAGCTTGTTCTTGGTCACCTCTTCATAGCGCTTACAGAGCAAGCTGAGGAACTCAGTCTTGAAGTTGGACTCTAGCAGACTATCATACTGAGTCTCATGCACGATGAAGAAATCATCCTGTCTCATACTACAGGGAGAGGGAGAAATATATAAATTTAGAGTTTTACGGGATTGGCATTGGTAGAAGAAGTGTCATACCCATCACAGGCGGGTGATATAATTGCACAATGCAGAGTTTAAAAAGATCCTGTGTTATCAGTTCCTGTTTTATCTTAAACCACACTAACCACAAAAACTCCCATTGACACTGCCTGGAGATGACATCACACTGCACTGTTACATGCTGATCTAACTTCAGCAGTGAGAAAAAAGCTTTACCTGAGAGAGATAGAGTGGATACTCTCAAACTCCAGCTTCCTTTTTAAGACCTCCTTTATCTGTCCCTTCTCTGGCCCCTTCTTCACCTTCTCTCTGCCTATGAGGTAGATGCCTTTGGGAGACAGAATGAGGTCCCTCTTGATGGACTGGAGAGAGATAATGGAAGAGAGTGAGTGGGTATAAATGGAAGAAGTAAGAAGTCAACCCCATGCTGTGCTGTTAACCCCGGCGTTGGCTCGGTTTTCCTCACCACTCTGTGGTGGAGGAAGTGGTATGCTCACCTTGAACCTGCGGTCAAACTTGTTGACAGAGTCTGCGAAGTCGACTCGCTCTCTCTTGGCCAGGAACTGTCTGAGCTCAGGCCTCTGCTCCAGTCCCAGATAGTCTCCTACAAAGTTCCTGTTGATGCTGTTCCTCCTCCGCTCCTTAGAGTTATACAGGATGTCTGAAGCTGGAGACCACATGGGAGAGAGAGTTCCTGGGAATGTTAAGACCCTCTGAGGGCATATATTCATTGCTGTATATCCAAATTGATTTATGTATAATCATTTTTCTTTCTTGTTCCATCCCCACACTTCTCCAGGTGTCACACCCTGACCATAGTGAGCTGTTTATTTTCTATGTTGGTTAGGTCGGGGTGTGATTAAGGGTGGGTTATCTAGGGGAATTGTATATCTATGTTGGCCTGGTATGGTTCTCTATCAGAGGCAGCTGTTTATCATTGTCTCTGATTGGGCTCATATTTAGGTAGCCATTTCCCCATTGTACTTTGTGGGATCTTGTCTATGTATAGTTGCCTGTGAGTATTATTATAGCTTCACGTTTCATTTGTTCGCTTTGTTGTTTTGTTCTTTGAAGTTTTCTATTCCAAAATAAAGGATGGAAACATACCACGCTGCATCTTGGTCTACTCCTTATGAGGAACGTGACACCAGGATCATTGACACACTCACCGTCTTCCCTCATCTGTTCATATTTCCGCCTGGCGATGTGCTTCCTCCAGGCCTTCTGGATGGTCCTGGCGAACGTGTCGAATTTCCTCTCCCGCATCTCCTCCAATAGGAAGAGCTAGAGGAGACGGAGGGAAGAGGGAATGCTTAGATCAAATAAACTATTTTGCAGTGTAATACCTCACACCTTTTAATACAGTTAATTTATTCACCCTTAAACCCGGGAAGTCCCATTGAGATGAATGAAACAGCACTTTTCCCAGGGAGAACTACAGTATATGGGCCCCTACCGACTCTGGGGCCTTGACAAAGACCTTGGAGCGTCCCATCTGGTACTGGTCTGTGTCCATGTTGACAGAGCGGAGGAGATGCAGGACCCCCTGCTGCTCTCCCCCCCGCCAGCACGGCCACGTCTCTGCCGTCAGGATGGCGTACCTGTAGGCCAAACACAGTGAGTCAGGTACTGGGTAGAGCATACAGTAGACTCTCCATCCCCCCACACACACTGAGAGGACACCCAGCAGACACTGAAGGACACACACCTAAGAGTAAGTAAGACTCACCTCTGTAGGAACTTATTGAAGACTCTGCGGTAGGCGTAGCCGGCTCGACGCACACGGATATTCTCCCGCAGCCCAAGGTACTCCACCTGGTGCTTCGCCCTAAACACACACACACACACACACACACACACACACACACACACACACACACACACACACACACACACACACACACACACACAGGTTCAATATCACCTATGTTCTAATGTTCCAAACTAGAGAATTATAGCACCTGAATTCTTCTGAAATCCCTAAATAATCTGCTATTGTATATAATGTCTGTTAGGGGGTGTTATAGGGACACACCGACTCTCTTCCCAGTCCTTGGGTCTCTTAGTCTCGTTGGGTTTGATACATCGGATATAGTGGGGGGTGCACTTCATCAACGTGTTCACCAGATCATTGGCTTGTTTCTGCAGAGAGAACATAAGGGATGGATGTACCACCACGTACTGATAAGCTGAACTCTTTGCGAGTGCTGTTACACTCAGCTACTGAACCATAGTTCTGGTACAGTAGTAGAGTGGGGACTGTTACCTTGATCTTACAGCTAGCAGTGGTGGGCCTGCTCTTCTTGTCTGTGTTGAGGTTTTCAGGGAAGAGGCTGCGGATGAAGGCACTGTGGGGACAAGATGGAGGATCATATTGAATTGCTTTTCACATTACGTTAGGCTTGCAAGCATTTTAACTAGGTAGCCTATGAAAACAAAAACTAAAAGTGTACTGAATGGCAGAGTCATGAAAGAGAGGAGGATGGCATTGGGATTCAACTTTTTGTTTTTCACTTGCGCGAGAAAGCACGCACACACAGAAATCAGTACCATGGACAGCCACATGATATTTTGCAACATTGATTGGGACTACATTGTTTTTGTTAGTTTTCAATGCATTTCATTTAACTCTGTGGTTCTAAATCAGTAGTTGTTTAGTAAACTGTCAAAACCATGAACTTGCTTGACAGTACTGCAGGCAATATACAGTAACTGTCTGTTAATGCAATACTTGCTTAGTGGACTTCACCGGACAGATGTTGCTGTCCGCTTTTGTGATTAAACAAATGTATGTGCAGTTGAATTTATTCGGCCACTGTGTGACTGTTGTCTTTTTGTTGTTACGGCCTTATTGTATATCACGGTGGCGTATAAACGAGCAAACAACACAAATATGAAATATCTAGCTAGATAAAAACTAAAAGCTTCCAGCAAAGGTCAGCACCTTCAGTTCTGAGTTCCGACACTTGTCAGATGGTAGTGTAACATCTGAAGCTTGGAACGTCATCATCAGGTGGCGTTGTTACTTTGTTACAAGCATCGCTACGTTGTGTCGAATCAGAAGTGCTTCGAAAACTGCATCGGAGTGTCGGAGCTCCGGTATCAATCGTCCCATCACTAGGGAGCAATAATAAATATTCTGTTGCACTCTTCAGTTGGCTCCTCTTTCCTATATTAAGAGGCTTGAAAAATTATTATTGTGATATAATGTTTATGTCATTGAGAAATTTGGCCATAGAATCAATGACCGAAAAAATACGTATTTTCAATGTCTGTATAATATGTATTTTTGACGTCCGGAAAATACATATTTTCACCTTTCATTCAGCACCTAAAATGCACCTGATTTCAACATCAGGAAAATTCTGCACGTATTTTCAACGTCCAGAAAATGTGTTATTTTCGATGTCCGGAAAATATGTATTTTCGATGTCCATAAATTGTATTATCGACGTGAAGAACATATGCATTTTCACCATTCGTTCAGCACATAAAATGAACCTGACATCCAAGTCTGGAAAAGAGGTCTAAAAGATGTCTTTCAACGTCATTTTGCTTACTGGGATGTGTCAGTTCAGGTAAAGATAGAGGAATACATACTGTTCGCTGCTCTGCATCAGTTCAATAAGGTCAGTAAAAAGCACATCCCGGTTTCTCTCACAGAAGCCGTTTATTTCGTAGGAGACCTGAGGTGACAGATAATGCATTATGTGTAAGTCTTAAAATTCACAGCAACCTTCACACCTCACCCATATGTCTACCCACATGAAGTGTTTACTTAAATCAGTTTTGAGTTTAAAACTCTTGTCTTCTCCTGGTACTCACCTTGCCTGCATAGTGGTGGATGACGAAGCCCGAGTTCCAGCTGTTGAAGTGTTCGTGTGTGCCCACCGCCGCCGAGAGCTTCTGGAGCAAGGTGCCGTCTGCCCCCTCACCCTTGGCATGCATGGTGGCACACACATCATCCAGCACACTCATGATGCCTGGCGGGTTCTGGAGGGGATTGTTAGACATTTAGAGTGGTAGCCACTAATAGAATATACAGACACATCCAAATTGATTGGCACCATTGATAAAGTTTAGCAAAAACGACGGTATAATATAAATAATACAGTGAGCTCCAAAAGTATTGGGACAGTGACAATAGTGCTATTGTTTTCCCATATTTCTACTCTACAAACTTTTTGGATGCATTTGCTGTTTGTTTTGGTTGTGTTTCAGATCCTGGGGTCACCAAGTCTCCAAATCTACAGTAGACGACACCTCCGTGCCAATAGGCTAATTGGATTGAAACCGGGTGCTATGGTCAGATGAGACGAAAATAGAGCTCTTTGACACACACACCAGTGGTGTTTGGTCTTGATAGAAGGATGCATATGCAGACAATAACCATATGCAGACAATAATAATACCTACTGTCAAATATGCTGGTGGATCTTTGATGTTATGGGGATCATGAACTCTACCAAGTACCAGGACATTTTAGCCAAAAAACCTGGTTGCCTCTGCCAGGAACCTTAAACTTGGCCTTCCAGCAAGACAATGAACCCAAGCAACATCAAAATCCACAAAGAATTTGTTAATTGTACACAAAATCAACATTTTGCAATGGCCATCTCAGTCTCTTTACTTGAACCCCATTGAAAACCTGTGGTTTATATTGAAGAGGGCAGTCCATAAGCACAGACCGAAAGATATCAAGGATCTGGAAATATTCTGTGTGGAGGAATGGTCTAAGATCCCTCCCAATGTGATCTTCAATCTCATAAAATATTATAGGAAAAGGCTACATCCGCGTAAAGGGGAGGTTTGCACAAAGTATTGAAAACAGGGTTGCCAAAAATGTTGACACCTATCTTTAAAAAAATGTTTGTATCACTTGTTAAACTAAATATTTTTATTTGAGCATTTATTAGTATAAAATCATTATTTACAGTACCAGTCAAACGTTTGGCCTCACCTACTCATTCAAGGGTTTTTCTTTATTTTTATTATGTTCTACATTGTAGAATAATAGTGAAGATATCAAAACTATGAAATAACACTTTTGGAATTATGTAGTAACCAAAAAAGTGTAAAACAAATACAAATATATTTTATATTTGAGATTCTTCAAAGTAGCTACTCTTTGCCTTGATGACAGCTTTGCACATTATTGGCATTCTGTCAACCAGCTTCATGAGGTAGTCACCTGGAATGCATTTCAATTAACAGGTGTGCCTTGTAAAAATGTATTTCCTTCTTAATGCATTTGAGCCAATCAGTTGTGTTGTGACAAGGAAGGGGTGGTATACAGAAGATAGCCCTATTTGGTAAAAGACCAAGTCTATATTATGGCAAGAACAGCTCAAATAAGCAAAGAGAAACAACAGTCCATCATTACTTTAAGACATGAAGATCAGTCAATACGGAACATTTCAAGAACCAACTGCAGTAGCAGTTGCAGTAGCAAAAACCATCAAGCGCTATGATGAAACTGGCTCTCATGAGGACCGCCACAGGAAAGGAAGACCCAGAGTAACTTCTGCTGCAGAGGATAAGTTCATTAGAGTTAACTGCACCTCAGATTGCAGCCCAAATAAATGCTTCACAGTGTTCAAGTAACAGACACATCTCAACATCAACTGTTCAGATGAGACTACGTGAATCAGGCCTTCATGGTCGAATTGTTACAAAGAAACCACTTCTAAAGGACAACAATAATAATAAGAGACTTGCTTGGACAAAGAAACACAAGCGATGGACATTAGACGGGTGGAAATCTGTCCTTTGGTCTGATGAGTCCAAATTTGAGATTTTTGGTTCCAACCGCTGTGTCTTTGTGAAACGCGGAGTAGGTGAACGGATGATGATGTGTGGTTCCACATGTGTGGTTCCCACTGTGAAGCATGGAAGAGGTGGTGTGATGGGGTGGGGGTGCTTTACTGGTAACACTATCTATTATTTATTTAGAATTCAAGGCACACTTAACCAGCATGGCTTCCACAGCATTCTGCAACGATATGCCATCCCATCTAGTTTGTGCTTAGTGGGACTATCATTTGTTTTTCAACAGGACAATGACCCACCACACCTCCAGGCTGTATAAGGGCTATTTGACCAAGAAGGAGAGTGATGGAGTGCTGCATCAGATGACCTGGCCTCCACAATCACCTGACCTCAACCCAATTGAGATGGTTTGGGATGAGTTGAACCGTAGAGTGAAAGAAAAGCAGCAATAGAATGCTGAGCATATGTGGGAACTCCTTCAAGACTGTTGGAAAAGCATTCCAGGTGAATCTGGTTAAGAGAATGCCAAGAGTGTGCAAAGCTGTCATCAAAGCAAAGGGTGGCAACTTTGAAGAATCTCAAATATAAAATATATTTTGATTTGTTTAACTTTTTTTTTGGTTACTACATGATTCCGTGTGTGCTATTTCATAGTTTTGATGTCTTCACTATTATTCTACAATGTAGAAAATAGGAAAAATAAAGAAAAACCCTTGAATGAGTAGGGTTGACCAAACTTTGACTGGTATTGTATTGCGTAGCAGTCGGACGTGTGTTTTGTCTTGTCCCGTCCTGTCTGGTGTAAATATAGTTTTCCTCGTTTTTTTCTGTATATATTTCGTACATATTTTAATCTCACTTTCCAACTACAGGCTGAATATACTCTCCTGCAACCCGCATCACCCAATGTGGTACGGATTTGCTTTTTCTATACTTTAGAACCGGAACCCCCATCAGAAGCTAGCCAGCTAACTAGCTACTAGCTAGTACTCAGTTAGCCACTGCTAGTGGTCTTCAAAGTTAACTAGGACACCAGCGCGACATCAACCCAGAGCATATCAGACTGCTTTTTCTCTACCACATCTCCGGATTCCTACCGCAAGCTCTGAATCTTTACACCGGATCATCGCAACTAGCTAGCTGCAATCCGAGTGGCTACTCCTGGCTAACGTCTCTGTCCCAAAGCAAGCACCAGTTAGCCTTGAGCTAGCCTCGAGCTAAGCCCATCTCCCGACTAGCCGAAGAGGTCCAACAGCAAATTGTTGGGCTACAATACCTCTTTTGCCAATTGGCTGCCGACACGGAGCCCCGCCGATCCATCACGGCTGGTCCGCCGACATAATCGTCCGAGGTGGTTTCAACAGGCTTTTCCGTTGCGACATCGCCAAAGATCCATCTGCTGGCCAAGGCCCGCGAGCTTTCTGAATCGCTGTGTCTCCAGCTCACCTAGCGTACTAGAGCACCTGTAGCATACTCCTGGGCTACAATTACCCGGGCCCACGACCGGTCTGTCGATGTCACCGCATGAAGAGGAATAAACAGACTCACCCCATCGCGGCTAACTCTCTAGCCCTCGCTATCTCCCTGCTTGCTAATTCGGCCTGCTAACGGCTAGCTTGTCTAGCTCCGGTCCGCTAACTGCTACCTTGTCTAGCCCGGGCCTACGAACTGTTAGCTTGTTAGCACAGGCCTGCTAACCGTCTGAATCACCGCGTCCCAAACACTCTCTGGACCCATTTACTTTCTATCTCTTTTTGATTTTTAACTTGTTTCCGGAAACCTGCCTCACCCAATGTGATGCGGAATCGCTGTTACTTTTAATTTTTTTTATGACACACTCAAGAACCTCCAGACGCTAACCAGCTAACTAGCTACAAGCTATTTAGTCATTGTTATTTTTTATTTTTTTAAAACCTGGATAACACTCGCCAGTCCAGCTTCCCTGCCCATCCACCGCTGCCCCCTGGACACTGATCTCTTGGCTACATAGCTGACGCACGCTGGACTGTCCATTAATCACGGTACTCCATTCTGCTTGTTTGTTTTATCTGTCGGCCCCGTTGCCTAGTCAACGCCATTTTACCTGCTGTTTGTTGTGCTAGCTGATTAGCCTCGCCTACTGTTTTTAGCTAGCTTTCCCAATTCAACACCTGTGATTACTGTATGCCTCGCTGTATGTCTCTCTCAAATGTCAATATGCCTTGTATACTGTTGTTCAGGTTAGTTATCATTGTTTTAGTTCACAATGGAGCCCCTAGATCCACTCTTCATACCCCTGTTACCTCCTTTGTCCCACCTCCCACACATGCGGTGACCTCACCCATTACAACCAGCATGTCCAGAGATACAACCTCTCTCATCATCACCCAGTGCCTGGGCTTACCTCCGCTGTACCCGCACCCCACCATACCCCTGTCTGCGCATTATGCCCTGAATATATTCTACCATGCCCAGAAACCTGCTCCTCTTATCCTCTGCCCCCAACGCTCTAGGCGACCAGTTTTGATAGCCTTTAGCCGCACCCTCATACTACTCCTTCTCTGTTCCGCGGGTGATGTGGAGGTAAACCCAGGCCCTGCATGTCCCCAGGTACCCTCATTTGTTGACTTTTGTGATCGAAAAAGCCTTGGTTTTATGCATGTCAACATCAGAAGCCTCCTCCCTAAGTTTGTTTTACTCACTGCTTTAGCACACTCTGATAACCCTGATGTCCTTGCCGTGTCTGAATCCTGGCTCAGGAAGGCCACCAAAAATTCAGAGATTTCCCATACCCAACTATAACATCTTCCGTCAAGATAGAACTGCCAAAGGGGGCGGAGTTGCAGTCTACTGCAGAGATAGCCTGCAAAGTAATGTCATACTTTCCAGGTCCATACCCAAACAGTTCGAACTACTAATTTTGAAAATTACTCTCTCCAGAAATAAGTCTCTCACTGTTGCCGCCTGCTACCGACCACCCTCAGCTCCCAGCTGTGCCCTGGACACCATTTGTGAATTGATCGCCCCCATCTAGCTTCAGAGTTTGTTCTGTTAGGTGACCTAAACTGGGATATGCTTAACACCCCGGCAGTCCTACAATCTAAGCTAGATGCCCTCAATCTCACTCAAATCATCAAGGAACCCACCAGGTACAACCCTAACTCTGTAAACAAGGGCACCCTCATAGACGTCATCCTGACCAACTGGCCCTCCAAATACACCTCCGCTGTCTTCAACCAGGATCTCAGCGATCACTGCCTCATTGCCTGTATCCGCCACGGAGCCGCAGTCAAACGACCACCCCTCATCACTGTCAAACGCTCCCTAAAACACTTCTGTGAGCAGGCCTTTCTAATCGACCGGGCCCGGGTATCCTGGAAGGACATTGACCTCATCCCGTCAGTTGAGGATGCCTGGTCATTCTTTAAAAGTAACTTCCTCACCATTTTAGATAAGCATGCTCCGTTCAAAAAATGCAGAACCAAGAACAGATACAGCCCTTGGTTCACTCCAGACCTGACTGCCCTCGACCAGCACAAAAACATCCTGTGGCGGACTGCAATAGCATCGAATAGTCCCCGTGATATGCAACTGTTCAGGGAAGTCAGGAACCAATACACGCAGTCAGTCAGGAAAGCTAAGGCCAGCTTCTTCAGGCAGAAGTTTGCATCCTGTAGCTCCAACTCCAAAAGTTCTGGGACACTGTGAAGTCCATGGAGAACAAGAGCACCTCCTCCCAGCTGCCCACTGCACTGAGGCTAGGTAACACGGTCTCCACCGATAAATCCATGATTATCGAAAACTTCAATAAGCATTTCTCAACGGCTAGCCATGCCTTCCGCTTGGCTACTCCAACCTCGGCCAACAGCTCCGCCCCCCCCGCAGCTCCTCGCCCAAGCCTCTCCAGGTTCTCCTTTACCCAAATCCAGATAGCAGATGTTCTGAAAGAGCTGCAAAACCTGGACCCGTACAAATCAGCTGGGCTTGACAATCTGCCGCCATTGTCGCAACCCCTATTACCAGCCTGTTCAACCTCTCTTTCATATCGTCTGAGATCCCCAAGGATTGGAAAGCTGCCGCAGTCATCCCCCTCTTCAAAGGGGGAGACACCCTGGACCCAAACTGTTATAGACCTATATCCATCCTGCCCTGCCTATCTAAGGTCTTCGAAAGCCAAGTCAACAAACAGGTCACTGACCCTCTCGAATCCCACCGTACCTTCTCCGCTGTGCAATCTGGTTTCCGAGCCGGTCACGGGTGCACCTCAGCCACACTCAAGGTACTAAACGATATCATAACCGCCATCGATAAAAGACAGTACTGTGCAGCCGTCTTCATCGACCTTGCCAAGGCTTTCGACTCTGTCAATCACCATATTCTTATCGGCAGACTCAATAGCCTCGGTTTTTCGGATGACTGCCTTGCCTGGTTCACCAATTACTTTGCAGACAGAGTTCAGTGTGTCAAATCGGAGGGCATGCTGTCCGGTCCTCTGGCAGTCTCTGTGGGGGTGCCACAGGGTTCAATTCTCGGGCCAACTCTTTTCTCTGTATATATCAATGATGTTGCTCTTGCTGCGGGCGATTCCCTGATCCACCTCTACGCAGACGACACCATTCTATATACTTTCGGCCCGTCATTGGACACTGTGCTATCTAACCTCCAAACGAGCTTCAATGCCATACAGCACTTCTTCCGTGGCCTCCAACTGCTCTTAAACGCTAGTAAAACCAAATGCATGCTTTTCAACCGATCGCTGCCTGCACCCGCATGCCCGACTAGCATCACCACCCTGGATGGTTCCGACCTTGAATATGTGGACATCTATAAGTACCTAGGTGTCTGGCTAGACTGCAAACTCTCCTTCCAGACTCACATCAAACATCTCCAATCGAAAATCAAATCAAGAGTCGGCTTTCTATTCCGCAACAAAGCCTCCTTCACTCACGCCGCCATGCTTACCCTAGTAAAACTGACTATCCTACCGATCCTCGACTTCGGCGATGTCATCTACAAAATGGCTTCCAACACTCTACTCAGCAAACTGGATGCAGTCTATCACAGTGCCATCCGTTTTGTCACTAAAGCACCTTATACCACCCACCACTGCGACTTGTATGCTCTAGTCGGCTGGCCCTCGCTACATATTCTTCGCCAGACCCACTGGCTCCAGGTCATCTACAAGTCCATGCTAGGTAAAGCTCCGCCTTATCTCAGTTCACTGGTCACGATGGCAACACCCATCCGTAGCACGCGCTCCAGCAGGTGTATCTCACTGATCATCCCTAAAGCCAACACCTCATTTGGCCGCCTTTCGTTCCAGTACTCTGCTGCCTGTGACTGGAACGAACTGCAAAAATCGCTGAAGTTGGAGACTTTTATCTCCCTCACCAACTTCAAACATCAGCTATCCGAGCAGCTAACCGATCGCTGCAGCTGTACATAGTCTATTGGTAAATAGCCCACCCATTTTCACCTACCTCATTCCCATACTGTTTTTATACTGTTTTTTATTTATTTACTTTTCTGCTCTTTTGCACACCAATATCTCTAACTGTACATGACCATCTGATCATTTATCACTCCAGTGTTAATCTGCAAAATTGTAATTATTCGCCTACCTCCTCATGCCTTTTGCACACATTGTATATAGACTGCCCCTTTTTTTCTACTGTGTTATTGACTTGTTAATTGTTTACTCCATGTGTAACTCTGTGTTGTCTGTTCACACTGCTATGCTTTATCTTGGCCAGGTCGCAGTTGCAAATGAGAACTTGTTCTCAACTAGCCTACCTGGTTAAATAAAGGTGAAATAAAAATTTAAAAAAATAAAAAATAGTATTTTTTGCTCATCTTTATTAAGGGTGCCAATAATTTTGGATGTGACTGTAGACACAGTTGAGGAGATATTGTATAATTTTGAGCTTACCAACTTATTCTCGATGAGGTCACAGACAACCTTGTTGTTGAAATACTCAATTGGAGTCCACTTGATGCCTTCCTGAACATACTCTTCCTGGGAGAAACACAGGGAGATAGACAATGCCAATATAACTATTAAACAACATCCAAGACACCGCTTAAAGAAATGAAAAGTGTTGATGTTTGAGAGTGGTTTGTACCTGTTCAGCCTTCAGTGTCAACTCAATAAATATCTGCTGTAGCTTCTCGTTGACAAAGTTGATGCAGAATTGCTCAAACCCATTCCTCTGTCAGAGGAACACATCCAGGTTAGAGACAATGTTACAACATATTATCATCATACCTGTGTTTTGTCTCGTTATCCCATCAGAGATGTACATTTCTATTGATTTAATATTTGATTTACCTGGAATATCTCAAAGCCATATATGTCAAGAACGCCGATGCTGTATTCTTCATGAGGTTTCTGTATGGCTTTGTTTATGGCCTGGTAGGGGGATAATTAGTTAGTATGAAACGGACGTGTCGTTACTGTATTTATGTCTCTGTGTGTATCATTGCAGTTTATAGTAGATGTCCCTAACCTCCACCAGGTAGTCAAAGAGCCGTGTGTAAAGGGCCTTAGCCAGGGCGTCGCGGGTGTAGGTGGCTTGTTCCTGGTTAAGAGTCACATCGATGGATTCAGACTTTCCACCCCACTTCGAGTCCATCTTTCTGCTGGTCAGTTTGTCTTGCAGGCGCGTTGGGTCAACGCCCAGCAGATAGGCAGGGAAGGCAAGCACTGGGAGGGAGAAAATACAAACAGAACATAACACAACACATGACAAATATATACATTTGTCTACATAATGGCAAATTGCTTGAGCTACTATCCCCAATGTCTCCAATGTGTTTTTCCATCTTCACTGGGGACATTTACAAATGTATTATGCATGTTTGCACGTTCTCATGTCTCCCACTCACAGTCAGTGCTCTCCACCTTGCCATAGTTGCCTGCCTCTATGAAGCTGATGTTTCCAAGGTGCAGGATTCCTGCTATGATCTGCAGCGCCTGAGCCTGGTGGGCCACTGGGATCCCAATCACATGCATGGCTTCCTGTGGACAAAATACAACAGAGAGGCATTACTCCTGTTCCAGACAACACACAACAACATCTAGAATTGGGACTGAGGGAATATGATGGAAGAATACGCAGCAGAACAGTATATTTTGCAAATTATAAGCCTGTGTTACGAATATACACTATCGTTCAAAAGTTTGCTGTCACTTAGCTGGAAACAGCTGATTTTTTAATTAATATTTTTTAATTTAACCAGGCAAGTCAGTTAAGAACAAATTCTTATTTTACAATGACAGCCTACCAGGGAACAGTGGTTTAACTGCCTTGTTCAGGGACAGGACAACACATTTTTACCTTGTCAGCTCAGGGATTCGATCCAGCAACCTATCGGTTACTGGTCTAATGGTCAAACCACTAGGCTACCTGCCACCCCAATGTTTGTCTATGGAGATTGCATGGCGGTGTGCTCGATTTTATACAGCTGTCAGCAACGGGTGTGGTAGCTCCGTTGCTGACAGGCGTATATCTATATAGGCATACAGAGGCCCATGATCAGCAAATCAAATCAAATCAAATGTATTTATAAAGCCCGTCTTACATCAGCTGATGTCACAAAGTGCTGTACAGAAACCCAGCCTTAAAACCCAAACAGCAAGCAATACAGGTGTAGAAGCACAGTGGCTAGGAAAAACTCCATAGAAAGGCCAGAACCTAGGAAGAAACCTAGAGAGGAACCAGGCTCTGAGGGGTGGCCAGTCCTCTTCTGGCTGTGCCGGGTGGAGATTATAACAAAACATGGCCAAGATGTTCAAATGTTCATAGATGGCCAGCAGGGTCAAATAATAATAATCACAGTGGTTGAAGAGCAACCATCACTCCTGTGTTCCAATGGCACTTTGTGTTAGCTAATCCACGTTTATAATTTTAAAAGGCAAATTGATCATTGGAAAACCCTTTTTCAATTATGTTTGCATAGCTGAAAGCTGTTGTTCTGATTAAAGAAGCAATAAAACTGGCCTTCTTTATACTAGTTGATTAGTCAAATCAAGTCAAATCAAATCAAAGTTTATTTGTCACGTGTGCCGAATACAACAATACCTTACAGTGAAATGCTTACTTACAGACTCTAACCAATAGTGCAAAAAAGGTATTAGGTGAACAATAGGTAAGTAAATAAATAAAAACAACAGTAAAAAGACAGTGAAAAACAGTTGCGAGGCTATAAAAGTAGCGAGGCTACATACAGACACCGGTTAGTCAGGCTGATTGAGGTAGAATGTACATGTAGATATGGTTAAAGTGACTATGCATATATGATGGACAGAGAGTAGCAGTAGCGTAAAATAGTTTTACATTAAAAAAAATAAAAAAATATTTCACCTTTATTTAACCAGGTAGGCTAGTTGAGAACAAGTTCTCATTTACAACTGCGACCTGGCCAAGATAAAGCATAGCAGTGTGAACAGATAACAACACAGAGTTACACATGGAGTAAACAATAAACAAGTCAATAACACAGTAGAAAAAAAGAAAGAGTCTATATACATTGTGTGCAAAAGGCATGAGGAGGTAGGCGAATAATTACAATTTAGCAGAGTGATAAATTATCAGATGGTCATGTGCAGGTAGAGATACTGGTGTGCAAAAGAGCAGAAAAGTAAATAAATAAAAACAGTATGGGGATGAGGTAGTTGAATTGGGTGGGCTATTTACCGATGGACTATGTACAGCTGCAGCGATCGGTTAGCTGCTCAGATAGCAGATGTTTAAAGTTGGTGAGGGCGATAAAAGTCTCCAACTTAAGCGATTTTTGCAATTTGTTCCAGTCACAGGCAGCAGAAAACTGGAAGGAAAGGGGGCCAAATGAGGTGTTGGCTTTAGGGATGATCAGTGAGATACACCTGCTGGAGCGCGTGCTACGGGTGGGTGTTGCCATTGTGACCAGTGAACTGAGATAAGGCGGAGCTTTACCTAGCATGGACTTGTAGATGACCTGGAGCCAGTGGATCTGGCGACGAATATGTAGCGAGGGCCAGCCGACTAGAGCATACAGGTCGCAGTTGTGGGTGGTATAAGGTGCTTTAGTAACAAAACAGATGGCACTGTGATAAACTGCATCCAGTTTGCTGAGTAGAGTATTGGAAGCTATTTTGTAGATGACATGGCCGAAGTCGAGGATCGGTAGGATAGTCAGTTTTACTTGGGTAAGCTTGGCGGCGTGAGAGAAGGAGGCTTTGTTGCGGAATAGAAAGCCGACTCTTGATTTGATTTTCGATTGGAGATGTTTGATATGAGTATGGAAGGAGAGTTTGCAGTCTAGCCAGAGAAATGAAGGCTATTCCATGCGATAAATTGGCAAGAAACAACTGAAGATCTCGTACAACACTGTGTACTACTCCCTTCACAGAACAGCGCAAACTGGCGCTAACCAGAATAGAAAGAGGAGCGGGAGGCTGATAAGAGAATTACGTTCTCCAGGTACATCACCCAATTGAATTATATTACCCTCAGTCTGCAAACCAGAATTTGTAAGATCCTGGTTGATTGAAACAGACGGAGGTCCAGCTAAAATAGTCAAAAAGGTTTATTCACGGAACGTTCTGAAGTCAAGAATACAAAACATTTCATTTTATACTGACTTCTCACGCCCACACATTCACACATCCATACGCACACGCACACACACAAACAGACGCACATACACACATTACCCACACACACATGCACACAAACAGACGCACACACATGTCCTGCTACGCACACACTGTCTGTCTCACTACCCAACCGACAGAGATTAGTGACCTTGTCCTTGAGACGTACTCCCCGTTCTCTCCCATATCTCTAGTCAGGTCGGCACCAAGCTTAGACAGTCTGTGTTTAAAATACCATAAAGACATATTGTTTTACCCTAATTCTGACTAGGACTACACATTTATTGATTATGATTGTATACATTCTAATCAATTCCATACAATTATATGTTTCAGGGCGGAATATTCGAATCATTCAATTAACAGACAATTCTCACCTATCAGAGGCCCCGGTGCACAACTGAGCAAGAGGACAAGTACATTAGAGTGTCTAGTTTGAGAAACAGACAAGTCCTCAACTGGCAGCTTCATTAAATAGTTCCCGCAAAACACCAGTCTCAACATCAACAGTGAAGAGGCGACTCCGGGATGCTGGCCTTCTAGGCAGAGTTGCAAAGAAAAACCCATATCTCAGATTGGCCAATAGAAATACAAGATTGAGGTGGACAAAAGAACACAGACACTGGACAGAGGAAGATTGGAAAAAAGTGTTATGGACAGGTGAATCTAAGTTTGAGGTGTTCGGATCACAAAGAAGAACATTCGTGAGACGCGGTGCTTGACGCCATCTGTCAAGCATGGTGGAGGCAATGTGTTGGTCTGGGGGTGCTTTGGTGGTGGTAAAGTGGGAGATTTGTACAGGGTAAAAGGGATCTTGAAGGAAGGCTATCACTCCATTTTGCAACGCCATACCCTGTGGACGGTGCTCAATTGGAGCCAATTTCCTCCTACAACAGGACAACGACCCAAAGCACAGCTACAAACTACGCAATAACTATTTAGGGAAGAAGTAGTCAGCTGGTATTCGGTCTATAATGAAGTGGCCAGCACAGATCTCAACCCTATTGAGCTGTTGTGGGAGCAGCTTGACCGTATGGTACGTAAGAAGTGCCCATCAATCCAATCCAACTTGTGGGAGGTGCTTCAGGAAGCATGGGGTGAAATCTCTTCAGATTACCTCAACAAGTTGACAACTAGAATGACAAAGGTCTGCAAGGCTGTAATTGCTGCAAATGGAGGATTCTTTGCCGAAGCAAAGTTTGAAGGACACAATTATTATTTCAATTAAAAATCATTATTTATAACTTTGTCAACGTCTTGACTATATTTCCTATTCATTTTGCAACTCATTTCATGTATGTTTTCATGGAAAACAAGGACATTTTTAAGTGATACCAAACTTTTGACCGGTAGTGTAAACCGGAAGTGTCATTTTGCTCCCAGTGCTTCTGTGAAAAAAGTGTACTATATGTTTTAATCCCTGATGGAGTAAAGTACCATTGTCTCCTGAAAGTCCTTGCTGTCGTTGGTTCCGTCCACTTTGTATGTCCCTGACTGGTTCAGGTAGTAGTAGTAGTCTGGAGTCATGATGCCCAGGGCTTCTTTCTGCTGGGGGTTGGCTCCCTCTATTAGCTAAATACAACAGTTCAGGTAAATACAACTGAAAGAACATTAATTACACATCAACAATTTACACCCAGTTATGAAATACCACAGAACCGTTAATGTGCTCAAGGGTGAGAAGGTCATTCACATTGTGCAACAGTTGTACGAAAGGCCAATAGGAGGGGGACATCTCCCCTAAAGATGGGTAGTGAGAGAGTCATTGTGGTTAGCTGTGTTAGTGCTGGCCTAGCTCAGGGCCTGACTGACCTGGTAGTAGACGTGGAAGTTCCTCTCGTTCTCGTTCTGGCTCACCACCCTCGACTTCTCAAGGAGGAAGTTGGAGATTTTACCACCGTCCGGCTCTCCTCCTCTGCTAAACTGAATCTCAAAGTACTTACCCTGTTAGATCAGAACCCACCCACAAAAAACATATAACTCAAGTTAGACATGGTTCATCGTTATGACTTGAGGGTTGTGGTTTGGAGTGGGGATATAGCCCTAGTATGGACTGGGAAAATGAGAGCATCAGAGCAGTGACACAATCTGTGGTTAACTCCCTAAAAATATATTTGTATGTAAATAACATAAACGTGTAGGAAGGATATTTAGCCTTTAAAGGAAAAATCGATATTTTGGTATTTTTTCCATTTTAGTCCACTGCATTTTGCATCATCATGATGATGAGGCCGGTGACACTTTGCTTCTTGAAAGTCCAATATCTTAAGAACCTGACATCTGACATGCAAAACACTGCTTGATTGCTGACATGCAAAACACAAGACCGTATCAACAGTAGACTAACGAAAACAACACCAAAATATCGTTTTTGAGTGGATTTTCCTTTTAAGACAACCGCTGATGGGTACATTTTTGGTTACATGACCTTACTAGACAGATGTTAACCCCACCCAAGATTTCACCTCAGTTCGAGATTCTCAAGCTCTTTGATCTCATTGTGTTGCTCTTCCGTAATAGAGGCCTGCAGTACACACAGCAGAGCACCTCAGAGGCAGGAAACCCCAGAGGTGACAGGCACTCATTTACAAAGCCTGCTCTGTTGCATGTGGATGTGGCTAGGAACTGACAATAACTTCTCAGGGTTACAGCAGTAGAGAAAGGGGAGAGGTTGAAAGGTGACTATTGCATACTGCTTCTGTGGTTATATAGTCTGCAGTATCCAGATCATCTCTGATAGAGCACAGGAAAAACAACAACCTCACAGTGTATTGGCTATAAGAATATAGGTAGCAGGTGACTAACAGACCCGTTAGAGTTCCGAGGAAATAGTTGCAGAAATGAAACGTTTACAGTATCAGTCTTGCTTTCATAGGCCACACCCAGTGTCTGGAGAAGAGAAGGACGTACAAGATGAGGAGGATAGAAAGAGAAATAATGGGAAAGGGAAGGCTGATTGCTGTACGTATCACTCACAAAGCGGCTGGAGTTGTTGTTGCGGACAGTCTTGGCATTGCCGAAGGCCTCCAGTAGAGGATTGGACTGGAGGATGATGTCCTTCACATGCTGAGAACAACATACGGAGAAACATCACAACACAGCACTTCAGAGTCTCCATCACAGTCATTAGCAATTGCAATGCTAATATTTGTTTTATGAATGGTAATGATGTTAATAGTTGTTTTATGAATGGTAATAATGTTAATATTTGTTTTATGAATGGTAATAATGTTAATAGTTGTTTTATGAATGGTAATATGCTAATAGTTGTTTTATGAATGGTAATATGCTAATACCTGCACTTTATCACCTCCTCCTGATACTTTGGAGATGTAACCCATAATGTACTTGGCAGCCACAGTCTTCCCAGCTCCACTCTCCCCGCTGGCACAACACACACATAACACACAGACATATTAGAGGCAATCAAATACTTTGTGTGAAACTTTTTGGAAAGGTTAACTATGGCTGCACATGCAATTCACAGTTACATTTTTGGTATAAAGGAAATGAAACACTGATTCTTTGGTAGTTTTGAGAAAAGCAGTGAAAGTTGGCCTCAGTGAGCTTGGGTGGAATGACACACATGAGAAGGCCTAAGGCAGTGTTTCCCAACCCTGGTCCCCCAGGACCCCCAACAGCACACCTTTTTATTGTAACCATGGACAATCAGACCTGATTCAACTTGTCAACTAATCATCAAGCCCTCAATGAGTTGAATGAGGTGTGTTTGTCAAGGGCTACAATGAAACTGTGTACTGCTGGGGGTCCTGGGGGACCAGGGTTGGGAAACATTGGCCTAAGGTGTGTAAGACGGAGGCACAGAGAAGCACTAGGCCTACATCCTGCCTACCAGAAGAAACAGATTGCAGACTTTATAAATAAAGTGTGAGACTGTTATAATGACACACCTGATAATAACACACTGGTTCTCCTGATCAATCATCATGTTCCTGTACATGTTATCAGTCAGGGCGTAGATGTGGGGAGGGTTTTCATACTGGGCCTTTACAGGTAGAGAGATGGAAAGGAAGAGAGAGAGAGAGAGAGAGAGAGAGAGAGAGACAGCGAGAGAGAGAGAGACAGCGAGAGAGAGAGAGAGAGAGAGAGAGAGAGAGAGAGAGAGAGAGAGAGAGGGAGGGAGAGAGAGAAGGAGAGACAGTGAGAGAGAGAGAGAGACAGCGAGAGAGAGAGAGAGAGAGAGAGAGAGAGAGAGAGAGAGGGAGGGAGGGAGGGAGGGAGGGAGGGAGGGAGAGAGAGAGAGGAGGACAGTGAGAGAGAGAGAGAGAGAGAGAGAGAGAGAGAGAGAGAGAGAGAGAGAAAGAAAGAAAGAGAGACAGCGAGAGAGAGAAAGAGAGACAGCGAGAGAGAGAGAGAGAGAGAGAGAGAGAGAGAGAGAGAGAGAGAGAGAGAGAGAGAGAGAGAGAGGGAGAGAGAGAAGAAATGAGAGAGAAAAGAGCAAAAGAGTGAGAGTTTAATGTACACTGAAAAAAATATAAACGGAACATGTAAAGTGTTGGTCCTATGTTTCATGAGCTGAAAAAAAATCCCTGAAATGTTCCATAAGCAAAAAAAGCTTATTTCTCTCAAATGTTGTGCACAAATGTGTTTACATCCCTGTTAGTGAGTATTTATACTTTGCCAAGATAATTCACCCACCTGACAGGTGTGGTATATCAAGAAGCTGATTAAACAGCATGATCATTACGCAGGTGCAGCTTGTGCTGGTGACAATAAAAGGCCACTGTGCAGTTTTGTCACACACCACAATGCCACAGATTTCTTAAGTTTTGAGGGAGCGTGCAATTGGCATGCTGACTGCAGGAATGTACACCAGAGCTGTAGCCAGAGAATTTAATGTTAATTTCTTTACCATGAGCTGCCTCCAACGTTGTTTTAGAGAACTTGGCACTACCTCCAATCGGCCTCACAATCGCAGACCACGTGGCATTGTGTGGGTGAGCGGTTTGCTGATGTCAACGTTGTGAACAGAGTGCTCCATGGTGGCGGTGGGGTTATGGTATGGGCAGACATAAATTACGGACAACGAACACAATTGCAGTTTATCGATGGCAATTTGAATGCACAAAGATACTGTGATGAGATCCTGAGACCCATTGTTGTGCCATTCCTCCGCAGTCGTCAATTCATGTTTCAGCATGATAATGCACGGCCCCATGTCACAAGGATCTGTACACAATTCCTGGAAGCTGAAAATGTCCCAGTTCTTCCGCGGCCTGCATACTCACCAGACCTGTCACCCATTGATCATGTTTGGGATGCTCTGAATCTACGTGTACAACGGCGTGTTCCAGTAACTTCACACAGCCATTGAAGAGGAGTGGGACAACATTCCACAGGCCACAATCAACAGCCTGATGAACTCTATGCGAAGTAGGTATCTTAGAAATTGTTGCATGTTGTATTTATATTTTTGTTCAGTGTACAACTACTAAGGTAAATAAGGAAATGAATGGGCATATTAAGGCCAAAGTAAACATTGAAGAATAGGATGGTTTACTCACAGCCCCTTGGTAGAGTTCAATTTCCCGGTCAGTGAAATAGGGCATCTGTTTGAATGGGTTCACTGATATCAACACAGAGCCAATATAGGTCTGCACATGACTGTCAAGGAATAGGGAGGGTGTTTCTGGTGAAATCATGTCATATTGAAACAATCACAGGGATATTTTTTATGGTGATATCAACCTTCCAAAAAGAAAAATATTACAAACCCTAGTTTCATCCAGACTGGATAATATATAAAAATATATATATTTTTAAATCACACAAAGTACCTAATGCCCAGTAAAAAGTGTCCTAAAAATAGGGAAGTTTGCTGTTGAGTCACACAGTGAATTTAAAAGAGGAACAGTGCAGTCCTACTATTGCATACATAGATGTGTGTCTGCTGTGTGAAAATGTGTGCTAGGGGGATGACTGAGGCAAGGATGGTATGTTTGTTATTGTGTTGTTGTTATTGTGTTGTTGCTAACGTGTCAATAGGAGTATCATCTATGGTCACCTGTGATACAGAATGGAAGGACCTACATGTATGCTATTGGCCAGTGATATGACCTCAATGATGTTTCATCTGAAATCTATCTACATGGTATTAAATCCTTTGTAAGATGTTTTGTTTGTGTGCATGTGTGTGTGCGTGTACGTGTGCCTATATATATATCTGTCTGATAGAGTGTGTGTGGGGGCAGGTCATTTTTTCACAGTGTACTTCCCCTCCTATTTTTAGCTTTCACTGAAGAGACATTTAAAGAAACAAGAACAGAAACATTAAAATACCCATCTCTTCACAGAAAAATGTGTTTTTGTGAGAAGTGGTACAGGAACTCTCTAACAATCCAATCCAACAGGATACAAAGATGAAGTCATCCATGAATCTCTTCTTCAAGTTTTCCACAATGGCGTCTTCGCTGATCTTGGACAGCAGCACCATGTCGTCCACACCGCTCTGCTTGACATTCTGACTCTGCCAGTGGTACTTACTGCCCTGCAGGAGAGCACGGTCAGGGTTAGGGAATGCACATCATTTGATTTGGAATTGAGACAGAGAAAAGCAGAGGACCTAGTAGAGAGAACCTAGTTCTTACTGAATGTGAGGTATTCTGAGAGGGTATCTACAACAGAAGACAGGGTATAGAAAACCAGAGGAAGCATGGGCCTACTGTAATTGGAAGGCACATGCACCAGCAGACATCAGAGAGAAGTTTCTCAGCAGCAGGGTCTCTCTGTGTGTAACCCTGTCATTAAGAATGTGACTAACTGTGGTTATCAGTTCAAGAAGCTGAGGATAGTTACCAGGCAACGAGCAGTAGATGAGGTAAGCGTATGCCAGTTTGGCCATCTCTGTAAAGTACTGCTTCCCACTTTAATCTGCCAGAGTGATAACCATTAGTTATGGTATCTGTTGAATATAGATGCTACCTATAGGAGTCTGTGGAATGGGAGGGCACTCAGTTTAAAGTACACCCTTGGGCCATGGTTTGGGGATTTCTTTACTCAAAATGAATCTGGTGCATTGTAAAGTAATGGTCAATTAAAGGACTACCTTTACATTGTCTACACTCAACCCATGCCCTTGATATGATGATCACTGTCACCACGTAGTGCAGAGAGCTTCCTGACCACAGTTGAGGTGGCCCAGGTTTGGCCGAAGATGTTGTATTACACTGTATGACATGGTCCTGGCCTTGTTTGGGTTCCCAACACCGGTTTGATTTGATGTGTGGTGGAACCTGAAAGGAGGTCTAACATGGATACTGTGATCTGAGTTTAACCAGCTGAGGATAACTTTGGAGGAGAACATTTTAATACATCTGTATATTTCAACCAAAATGAGTCAGTCAACTCTCTGTCCAATCAATCAATGATATTCAATTATCAGTAAGATACCATGTACAGTAGATACTGTAAGAAAACCAGCAGTACTTTAGTCCTCAAGGGCGGTAATGGAATAGCTCTGTTGTAAAGATTCATTCCAACTGTTCATGTGAACAACCTGACTTATAAGGTTGTTTGTTTGTCACACATATCACAACAAATCCATAAATAATCTGCTCGGCTCGAAAACAGCCGGGTAAAACCACAGTTCTGACTGCGCAATTTTTTCTTCTTCTTGCTATCGCTCTCTCTCTCTCACACTCTCCCTCTCTCTCCATCTCTCTAGTCAATAAGATTCTTGCTACGTAAGCTTAACTCTCTGAACACTCGTGACGTGTAGTCCACTTGTCATTCCAATCTCCTTTGCATTAGCGTAGCCTCTTGTGTAGCCTGTCAACTATGTGTCTGTCTATCCCTGTTCTCTCCTCTCTGCACAGACCATACAAACGCTCCACACCGCGTGGCCGCGGCCACCCTAATCTGGTGGTCCCAGCGCGCACGACCCACGTGGAGTTCCAGGTCTCCGGTAGCCTCTGGAACTGCCGATCTGCGGCCAACAAGGCAGAGTTCATCTCCGCCTATGTCTCCCTCCAGTCCCTCGACTTCTTGGCACTGACGGAAACATGGATCACCACAGACAACACTGCTACTCCTACTGCTCTCTCTTCGTCTGCCCACGTGTTCTCGCACACCCCGAGAGCTTCTGGTCAGCGGGGTGGTGGCACCGGGATCCTCATCTCTCCCAAGTGGTCATTCTCTCTTTCTCCCCTTACCCATCTGTCTATCGCCTCCTTTGAATTCCATGCTGTCACAGTTACCAGCCCTTTCAAGCTTAACATCCTTATCATTTATCGCCCTCCAGGTTCCTCGGAGAGTTCATCAATGAGCTTGATGCCTTGATAAGCTCCTTTCCTGAGGACGGCTCACCTCTCACAGTTCTGGGCGACTTTAACCTCCCCACCCCTACCTTTGACTCATTCCTCTCTGCCTCCTTCTTTCCACTCCTCTCCTCTTTTGACCTCACCCTCTCACCTTCCCCCTACTCACAAGGCAGGAAATACGCTCGACCTCATCTTTACTAGATGCTGTTCTTCCACTAACCTCGTTGCAACTCCCCTCCAAGTCTCCGACCACTACCTTGTATCCTTTTCCCTCTCGCTCTCATCCAACACTTCCCACACTGCCCCTACTCGGATGGTATCGCGCCGTCCCAACCTTCGCTCTCTCCCCCCGCTACTCTCTCCTCTTCCATCCTATCATCTCTTCCCTCTGCTCAAACCTTCTCCAACCTATCTCCTGATTCTGCCTCCTCAACCCTCCTCTCCTCCTTTCTGCATCCTTTGACTCTCTATGTCCCCTATCCTCCAGGCCGGCTCGGTCCTCCCCTCCCGCTCCGTGGCTCGACGACTCATTGCGAGCTCACAGAACAGGGCTCCGGGCAGCCGAGCGGAAATGGAGGAAAACTCGCCTCCCTGCGGACCTGACATCCTTTCACTCCCTCCTCTCTACATTTTCCTCTTCTCTCTCTGCTGCTAAAGCCACTTTCTACCACTCTAAATTCCAAGCATCTGCCTCTAACCCTAGGAAGCTCTTTGCAACCTTCTCCTCCCTCCTGAATCCTCCTCCCCTCCCCCCCCTCCTCCCTCTCTGCAGATGACTTCGTCAACCATTTTGAAAAGAAGGTCGACGACATCCGATCCTCGTTTGCTAAGTCAAACGACACCGCTGGTTCTGCTCACACTGCCCTACCCTGTGCTCTGACCTCTTTCTCCCTCTCTCTCCAGATGAAATCTCTTGTGACGGCCGGCCGCCCTACAACCTGCCCGCTTGACCCTATCCCCTCCTCTCTTCTCCAGACCATTTCCGGAGACCTCCTCCCTTACCTCACCTCGCTCATCAACTCATCCCTGACCGCTGGCTACGTCCCTTCCGTCTTCAAGAGAGCGAGAGTTGCACCCTCTTCTGAAAAAACCTACACTCGATCCCTCCGATGTCAACAACTACAGACCAGTATCCCTTCTTTCTTTTCTCTCCAAAACTCTTGAACGTGCCGTCCTTGGCCAGCTCTCCCGCTATCTCTCTCAGAATGACCTTCTTGATCCAAATCAGTCAGGTTTCAAGACTAGTCATTCAACTGAGACTGCTCTTCTCTGTATCACGGAGGCGCTCCGCACTACTAAAGCTAACTCTCTCTCCTCTGCTCTCATCCTTCTAGACCTATCGGCTGCCTTCGATACTGTGAACCATCAGATCCTCCTCTCCACCCTCTCCGAGTTGGGCATCTCCGGCGCGGCCCACGCTTGTTGCGTCCTACCTGACAGGTCGCTCCTATGGCGTGGCGAGAATCCGTCTCCACACCACGTGCTCTCACCACTGGTGTCCCCCAGGGCTCTGTTCTAGGCCCTCTCCTATTCTCGCTATACACCAAGTCACTTGGCTCTGTCATAACCTCACATGGTCTCTCCTATCATTGCTATGCAGACGACACACAATTAATCTTCTCCTTTCCCCTTCTGATGACCAGGTGGCGAATCGCATCTCTGCATGTCTGGCAGACATATCCGTGTGGATGACGGATCACCACCTCAAGCTGAACCTCGGCAAGACGGAGCTGCTCTTCCTCCCGGGGAAGGACTGCCCGTTCCATGATCTCGCCATCACGGTTGACAACTCCATTGTGTCCTCCTCCCAGAGCGCTAAGAACCTTGGCGTGATCCTGGACAACACCCTGTCGTTCTCAACTAACATCAAGGCGGTGGCCCGTTCCTGTAGGTTCATGCTCTACAACATCCGCAGAGTACGACCCTGCCTCACACAGGAAGCGGCGCAGGTCCTAATCCAGGCACTTGTCATCTCCCGTCTGGATTACTGCAACTCGCTGTTGGCTGGGCTCCCTGCCTGTGCCATTAAACCCCTACAACTCATCCAGAACGCCGCAGCCCGTCTGGTGTTCAACCTTCCCAAGTTCTCTCACGTCACCCGCTCCTCCGCTCCCTCCACTGGCTTCCAGTTGAAGCTCGCATCCGCTACAAGACCATGGTGCTTGCCTACGGAGCTGTGAGGGGAACGGCACCTCAGTACCTCAGGCTCTGATCAGGCCCTACACCCAAACAAGGGCACTCGTTCATCCACCTCTGGCCTGCTCGCCTCCCTACCACTGAGGAAGTACAGTTCCCGCTCAGCCCAGTCAAAACTGTTCGCTGCTCTGGCCCCCAATGGTGGAACAAACTCCCTCACGACGCCAGGACAGCGGAGTCAATCACCACCTTCCGGAGACACCTGAAACCCCACCTCTTTAAGGAATACCTAGGATAGGATAAAGTAATCCCTCTCACCCCCTCCCCTGAAAAGATTTAGATGCACTACTGTTCCACTGGAGGTCATAAGGTGAATGCACCAATTTTGTAAGTCGCTCTGGATAAGAGCGTCTGCTAAATGACTTAAATGTAAAAAATGTAAAAATCTCTCTCTTATACTCTCCCTCTCTCTCTCCCTCTCTCACACTCTCTCTCTCTCTCCCTCTCCCTCGCTCTCCCTATCTCTCTCACTCTCCCCCTCACTCTCCCTCTCTCACACTCTCCCTCTCTCACACTCTCCCTCTCTCACACTCTCCCCATCTCTCTCAGACTCTCCATCTCGCTCTCTCACACTCTCTCTCTCTCTCTCACTCTCCCTCTCGCTCACACACTCTCCCTCTCTCACACTCTCCCTATCTCTCTCACTCTCCCTCTCACTCTCCCTCTCTCTCCCACTCTCCCTCTCCCTCTCACACTCTCCTCCCTCTCCACACTCTCCCTCACACTCTCCCTCTTTCACACTCTCCCTCTCTCCCTCTCTCTCTCTCTCTCTCTCTCTCTCTCTCTCACTCTCCCTCACACTCTCTCTCTCTCTCTCTCTCTCCCTCTCGCTCACACACTCTCCCTCTTCACACTCTCCCTATCTCTCTCACTCTCCCTCTCACTCTCCCTCTCTCCCACACTCTCCCTCTCACACTCTCCCTCCCTCTCCCACACTCTCCCTCCCTCACACTCTCCCTCTTTCACACTCTCCCTCTCTCTCTCTCACACTCTCCCTCTCTCTCACACTCTCCCTCTCTCTCACACTCTCTCCATCTCTCACACTCTCCCTCTCTCTCACTCTCCCTCTCACCTTGTTTTTACATACAAAATCAGATTATCCATTTGTTTGATATTTAAACTGTACAAAACACTCAAATAAGTCAGCGACAATAAGACAGTGATTAGGTTAGACAGAGACAGAGAAAAAAGTTTCAATTGATCTACAGTATTTCAGCTCTTTACCTAACATTAGGTGGTACCATAGCCATAACCACAAGTCTGAGGATGTGCTGATAAAATGGTGGACTTGGTGGACAAAAGCCAAAATCTTAAAATAGCTCATTTCTGATGTGATTTTTAATCAAGTGATAAGTAAAAAAAAATGGCTCACTTTCTACTGTGCAGTGTCAGACCTGAGAGATGCTTTGTGCTACTACTGTATTATATTCATAATCCCTGTCACTACTGTCAGCCTGTCGCAGAGAAAGTCCCGACAAGGCATCAAAAATAAATCCGACAATGAAAACTGTCTTAATGTAAGCTTAATGTAAATTTGGCTAATTACGTTGTCTTCGAAAATCTGTTGTGTTTGGGTATCCAGTTAGGGGCAGGATCTGTGCTTGGTAGTGTGAGGAGGAAGTATTGCGATTTAGGGGCAGGATCTGTGCTTGGGAGGGTGAGGAGGTAGTATTGTGATTTAGGGGCAGGATCTGTGCTTGGGAGTGTGAGGAGGAAGTATTGCGATAGAAACAAAAGGCCCATCTGTCTCTCTGCCAGGACTGCTGCACTTCCCCTCTAACGCCTCGCCACTGCATCTTGCAAAACCCTCTCGACTTTACAACACGCCTCTGCTTGCAGTCCCTCCTTACACCCCTGCGGTTAGACCTTACCCAGCTCCTCAGGAACAATAGACACATCTACTGCTCCTTTTCACATTTGATAGGACAGTTTTGAATGTTTTTGATCTTGTACTTTTTCTCTCATGTCGTGTTTAAAGTCATGAGAATCCAATCTCTGGTTATGAATAGCACACACTCTTACTGAAATGTGAGGATATATCTATCCCTCTAGTGTAGGAATGCTCACTAAAACCTAGGTGGACACGAGCAGGGCTTGTCAGTCAAAGGAGGAAAGGAAACCATCTTCTCCATTTAAGGAGTTACATTCTCTACTACTTAACGTCCACTACCCCCTGTTTTGCAGCTCTTTGTTGTATGATAGTTGTTGAAAAGAGTGATAGAACATAGAAGTGATCTATTTACCTTTCATCATCTTGACATATCTTTACCATTTCACATGATGCCCTCTTCCATTCATTGTGTAAGAATGGAAGAGGTTTAAATCTCAGTCAGACACCATTGAACATCACCATGCTTCAACATCTGTTCTAAGTCAGCAGTTGCCAGGCTTCAGGGTAGAATGTGAGACTTCACTGTACAGCTGTGTCAAGTGACCTCAATTTAACATATAAGGCCGTGTTTTCAGTAAGTCTGTGAGAGAGGAAAACTCAGCATATAGCTGTAGAGAATATACAAGCCCTAGTGAGAGTCCGCATCAGTCTAAATGTGTGTGAGGTGTGTTACCATCGTGCCAGCGTTGTGTGTGCCTCTCTCTTCCTGCGGTCCTGCCTCAGCTGTCCAAAGTCCAAAGTGTGTGTGTGTGTGTGTCGGTAATCGCACACTAGACCCTCACAGCACAGCCATCACAGTCAGGAAGTCTCCAGCACACACAGTCAGTCAGAGAGACACCAAGAAGACTTCAACATCCACAGCGTTCAAATCTACTTCCTCATACACAGACCTAGAGCGAAACAAGAACTGATCTCTGCCTCAGAGGACACACTCACAGACACAATCATCCTATATCTATTGTGGCAGACCAGGGGGTTTGGTCAAGACGTTTACACAGATCAGACACGGACAGATTATGATTAGCTTGGTTTCAAGGGTGTTTATTAAGTAATAAATCAAAATAAAAGGATAGGTCTCCCCCATGAGACCCTCTCTGGGATTCCGTGTTCTGGGCTCCGGGTCTTGCTGTATCCTGTTTGGCACACAAACTCAAACGTCTTAGCTCGGGCACCGTCTCCAACTATAAGGAAGTCACCTTACAGTCGTCTCCTGTGTGCTGCCCTTCTGGCAGCTTTATGGGGCTTGTACAGCTGGTGAGCAATCAGCCCTTGATTACTCACCAACTCCCCAATCAGCCCCAATTAGTCCTGGGCGGAGAGCCCGTCGAGTCCTGGCACGTCCAGCAGGTGGCACCATCGCCTCGTGATGTATACTCCATCTGTCACCAGGCCTCGACAAATCTCCCCCTGGTGGCTGACGTGACACCCCCCTTAGCTCTGTCGGGGAGGGGGCTGTCGTCAGTGCGATGTACGTCTCCCTTCTCGATAGGGCATCCGCGTTTCCATGCTTCACCCCTGACCTGTGCACAACAGAAAAAGAGAAGCGTTGAAGGGACAAGAACCACCTGGTAACCCGATCGTTTGTGTCCTTTCCCCTGGCCACCCAGACCAGGGGAGCATGGTCCGTGACCAGGGGGAAGTGGGTACCTAACAGGTAATACTTGAGAGTGTTTAGCGCCCACTTCACCGCTAGACACTCTTTCTCAACAATGGAGTACTTCTTCTCTCTAGGAACCAGCTTTCTGTTGATGTAGATGATGGGGTCCTCCTACCCATCGTGTATCTGGGACAGAACGGCGCCTAGTCCAGTATCATACGCATCCGTCTGGACCACCATCGGCACCTGGAAATCGGGCTTTACGAGAATCGGATGGGAGCACAGCGCTTCCTTCAGAGGGCTGAACGCCACTTCTGTCTCGTTCGTCCATTTCACTGTTTTCGGGAGGCGGGCCCTGGATAGATCGGTGAGGGGGGAAGCTATAGCCGCAAAGGTGGGGATAAATCGGCTATAGTATCCTGCCAGTCCCAGGAAGGACTTGACCTGTGTCTTGGTTCGTGGAACGGGCCAGTCACGCACAGCGTGAACCTTCCTCTCCTGGGGCTTGACGTTCCCCCGTCCGATCAAATACCCCAGGTACTGTACCTCCTCGAAACCTAGTTTGCACTTCTTGTGGTTCGCTGTCAACCCGGCTTGTCTGAGCACGTCCAGCACCGCCTGGAGAAACGTCAAGTGCTCATCCCAACCTTGGCTGTGGATGATGATGTCATCCAAATAGGCCGCTGCATACTGCTGATGGGGTCGAAGTACTTTGTTCTTCAGCCGCTGGAATGTCCTCGGGGCTCCGTGGAGACCGAACAGGAGCACCCGGTACTGATACAACCCGTCTGGTGTCGAAAATGCCTTTTTCTCTCGGGAGGAGGCTGACAACGGTACCTGCCAATATCCTTTGGTTAGGTCAAGGGTGCTGATGTATCGGGCCTTTCCCAATCGATCGATGAGCTCATCCACCCTCGGCATGGGATATGCATCGAACAAGCTGATGCCGCTCACCCCCCAGAAATCATTACAGAAGCGGAGGCTACCGTCCGGTTTGGGCACCAACACGATGGGGCTATATCATGCATTGTGGGACTCTTCAATGACCCCCATCCTTAGCATAGCCTCCACTTCCTGTTTCACGGCCTTCCTTCGGGCCTCCGGAATCCGAAATGGCCTCTTTCTTACCGGCCAGGTACGGATGTGGTGTTCAATGAGGGGCGTGCGGCCCGGCTTCTCGGAGAACACCGCCATGTTCCGATCGACAAGCTCCCTGAGCTCTTGCTTCTGGGCCGGGTCGGGGTCCTCATTGCTCGGGACCACCACTGGTCCCATTGGCATCCTGGGTCCCGACCATAACGTGCCAGTCTCGTGCCACTTCTTCAACAGGTTCACGTGTTAAATCTGTTGAGGTTTCCATCTCCCCGGTTGTCGTACGCGGTAATTGACAGGTCCCATCTTCTCGACTACCTCGTATGGTTTGTGTCATGTTGCCAGGAACTTACTTTCGGCCATGAGGATTAATAGAACCACCCCTCCCGGATCCGGGAGAATTGTCATCAACAACGCTAAATAGCAAAGCGCAACAGTCAAATAATATTACTAGAAAATATTCATATTCATGAAATCACAAGTGAAATATAGCGAAACACAGCTTAGCCTTTTGTTAATCACCCTGTCGTCTCAGATTTTGAAATTATGCTTTTACAGCGAAAGCAATACAAGCGTTTGTGTATGTTTATCGATAGCATAACAAAACAATAAGTACACCTAGCATCAGGTAACTTGGTCACGAAAATCAGAAAAGCAATCAAATTAATCGTTTACCTTTGATGATCTTCGGATGTTTTCACTCACGAGACTCCCAGTTAGACAGCAAATGTTCCTTTTGTTCCATAAAGATATTTTTTATATCCAAATACCTCCGTTAGTTTGGTGCGTTATGCCCAGGAATCCACCGGAAAGAGCGGTCACGACAACGCAGACAAAAATTCCAAATTATATCCATAATGTCGACAGAAACATGTCAAACGTTTTTTATAATCAATCCTCATGGTGTTTATCAAATATCTATTCGATAATATATCAACCGGGACAGTTGGCTTTTCACTAGGATCGGGAGTAACAATGGCCGCCTCTGTCTTCTGCGCACAAATCACTCTGAGAGCCCCCACCTGTCCACTTACGTAATGTGGTCGTTCACGCTCATTCTTCAAAATAAAAGCCTGAAACCATGTCTAAAGGCTGTTGACACCTTAGGGAAGCCATAGAAAAAGGAATCTGGTTGATATCACTTTCAATGGGAAATAGGGATGCATAGGAACACAGGGGTTTCAAAATAAGTGTCACTTCCTGATTGGATTTTTCTCAGGCTTTCGCCTGCAATATCAGTTCTGTTATACTCACAGACAATATTTTTACAGTTTTGGAAACTTTAGAGTGTTTTCTATCCTAAGATGACAATTATATGCATATTCTAGCATCTGGTCCTGAGAAATAGGCCGTTTACTCTGGGAACGTTATTTTTCCAAACATAAAAATTGTGCCCCCTAGCTTCAAGACCAGCACCCTGTCTCCCAGCTGGAATTCTCAGGGCTGGGCTCTCTGATTGTAGACCTGGGCTTGGGCACGTTGGGCCTTCTCCATATGTTCCCTCACGACGGGCCATATGGCTGTCATCCACTCATCGTATCCACGCTACGTAATGGGGTCGGTTGGGCTTCCCACACCTCCTTTGCGAGGTCAAGTAGGCCGCGTGGCCTCGTCCAGTAGAGGAGTTTGAACGGGCAAAACCCAGTAGAGGATGGGGGTACTTGAGAACATTAGGTGGGGTAGTAGCTGGTCCCAGTTCTTCCCGTCCTGCTCGATGACCTTCCACAGCATCTGTTTGAGCATTTTATTAAAGCGCTTGACGAGGCCATCCGTCTGAGGGTGAAAAACGGAGGTCCGGATCTGCTTGATCTGCAGGAGGGCTCACAACTCTTTAATGAGGCAGGACATAAACTCCGTACCTTGGTCTGTCAAGATCTCGTTCGGGATGCCCACCTGGCTAATGAGGTGGAACAGCTCCCGAGCGATTCCCTTGGATACCGCCACCCGTAGGGGAATGGCCTAGGGATACTGGGTGGCATAATCTACTATCACCAGGATGTACCGGTGTCCTCGTGCTGTTTTTACCAGGGGTCCCACTATGTCCATGGCGATGTGTTCAAAGGTCACCCCAATGATCAGTAGGGGGACCGTGAGTTGACACTCCGGGTGGCTGATACAGTAGGCTTCCACGGCCCTCCTCATCCCGGGCCAGTGGAACCGGGCGGCAATCCGTTCCCGGGTCTTTTCCATTCCCAGGAGCACCCCCAACAGGTGGGTGTGGGCCAGCTGAAGAACGGTTCCCACGTACCGTCGGAGCAGCCCGCATTCTCCACCACTTGTGGCAGACCAGGGGGTTTGGTCAAGGGGGGGATTTCGGGTATTGCCGTCTTTCTACTTTGTCCTCTCCTGTGGCGGCAGGTGGCCTAGTGGTTAGAGCGTTGGGCCAATAACTGAAAGGTTGCTAAATCAAGTCCCTGAGTTGACAAGGTAAAAATATGTTGTTCTACCCCTGAACAAGGCAGTTAACCCACTGTTCCCCGGTAGGCTGTCATTGTAAATAATAATTTCTTCTTAACTGACTTGCCTAGTTAAATAAAATAAACCATGTATTACGGTGAAGTAGGGTGGTTGTGATGACCGCACATTCGATGACGTTGTTCACCGGGAAACGGAATGGAGTCAAGCACAGGGAAATGGAAAGGTTTCAAGTGTGTGTATATATATATCTGCTCCATTTAGTTATTGTGTCCCACTTCCGTAGTCTGCCTTTTAATTTGTTTGTAGTCTGCCTTTTGATTCGTTTGTAGTCTGCCTTTCACACAAATGTGAAAGTGTTATTGGTTGTGATTTCACGATTTTCATCATGTGTTAATTTAGGGGTTTTCCACTTATTCTTTGTAAACGCCATTCCTGAATAAGAAACAATGTAATTAACATGAGAGTTGATGCTGTTTTTCTTAACTCTTCGTTGTAATTTCCTTTCTGGATGACCACACACCATAGCAATCATCTTTTTTTCCATATGTAGGTATCAGTATTTTGTCTCCCCCATACCCCAACTTCTTATCTTGCCAAATTGTTAATGAGTTGTTTACACACCTCCTTGACAGTATTTTAACACACACACACTATCTACTAATATCTTTATTTTACAATTTGTGAAATCTGTCTGCCATGGTGTTCTGTGGTGTAGATGTTTGTTTGTTAGGTTGTTTGGTTGTGTGTGTTTCTGTGATTATTTTAGATGTTTTGTTAATTTATTATATATATATATATTTATTATTTTATGCTTTGTTAAACAATATTAGGTTGTTTCTGGACCAGGCCTCTGATTTTTTTCACTGATTCTAAGAAGAGGGAGTGTAACAATGAACTATAACTGAATTGAAACGGAATTGAAATGTGATTGACATACTGGCAAATCAATATGATGGGGAAGTCATGAATCCATAATCCCCTTTCTGACATCAGACCTTCCACCTCTCGTCCTTTCTCCCCGGGAATAGCTAAAGACTCTGTATAGCTGCATTTAATACTTTTTTTGTTTTTACTTTCATTTAAAAAAGTGTATATCAGTATAATGTATGCATGTATCACTACAAGGCCTAAAACAAGCAGGTTCTCATGAAAATGAAAGAATGAGGGATTGCTCTGACCTATGATTTCAACACTCATATTCCTCCAAATTTCAACTCGTTTCAAACTTCTAAATTATTAACAAATAATCTCCAATACACAATGTTGACTTAAATCTTTTTCATTTTAAAAAAGCGAGACATTTCATCAAGTTGAGTGTGTAATGTGTATTTAAATAGTTATATATACAAAATGTGATCTCCGTTAAATTGTGATCACAGTGAAATCACTAGGCCTGGTTCCTCTCTGCGCTTCTTCCAAGGTTCCTGCTTTCTAGGGAGTTTTTCGTGGCTTCTACACCTGCATTGGGGTTTTAGGGGTTTTAGGCCTGGTTTCTGTAAAGCATTTTGTGACAACGGCTGATGTAAAAGGGTTTATAAAATAAATTTGATTGACATATCATGGCCGGTGAGTCCAGTGACTAGACGCTGATTGGTGTCTAGTCACTGGAGTCAGATGTGAGGGAGTTGGTTGATTGCCACATCAGTGGGCCTCTAGGATTACGGCTGGGCTGGTGTTCACCCTTCCAGTTTGCTCGAGGGGGGGATCAGCTGTCTCCAGCCTTCCCTCCAGAAATATGCCTTCTGCTCCTTGTACTCCACAGTACCAAGATCAACCTTTTCCCACATGCTTGTCTTTGTCTCCTCAAGTTAATCACAAATGTTTTCCACATTGGTCAGAAAGTTCTCTCTTTTGTCCTTATCGGTGAACTTTCTTTCTAGATCAACATTTAGTTGTGTCACTTGATCTCTAGTCGTGCACAATGGTGCTGTCACTTCTTGTATGGTCAGTGCCATTAAATCAAACGAGCATTCATTAAGAATCTATGAGATACAGAAATAGATGGATAATCACTTAATGTCAGGGTTTAAAACAGGCAAATCTGTGGAGAGAGAGTAAAGCACACAATTCTCCATTATTAACAATGCGGCTATTTATTCACTGTAATATATTCATTTCAAAGGTTTTAGATGGGGAACGGGGGCATGTTTCTATAGTAATTAAAATACAGTACATATCTGTAACACATGTGAAAACAACAACAAACAAACAATATTATCCCTCTTATTTGATAAAACAGTTTGTCTCTGAGGTCACACCATGACCATGGACACAAATGGTTCAATTGAAGGCAAAACGTACATATTCAGACAGTCAAATACACTTGTTTCATTAAAACAGTTCTGTTATGTTATCGGTCAGATAGTGTAGCAAAGCATCAGGTAGTGTGCTGACAACCAGTTGTATCAGAAATTGTTAACAGATATGGGTCCCATACCCAGTTACTAAAGGTGGGGAAATAAATGTTTAACTTCTCTTCTCACAAACTGATATAGCACAACTGTGACTTTGGCACCAACCTCAAACAAAACCATTTTGGTAACACTTTACTTGACACCCGGCGTCATAACAAGGATCATATCCATGTCATATGTCAGAACAGCTGACATAACTTGTCATAGCCTGTCATAATATGGACATAACACTGTCATGACATATATTTAGACCTGTCGTGATATATATTGCGTTATTTTATGGCTGGTTATGACACCTACATAAGCGTGTCAAAACACACAAAACCTCCCACACAAGGCAAACATTCCATTACACCATAGCCTACGTGTCAACACTATGTTAATGTTATATATTTTTTGTTGTTGTAATTTACCATATTAAATGATCTTTGTAATTGCGCACACATTGATGCACCTACCCCATTGCTCTGTTGCTGATGACTGAGATGAATGCAGGACCAGATTTCAGGAGCAGGACAAGACACCCTCTTTTTGACTGATGACTGATAAGGGCATTTATGATTCTGATGGTCATAATGCTTCTTGACTGTGTCATAAAGTCTATATTCTTAGTCCTAATAAAGTGACACATGCTTCATGACAGTGTCATAAAGTGATTTAAAATATGATGAAAAAAACATGACTGTAAAGAATTTATTACGACAAAGGATTTAAGAAACAAACTTTCAAATGAAAGGAAACTTCTTGGCAGAAAATAATAATTTGAATAAACGTTGATTTTGACACTCTTATGTAGGTGTCATAACCAGCCATAAAATAATGCAATATATATCACAACAGGTGTAAATATATGGGTCATGACAGTGTTATGACCATATTATGACATTATTATGGGTGTCAAGTAAAGTGTTACCACCATGCAATATTCAACAGAATGATATCCAACAACGACAACAATTAGCTAAGAAATAGCACCATTCAGAAGCACCATCAGGAGAGTAATAGCAACCTAGTTACTCCAATAGAAATCAGTTCCTTCATTGAGAGCTGACATTAAGGGCTGGTTCTGAGTGTGAGCCCAGTAGATGGATGAATGTGTAAGAAGGCAGTTACTGTCCATGTAGCATATTAGAGATTGACGTAAACTGGTTGACCATTAAAGGCACAGTAGGAAGGCCATGCTATCAGAGAGAATGATCACTCAAGGCCAGGGTGCATGGGAGGGTCTCTGTTCCGATGTAATCAGAGGTGGGAGGTGGTTGACTCAGTGATGAACACTGTGTTTCCACTCACTGTATACGTGACTAATACAGACTACCATGTAGCATCGTTCACATTGAAGAGGCTACGGTAGCTTTGCCTGTATCTAAACATGCACAGTAAGTACTACAGTATGAGAGAAGTGTTGAGGTTCGCTGCTAGACGTGAACTGAACCGATCATTTACCCTCGCTGGGTCCCGTAAAATGGCAATACAGAGGCGAGTAAACTGTTATGAACATGGACCGGACCGTGGGTCGAGAGTGTTGAGTAGAGTCTTCAAGACAAGTCTCAAATAATGAACATACATTATCCCTATGACTAGTCAGACGTTGTGCAATTCAAACCCTTTTCAAAAAGATTTTGTTCTGAGACAAAGCATTGACAAGATAACTTAGAAGACCAAGTGAGTTGGCAACAGCCACCAGATAATAAACATTACATTGGGTAAGTGACAGTAAAGTAGCAGAACAGTTTCATTTGTACAGTGTAGATTTAGTGTACACATAGAACAACGTCTGTAAATATACAAGTAAAGGTCTGTATGGACATAGTGGCTCAGGGTAAGACTGAGCCACTGAATAAACAACAGAGAAACACAACTAAGCTGAACAATGTACTTTGGCCAGTCCTGTGGCCAGCATGGCAATAGTAGTAGCACCAAACCCTTAAAGGATATACACTACATTACCAAAAATATGTGGACACCTGCTTGTCGAACATCTCATTCCAAAATCACAGGCATTAATATGGTAATATGGAGTTGGTCCCCCCCTTTGCTGCTATAACAGCATCCTCTCTTCTGGGAAGGCTTTCCACTAGATGTTGGAACATTGCTGCGGGGACTTGCTTCCATTCAGCCACAAGAGCATTAGTGAGGTCGGGGACTGATGTTGGGCGATTAGGCCTGGCTTGCATTCAGCGTTACAATTCATCCCAAAGGTGTTCGATGGGGTTGAGGTCAGGGCTCTGTGCAGGCCAGTCAAGTTCTTCCACACTGACCTCGACAAACCATTTATGTACGGACCTCGCTTTGTGCACAGGGGCATTGTCATGCTGAAATAGGGCCTTCCCCAAACTGTTGCCACAAATCTGGAGGCACAGAATCCTCTAGAATGTCATTGTATGCTGTAGCGTTAAGATTTCCCTTCACTGGAACTAAGGGGCCTAGCCCGAACCATGAAAACAGCCCCAGACCATTATTCCTCCTTCACCAAACTTTACAGTTGGTTAGGTGCACTGGGGCAGGTAGGGTTCTCCTGGCATCCACCAAACCCAGATTTGTCCGTCGGACTGCGATGGTGAAGCGTGATTTATCACTCCAGAGAACGGCATTTCCACTGCTCCAGAGTCTAATGGAGGATAGCTTTACATCACTCCAGCCGACACTTGGCATTGCGCATGGGGTTCTTAGGCTTGTGTGCGGCTGCTTGGCCATGGAAACCCATTTCAAGAAGCTCCCAACAAACAGTTATTGTGCTGACGTTGCTTACAGAGGCAGTTTGGAACTCGGTAGTGAGTGTTGCAACCGAGGACAGATGATTTTTACTCGCTATGCGCTTTAGCACTTGGTGGTCCTGTTCTGTGAGCTTGTGTGGCCTACTACTTCACGGCTGAGCCGTTGTTGCTCCTAGACATTTCCACGTCACAATAAAAGCACTTACAGTTGACCGGGGCAGCTATTGCTGGGCAGAAATCTGACTAACTGACTTATTGGAAAGGTGGCATCCTATGACGGTGCCATCTTGAAAGTCACTGAGCTCTTCAGTAAGACTATTTTACTGCTGATGTTTGTCTATGGAGATTGCATGGCTGTTTGCTCGATTTTATACACCTGTCAGCAACAGGTGTGGCTGAAATAGCCGAATCCACTAATTTGAAGGGGTGTCCACATACTTTTGTATATATAGTGTACGTACATAGCAACAGAGAGATATCCCAGCAGCTCATCTGGTCTTCACAGCAGTGCCCCCAAAGCTGGTATAAGATAGGGCACTTTCAGAGTGCGGGATAAAAGTACAGTTCTCTCTCTCTCTCACCCTCCCGCCATCTACTTCTCTGTCCACGGATGTCAGGCAGGCTGCTCTGCGGTGCGTTGGCTGGGCCGTCCCTCCCCCCTGTGGAATGTGCAGCTCAGTGGGTCTGGTCTGGGCCCGCTAGGGTTGGCTCCTGGTCTGGTCTGGGCCCGCTAGGGGTTGCTCCTGGTCTGGTCTGGGCCCACTAGGGGTGGCTCCTGGTCTGGTCTGGGCCCGCTAGGAGTGGCTCCTGGTCTGGTCTGGGCCCGCTGGGGATGCCTCCTGGTCTGGCTCTCGGTCTGGTTCAGGGGTCAGTGTCCTTGGCAGGTCTTACAGCACATCTGTCTGAAGTAGGGGCGGCTGCAGAACTTAAACCTGAGCACCAGGGGGCAGTACGCCACTGTGTTCACATCTTTGCACTCTGGAAGGGAAAAATATATAAAATACTCAAATTAAAATAATGAACCACTTAGATGGATATTTAGCCTGCAGGAGAATACAGTGACAAGGTAATTAATAGAGAGTTGAACTTAGACCTTCAGGGTCACCCTCGGGGATGTCCAAGGGTAGGCTACTGAGGTCACATTTGCTCTTGCACTGTTGCATGGCTGCCGGGCGCTGGAGGTCTGGGCACTCATTGGACGGCTGGCCGGTTTGTGCGAGACACTGCACAGAGCGCTTCTCCTGACCCAGACCACACCTGGCCGAGCACTGACACACAACAGAGAGAGAGAGAGAGAGAGAGAGAGAGAGAGAGAGAGAGAGAGTCACCAAACTAGGAGTACACGCAAATAAGCCATAGCAAAGATGGATAATAGATCACTTTACAAATCTGAACAGGAATGATTAACATTGTCAAGTATTTTTTCCTCACTTCACTAGATCAAACAAGAGGACCTAGGAGGTATAGTTGAATGAGAGTAGTTCAATACATAGCAGAGCCCAAGTTAGTCCCAGCAAGCCCCCCAGCCTTACCTCTCCCCAGGGCCCTGTGACCCACATGGGTGGTGGGCAGCGCTGCAGGTTACAGCGCACCCTGGTGGTGGGACGCCCATGCTTGGGACACTGGGACTCTGGCAGTATGTCTCCACTCTCCCCACGCTTACACAGAAGGACACGGTGCCTGAACCCTGGACCACAACTGGGATTACACTGGGGGGGGGGGGGGAGAGAGAGAGAGAGAGAGAGAGAGAGAGAGAGAGAGAGAGATATGGGGCAGAGGTTATTCAAGTCTGAGAGCTCTAACCTCTACAGCCTCAGAGCACACCCGTACAGTACAAAGCCCAACCAGCAGGTGGAATTGATTACACACAGAAATGTTGCATAGGTACAGAAAGTGTTGAGGTCAGCAACTACTCACTTTTTTTCTTAAAATCTCTAGATTCCACTAGTTAGATTAAATACAAAATAGTAGGGTTAGTTTATGGGGGGTATTTTGGGTATACCTCTGACCAGTCCAGGGCCAGCCACTCGGGGGGGCAGGTGTGGTTGCTGCAGGGTTCAGTGAGAGGTGGTCGTGGAGGAGTACAGGCACTGTCGTCCTGGACCTTCTCCTCTGTAGGAGAGATCTTCCTCTTACACAACACCTCTCTGGTCCTCAAGCCCCCGTTACAGCTGCGACTGCACTCAGACCACACCCCAGACCACCAGCTGGGGGAGACAGACACCCGGACAGATCTTAGTCTAGCAGGATGCCTTACTGTCCCACTACACTACCACACACGTGCATACACACATAGACACACACACACACACACACACATACTTAAACTGCGTATATAGGTTAATTACGTTACCAGGTCAGAATTTTTAAAGTTGTAGCAACAGCCCTAGCAATGGGGGGGCTTCACACAGAGGAGCTTCACACAGGCCGTGGGACTGATACACTGACACTCACCTTGGGGAGCATGGCTCAGAGTTGCAGGCTCGCTTCTTGTCTTTGGGTTTGCTCTTCTTGTCACAGAAGTGGTTGTAGACCACGGTGTGATCCATCTGCTTCTTACACACGACCTGCTGGGTCTGACCACCTGACAGACAGAGGGAGGTTAGAACACTTTTAGAATATAGTCAGAACTCCTTTGGTCGTTCATCTGATGCAGCTCACACTGTGCCCTTCACAGTGTACAACTTGTACAAGCCCTCCTCCATTCACTTGTTTTGCTGACATAAGGTCAAGTAAATGTGCTTTTAAGCAAAGTAAATGAGTTCTTATCAGGCTAGCTGCTTTGGATCATTAACCCGCGACAGAAAGAAAGCAAAGTTTGCCTAAGACCCGCATGAACGCCTGCAGTTTCACCAACCCCACAGTACCTCTGTTCATGAACATTCCATTCCCATGTTTCCCCAGGGCCAGACCAACCCCACAGTACCTCTGTTCATGAACATTCCATTCCCATGTTTCCCCAGGGCCAGACCAACCCCACAGTACCTCTGTTCATGAACATTCCATTCCCATGTTTCCCCAGGGCCAGACCAACCCCACAGTACCTCTGTTCATGAACATTCCATTCCCATGTTTCCCCAGGGCCAGACCAACCCCACAGTACCTCTGTTCATGAACATTCCATTCCCATGTTTCCCCAGGGCCAGACCAACCCCACAGTACCTCTGTTCATGAACATTCCATTCCCATGTTTCCCCAGGGCCAGACCAACCCCACAGTACCTCTGTTCATGAACATTCCATTCCCATGTTTCCCCAGGGCCAGACCAACCCCACAGTACCTCTGTTCATGAACATTCCATTCCCATGTTTCCCCAGGGCCAGACCAACCCCACAGTACCTCTGTTCATGAACATTCCATTCCCATGTTTCCCCAGGGCCAGACCAACCCCACAGTCCCTCTGTTCATGAACATTCCATTCCCATGTTTCCCCAGGGCCAGACCAACCCCACAGTACCTCTGTTCATGAACATTCCATTCCCATGTTTCCCCAGGGCCAGACCAACCCCACAGTACCTCTGTTCATGAACATTCCATTCCCAAGTTTCCCCAGGGCCAGACCAACCCCACAGTACCTCTGTTCATGAACATTCCATTCCCATGTTTCCCCAGGGCCAGACCAACCCCACAGTACCTCTGTTCATGAACATTCCATTCCCATGTTTCCCCAGGGCCAGACCAACCCCACAGTACCTCTGTTCATGAACATTCCATTCCCAAGTTTCCCCAGGGCCAGTGTTACGTTAGGAAAACTCTGAAGCCACCATGTACCAGTGTGTGTGTGTCATGTGTATGTATGAGAGAGGGAATATGAGAGGGAATATGAGAAAGTGAGGGGTATGCACTGTGCACGTATTAGTATTTCTATTTATTATGGATCCCCATTAGCTGCTGGGGTTCAGCAGAATTAAGGCAGTTTATACCATTTTAAAACAATACACAGATTTCAGAACACACTGTGTGCCCTCAGGCTCCAACTCCACCACTACCACATATCTACAGTTCAAAAGCCCTGCACAGCAGCTAAATGGATCATTAGTCAAAAAATAATAAAAAGAATAATATGCTTATATTTGTCATGTTATACACTTGTACAAGCGTAAAAAAAAATTGTTTCTTGCTTAACCCAATTTCCCCCTGAGAATCGCGCAGGGAGTGGGTCACTGCCAGGGTTACCATTGTCCAGTGCCCCTAGAGCAATTGGGGTTAACCCTTTACACTCGTACCTGCCTACGGGTTAGAAATGGCAGATTTGGTCACTGATAAACGCCTAAATTGAACAGCATTGGCAGTACAGTAACATTCTATACACGACATCAGAGCTCTGGCTCTCCGCTTCACAGCTCTGTATGGGTTTTGACTGAAGGCCCTTCTGAACTTGAGCGCCGCACACGACAATAAATTGCCTAATCCCTCCCCCTAATTCGGCAACTTTTGAAAATGTTTTCTTGGCTGAGTGAGAGAAATGCTGTAAATGAAGAGGATTCAATTTATTTTGAAAGATGAGACGTTGAGGATTATAATAAATACTGCTTCGATATCATACAAGCTCATGGGCTCTCATGAAGTGTTTGTTTTCGATTTTGTGGCAGAACACCCTCGAGTCCAAATGTGCACTTCATATTTCCATATGATAAAACTCATGCTATATAGAGTGTCAGCGTTTATGATCACTACGTTTGATGTACAGTTACAAGATGACATGGTGTCATATCCTGTGTTGTTCTGAACAGAATGAGCCTATGTTTGTCTATTGTGAAGAAAATTTGCCACGGTGACCGATTTGCTGCTGAACACTCACCTGAACTCCATTCTATGCACACCACAATTACGATCCGTTTCTCTGAATTGCTCTTTGAAAGCCTGTAAGGTCATATTTTATAACTCAGCTTGTCATGTTGGCAATAGAACAAGCTTTCAAATTATGCCCACGGTAGGCCTGTGGCAGTCATAAAATTGTCAGTCAGTGATTGTCAAGCAAATAACTGACGGTCTCACGGTAATTGACCGTTAATTAACGTAAACACATTTAGCAACTCCTGGCTTCCACGAATAGCCTACAATCACTGATGCAGACCTTTGGAACATTAACATTTTATATGTGTGAAATTTGTTTTGATTTAGAATGGACCATTATCATGCACCTGTCTGGAAACAGGGGCAGAGGGAAAAAATACATGTCATCTATGCACTTAAATAGCGAATGGAGGACGCTTTCCCGTGGTTCATTTTCATGCCAGCCAGGTAGGCTACTCCTGTTGTAAAGAGAAGCAATGTGCTTAATATTAGGAAAGTTGAGAAATTAAATATAGTAGGCTTAGCCTGTAGAAAGCTGATAGGATCCTCCTCTTTTTAAGAGGCCATCACTCTGTTTTGTCACGTAATTGCATAGCCTATAGGAATGTTGCGCAACATAAGCACATGGGGTCTCATGAAGTGTTTGATTAGATTTTAGATGACATTTGCACTGATGTCAGAGTGATAGAGTGCTGAGTACCAGGCAGTTAGCAAGTTTGGTAGGTTACTAATAACCATCAGCAGCAACAGTTAGGAGAAGTCTAATTACCGTGACTAAACGGTCACGTGGAACTTGATTGCCTTCATGACTCATGACCGCAGGTGTGGCAGTAATACAGTCACCGTAACATTCCTATGCCCACCTAACCCAGACTGAGATTTATAAGGGCACAGCAACAGACTTGTAATTTTATTCTTCACCTGGTCAGCTACGAGATTTGAACCAGGGACATTTTGGTTACTGGCCAAACACTCTAATCTCGAGGTGACCTGCAGCTCAAGAATATGAAATTAATATTGGCTAAGAGATTTATCGGTATAAATATGGCTTTGTGTGTATTTATCAACCCTCAAAATCAAATTGAATCAAAGTTTAATGGTAGAATACACTGTTTAGCAGATGCCATAGCGGTTGCAGTGAAATGCTTATGTTACTAGCTCCTAATAATGCAGTAAAATCATCAATCAATCAATGAGTAGGGATAGAGCCAATGTATAGTACAGTAAAGAGTATTAGAGCCAGGAGTGGTTGTACCCCCAGCGCAGAGTGCAGAGCAGCGGGACCAGGATGTGTAGTGCCAGGCATATCCACTCAAAAGATTTCTGCTGACTGGAGGGTTGAAGCGGTAGTGGATCCCTGGGTTCTCTTCCCTCACCAGTACCTACACACACACACACACACACACACACACACACACACGTCACATATGTTGTCACATAGAATGATTAGCATAACAAACACAGTAACACACACAGCTAGCCCGTTACCATGACGATGATGGTCATGTTGGTGGGCCCCAGGGCCTCCAGGGTCTCAGGTTGGTCAGTGGGCCGGCGGTAGTGGAAGGTGGTCCCTGCGATGTCGAACCTACGAGGGGTGTCGATGGTCAGCTTCCCATTGATAAAGAACTGTTCTCCTTTACTCTTCAGCACTGAAGCAGAGAAGAAACGAGAGCATGTATAGGTCCACATGGAGAAGTGACGTTTTCAATTAAAATCACGGAAGCGGGGAACGGAAGCAATTTTCCCCCATTGAAAGCAATTCAGCCAAGCCTGATCTCAAGCAATAACGGCACACATAGTTTAAAATAATGTTTATAGCTCCCGTCCAAATGTTGTGAATGATATATAGTCATGTCATAGTCACCAGTCAACTCCATTACACTCAAAAATTACTTCAACTTAAACCAGTGAATGCTAGCAATGGCTAGCTATTCTACCACTCTGCCCTTATGAGTGATAGCATGCTAATAGCACACCCTGCACACAAATATGTATATATTTAAGGGGTATGCAGTAGGTTGATAAAAATATCGCCAAAGTACACTACATGGCCAAAAGTATGTAAGGCCTTACCCAAACTGTTGCTTAAAATTTGCAAGCACAGAATCATCTAGAATGTCATTGTATGCTGTAGAGTTAATATTTCCCTTCACTAGAACTAAGCCCGAACCAGGAAAAACAGCCACAGACCATTCTTCCTACTCCACCAAACTTTACAGTTGGAATGCATTTGGGTAGGTATGGTTCTCCTGGCATGCGCCAAATTTATATTTGTCCGTCGGACTGCAAGATGGTGAAGTGTGATTCATCACTCCAGAGTCCAAAGGCGGCTAGCTTTACCCCACTTCAGCTTATGCTTGGCATTGCGCATGGTGATCTTAGGCTTGTGTGTGGTTGCTCGGTCATGGAAACCCATTTCATGAAGCTCACGACGAACAGTTATTGCGCAGACATTGCTTCCAGAGGCAGTTTGGAACTCTGTAGTGAGTGTTGCAACCGAGGACAGATTATTTTTACCCGCTACGCTTTTCAGCACTTGGCGGTCCTGTTCTGTGAACTTGTGTGGCCTACCACTTCGTGGCTGAGCCGTTGTTGCTCCTAGACTTTTCTACTTCACAATAACAGCACTTATAGCTGACCTGGGCAGCTCTAGCAGGGCAGACATTTGATGAACTGACTTGTTGGGAAGGTGGCATCGTATGACGGTGCCATTTTTAAAGCCACTGAGCCCTTCATCAGCGAGGCCATTCTACTGCCAATGTTTGTCTATGGAGATTGTATGGCGGTGTGCTTGATTTGATACACCTCTCAACAACGGGTGTGGCTGAAATAGCCGAATCCACTCATTTGAAGTATGTTGCATCAGACATTTCATACAACATTCCCAGCTAATGAGAAAACAGCCATGGTATTTAATCTAAGAGACTGAACAATTCGGGCAGGTAAGTATTAGTCAATTATAATAACAGCATTGATGATGTGACGATGCACTTACATTTTAATTCCAGTTTTGAGAGTCCGAATGCACACTAGAGAATAGAACATGAGTCATAACAGTATAACACATTGCGTGACACAGAAGAGACATGAACTCTCACCTAGGAAGTTGAGGGAGACGTTGAGCTCCTGGATATGAATGAACACGGATCCTTTGGGGATTCTGACCACCTCTTCATAACCTGGGAAGGGATCACACACACACACACCCACACACACACAAAGAAAGAAGAGAAAGGCAAGAGGTGGAGGTTTTATTCACTGACATACTGGAGGGAGAATGATGTATAAGTAGTGTTTTACTCTGTGGGACTTCAATGGAATAAGCAGAGCCTTTCGGATTCCAACCAAATTCCTGGGCAACGTTCAGCTCCTCTGCTAGAGTACAGTAACCATGTTTGAAGCCAGGCTGTGCTGTCCAGCCAGCCACCACAGCCCTGTAAATAACTTCAGCCTTGCATAAAAAAAACAGAATAAATAATTTAATAATCCATTCCAATGGTGCGACCGCTGAGGAAAGGAGAGGCTTGGCTTTTGACCCCTCTCTGGAGTAGCAGTCGGTGCTGTGAGTAATTTCAGTAACCCAGCTCTGTACTTGCGGTTCCTGGCGGCCGGAGAGGGAGAGGTTTTTCTGTTAACAATCAGGGGCCTGTGTGGTAAACAGAGAGCCAAAGAGCAATAAACCCCCAGCCCTTAACCCCTGAGTAACCCTCCACCACTGCCAGAGTTACAGACTGCACAGACTGCGAGAGAGAGACAGAGAGAGAGAGAGAGAGAGAGAGAGAGAGAGAGAGAGAGACAGAGACAGAGACAGAGACAGAGACAGAGAGACAGAGAGACAGAGAGAGAGAGAGGAAGAGAGAGAGAGATATGGGGGGGTTGAGAGATGAAGAGCAGGTAGACTACACAGATGGAAAGGAGAAAGAGAAAACCTAGAAAGATAGATGAGAGAGAACAGCTGACAGAGAGATGGAGGAGGTGATAACTCAGGTGAGAATGCAGACACCAGATGGGAGTAGTAAGGTTGCAGAGGCACAGGAGAATATGGCACCATCATCACTCTTAGGTGTAAATCACTAGATAGAACAACCTGCCCAGAACACCAGCCCAGAACAACCTGCCCAGAACACCAGCCCAGAACACCAGCCCAGAACAACCTCCCCATAACACCAGCCCAGAACAACCTCCTACGAACAACCTCCCCAGAACACGAACACTTGCCCAGAACACCTGCCCAGAACACCAGCCCAGAACAACTTCCCCAGAACAACCTCCCCAGAACACCAGCCCAGAACAACCTCCCCAGAACACCAGCCCAGAACACCAGCCAAGAACAACTCCCCAGAACACCTGCCCAGAACACCAGCCCAGAACAACCTCCCCAGAACACCAGCTTTGCTGCTTGGTTAGTGCCTGACAACTAACCCTATTTAAACCCTCCTAGGAGTGAGGATTGGTCTGAGCCTCAGAGACATAAAAAAAAACCTGTAGACATGACTGAGCACTCTGTGGCTCATAAATCAGCCCAGACCCAGAATAGACCTGTCAGGCGGTCGGGCAGGCTGTAGGCCCAGGCTGAGATGGCCATTGTGGTCCCAGCCACTGAGCTGCGGCCACCTCAGGAGGGTGTGTCCACTCTGAGGGTTCCAGAGGGGGGAGGTAGATGGGTGGAGGGAGGAGAGCTGCTGCTGTCGTGGAGGGAGAGGGCCTAGAATAGACCTGTCTGGCTCCGCAGTCGCAGGGCTACCACAACCCACACTGGCTGAACTTCACCTAAAATTGTCTGCCACGTGCCCACCTGCAATCCCCCCCCCCCCCCGAGCGGGTGCAGGAAAAACCCACTCACCCCTCCCTCATGGTCCCCTTATTATTAGAGCATATTTAGCTCCCGAGTGGTGCAGCGGTCTAAGGCTTTGCATCTCAGTGCTAGAGGCATTGCTACAGACCCTGGTTCGATCCCGGGCTGTATTACAACTGGCTGTGATCGGGAGACCCATAGGGCGGTGCACAATTGGCCCAGCGTCGTCCGGGTTAGGGGAGGGTTGGCCGGGGTTAGGGGATGGTTGGCCGGGGGTAGGGGAGGGTTGGCCGGGGGTAGGCCGTCATTGTAAAATAAGAATTTGTTCTTAACTGACTTGCCAGGTTAAATAAAGGTTCAATAAAACAAAAAATAAAAGAAGGCATAAGGTTTATGCAGTATCACGTATGACCCACGGCTCTATAATTGGACAGAGGACCACAAGCCTTCCAACCGTCACTATGATGGAATGATGGAACCGAGACCTCGGGAGTGTCTCCTGATCAGAACTGAGCAGCTATAGGCTGAGCCTTCCTCAAGCCCTCGACAACCGCTTGGTTTTCTAAGAGACTCTGATGGTTAATTCTGTGTCATCTGGTTGGGCTGTATCAGTTTTCCCCTGACTTGCTTCCACAGAATTCATCACGAACCATTAATCACGGCCAAAGTGTTTAGACTGGAATAGGTACCGGAAAAAAAGGTCATTCTGCACCTACAGGAGGGAGGGAAGGGGGGCAGGGCAAGGCATGTGCACTGTAGATATTCACCAGTAACTCTATATAATTAACTGTTAGATTAAGTAGCTCATGCAACTAGAGAGCTCGCATGTGAACAGATAATTATACATTACTTTCAGAATGTCTGAGGACTCCTAACTCACATTGCAAGGCAGTAGTCCAACACATATTTAGCTTGTGTCAGAATCCAAATGCACAAATGCATGCACGCGTTGTTAGAATTTCCATAAAACAATTAGGTTGCATAATCTCTCTTGTGGATGCCTCAAACGTAACTACATCTCATTCTCAGAACGTTGCTGGAGCTCCCTGGTCCAAAACACAGGCCCTTTCTTCTTTGACGTTTTATTTGTGTTTTTCAGTCCTATTCCCCAGTCTAATTGAGGTACAGTATGTGCTATTGGCCTGTTCTAGAAGTGGTGTTGGAGGGAGTGGAGCGTGCGAGGAGAGAAACGCAGCAATCGGGGTTTTTTAAAAGGAGAGACGTGTCCTGCTACCAAGGCTTGGAAAAGAACAGTCCCCTCAGTGTCTGTCAGTCCATGCCTGCCCTGCCCGAGAGAGGGGCCCACCACCACCCCCCCAGCCCTGGGCTCTCTGAACCCCCCACTCCTCAGCCCACAACCCCCTTACTCAGAGAGTTATTGATACCTCCTGCCACTACTGTAACTGTGCTCACATACTGTTCTGTATGCTGGGGTTTATAGTGTAACTCTTACTGTAGAGACCACCATAGTGCAGTAAGCTTCAAAGAACAGGATTAAGATTTCTTCCTAGCAGTATTGTGGTGAAGGGACTCCTGCTCTGTATATCACACCGTACCTCCTTCAGGCAGGGAGTCATTGAAGAGGCCCTCGATGGCCTCACAGCTGCTCCCGTCACCCCCGCACATCCGGCAGCGGTCCTCGCGCACGTCCGAGCTCAGGATCCGGTCACAGCCCACGTGCTGCAGGGAGACAGACAGGGGTCACAGGTCAGAGGGAGCAGGCAGAAGGAAAACAAAGGGACACAGACACAACCACTAGCCTCTATAGAGAGAATAGCACACAGCACATAGTACTTTCAGCAGCAGAAGTGAGGCTGATTGCAATGTTTCCCAGGTGCCTAACTAAAACACTGACACCACAGGATGCCAGGAAACGTTCCTAAAACACAACCTGTACTACCAACAGTCGGTTCAAGCCAACATAAACACAAATGTAGGTCTAAATTGACTCCTGCGCTGTACAGTAACTCTAACATGTGAATGGATGGATAGAGCAACCCTGGGGCACTTCAAACCCTGTTGACCCAGGCAGGTCTTAGTTCCATTAACTACCAATGTGGAAGCCATTTCCCCTTAGTAATGGGAGGACAGACACTTGTTCCAAGCCGGGCCCCAGCCCTTCAGACTGCTAGACTCTGGGCTCTGGGACACGTCCCCTGGTGAGCCTGGGCCAGGCCAAGCAGCCTACTTCAGCCTGCCCATGTTAGGAACATGTGTTATTTGAGCGACCACTAAACGCCATATGTTTCCAAGCCCACATCTTTCTCTCGCTGTTCCCTCTCTGTCTCTCTTGCCTCAAATCAAACTCTCTGGATCCTGCAAACAATTCTTACATTTTTATCCTCACTGTTTTCGTCTTTTTATGTTCACAATATATATAAGAAAAAGATGGGGCAAAGAAATAGGGAGATATATAATAAACTGTGAGAAATAATGAAAGAGAGTATGATGCATCGTAACTTTACCCCTATTTACAAGTACAAATGACCTCGACTAACCTGTACCTCCGCACATTGACTCGGTACCGGTACCCCCAGTATATAGCCTTTTTATTGTTATTTTATTGTGTTACTTTTTATTTTATTTTGTACTTTAATTTATTAAGTAAATACTTTGTTAACTCTATTTCTTGAACTGCATTGTTGGTTAAGGGCTTGTAAGTAAACATTTAACGGTAAGGTCTACTACACCTGTTGAATTCGGCGCATGTGACAAATAACATTTGATTTGATTTGATAAGGAAAGAAACAGAGAGAGCTAGAAAAAGAGCCAGATAAGAGAGATGAGAAGTGAGAATTCCAGAATAGGAGAGACCCAGAGAGAGACAGAGAGAGTAAGAAACACAGAGAGAGAGAGCGAGAGCGCGAGAGAGAGAGAGAGAGAGAGAGCAACAGAGGGAGGGATAGAGGGAGAGTGGCCAGCGGCTGCTGTGAATGTGTGTAACAGCCAGCAGTGCAGACAGCTGAGCTGGTGGGTCACTGAGTTCCTGCTGCACACAGAACAGAACAGGGCAAAACAGAGGAGAGCAGGAGAAGAGAAGAGAGAACAGAGCTGAGCTGTTGATAAACAGGCTTCTCTCTGAGTCTGGACAAGCCCAGAGACTCCACTCCCAACCCCTCCATGTGCCCAGGCCCTGAGACTGCTCCAAACAAAGCACAAGAGAGCAGAGTGATGGACGTTCAACTGCCTAATGAAATCCAGCTCTGCTCCACATAGCTGCAGGAAGCCACAAAACAACAATTCAGATGTTTTGTGGTTTGGTGTCATTCACTGCAGCAAGTGTATCTTGTTTTTTCCTCCTCCCCTCGTGGCCCAAAGCCACTCCGCTTCTTGACAGGCTCTGAAGCCATCCAAACACAACAGGACGGGGGAATAATTGGCATTGTTTGTGTGAGCAGTGAGCACCACCATCTGAAAGGGACTACTACTTCAGGGAAAATCCATTTGAATTCAATCACTTTTTGACAGAATCCCTTTTGATTTAAACAAAACTTTCCAGACATGTTTGCCCATGGAAGAAGTGGTCAGAAAGTGACATTTTGGACCTGAATGACAAAACATTCAGGAGATAAAGATGCTCCAACCATACCATGAGACATCCATGTCTTCATCACTGGAAAAGATAATCAGTTGAGTTTTATATAATTTAAAAGCTTACAAACAGTGTTGTCAAGCTATTTTATTATTTCTTGAAAAACATTAGGAAAAAAATATTTTTTTTGTGTAGTATTTAAACCTTTAACGCCAATATTTAAAGTGACGTTAACCACAGATTGTATAAAATTGTTGGAGTTTAAACCCTATTTCCCATCATCTAAGTTTTTGTGTTTTGCCGGTTGAGACACAACATGCTCTTGAATACAGGTCGGGTGTCATTTCAATAATAGAAATAGAATTAATAGAATGGACCTATCCCTTTAGACCACTGCAATTTAGTTGGTACACCATTGGAATGTGAATTGAACTTTTACCTTCTAATTACTACCAGAAAGAGGACTGCTGATCCACCTACCATCAAATGTTAACTGAAATGGTTATGTATATTCTATTGTCTATATTTCTATGATTTCAATAGGTTTCCTATGGAAGATTGACAGTATAACTTAAAACAACAGATATTCCCATTCAAGTCAAGATTCTCTGTGTGGAACTCCAACCGTCTTTGTGGTACCTCTAGTCTCTGGCAGCGATTGGAACTGCTGATCTGCGGTCAAGAACAGAGTTCATCTCAGCCTATGCTGCCCTTCAGTCACTAGACTTTTTGGCCCTGATGGAGACATGGATCAACCTAGAGAACACTGCTACTCCAGCTGCTCTCTCTTCATCTGATTACGTTTTCTTTCATAGTCCGAGAGCATCTGGTCATCGCGGTGGTTGCACAGGGCTGCTCATTTCTCCCTCACTCACTTTTCCATCTTGTCATTTTCATTCTATGCTGTTGTGGTGACCGTATTACCGCCAAACCAGCACTCATGAGTCATGACCGCAGTAAAATTCTACATGACCATTGAGTCATGATAATATCCTTTTATGCAGTCAGGACACGTGTTTGTAGTATCCAACTCCTGGTACTCAGGGCTCTATTGTCCCTCCAGCAGGTCCTAATGGCCTGGTACTCAGGTCTCTATTGTCCCTCCAGCAGGTCCTAATGGCCTGGTACTCAGGGCTCTATTGTCCCTCCATCAGGTCCTAATGGCCTGGTACTCAGGGCTCTATTGTCCCTCCAGCAGGTCCTAATGGCCTGGTACTCAGGGCTCTATTGTCCTTCTAACCACTCTGACATCAATGCAATAAAAAAATCACATCAAACACTTTTCATCAAAACAGTATTGTGGTTTCAAAACTCACCTCACTGTATTCAACAACAGGTTGAAACTGAGTGGAAAACATGATCATTGTGGATGTTGTTTCAAAGCCTAACACAACAAAATGGCCAGCGCTTTGTAAGGTGAAGATTCATTCAAAACACAATACACATATTAGAGCTTATACATATGCAAAGTTCTATATGAGCCCAAGTCTGAAAAAAACAACATAATTAAAATAATGATTGTGGAGTTCGTTATACAATACATAGCCTACCGCATATTACGCCCCCTATTTATACTTTTACTTTTGATACTTACGTACATTTTAGCATTTACTTTTGATACTTAAGTATATTTAAAACCAAATACTTTTAGACTAATTTAATGAGTGATTTCACTTTAGTAATTTTCTATTAAGGTATCTTTACTTTTACTCAAGTATGACAATTGGGTACTTTTTCCACCACTGCATACAGGGCAGAATATCACCTGTCACGCAGTGAGAGGCTTGGTTGATGTGGTTGATGCACTGAGTTAAATAACCGGACTGGAGTACCTGAACTAACAGACAGGTCTTTTTTTCTCCTGCTCCTGTTCATGCCCATTTGATAATGGGCCATTCTAAATCCAAACTAATTTAACATATTAGTAAAGACAATATTGCATTGAGAATAGTTTGATGGGTGATAATATGGTCACCTGATTAGAGAACAGTGTGTGCCGCCTGAGGCAACGAACACAGCTCAAGCTTTTTTTGCAATTTTCTGAAATCATCAATAGCCTTTACTCGCATCATGCAGTCCATATACAGTATGTTTTGATTTTCTAAGTCATTCTAAGGTTTGTATCATTAACATCTAAAGTTGTCAAATAACTCTAAATCTAGTGTAGCCTTTAGGACCTGTTTCAAATCATCACTTTTACGTTCACCATTCATTCGACCTTCATATGCCTTCATTCGACCTTCATATGCCTTCATTCGACCTTCATATGCCTTCATTCGACCTTCATATGCCTTTATTCGAACTTTATATGCCTTCATTCAACTTTCATACTCGCTCCGGAATGGGAAAAACATCATTTCTATTTTATTCAGCTAAGTTAAATTATATTTTTCGTACTATAACACAATGACACAGGACTTATAAGCATATCTTGTCAGCTAAAGGACCAAGCCTACAGCCTATATCATGGTGCATAGCCAGATAACATACACAAGGCCAAATCATATTCTGTTCATCTGAAATACATCTGAAATATTTATTGTTATGGTGTATATTAAATAGATGTATTAGACTGGTCAAAATGTACATGTTCCAAAGGCACACAGCAGCAGCTTGTGTGTGTGTGTGTGGGCCTAGAGATGCTAAATGAGTTTGTTTATAAATGGTCAATTACCATGAGACATGCAGTCTTTTGCATGACAATAACTAGCCGACAAAATGTCATGACCAGCACAGCCCTATCTGTCACTGTCATTTGTCCACTTAAGCTTAACATAGCTGTCATCTACCACCCACCAGGTGCCCCATAGATAGTTCCTCAATGAGCTTGAGACCTTGATAATCTAATTTCCTGACAATGGCTCACTGCTCTTCATACTGGGTGACTTCAACCTCCCAACGTTGTTTTCCCCTCCTTGCCTCTTTTGACCCTTTCCCAGTCTCCTCCCACTCACAAGGCAGGCACTACGCTTGACCTCATCTTTACAAGAGGCTGTTCATCTACTAATCTCACGGCAACCCCCCTTCAGCTCTCTGATCACCACTTTGTTTCCTTTTCGGTCTCCCTCTCCTCCAACCACTCAGTCCCTACCCAAAATGGTAATGTACCATCACAATCTTCGGTCTTTCTCTCCCACTACTCTCTCCTCTTCTATCCTATCATCTCTCCCTTCTGCTAAATCCTTCTCCCTCCTGTCTCCTGATTCTGCCTCTTCGATCCTACTATCCTCCCTTTCTGCATCCTATGACCTCACTAATCCTGCGACTAGTGACGTCCGGCCGACCGACAACCTGCATCACGTACTCTCACTATTGGTGTCCCCCAGGGTACGGTTCTAGGCCCTCTCCTCTTCTCTCTATGCACCAAGTCACTCGGCTCTGTCATATCCTCACATGGTCTCTCCTGTTATTGCTATGCGGGTGATACTCAACTACTCAACTACCTTCTGATACCCAGCTGGAGACACAAATCTCTGTGTGCCTGGCAGATATCTCAGCTTGGATGTTGGCCCACCACTTCAAGCTCAACCCCAACAAGACAGAGCTGCGCTTCTTCCCGTGGAAGGCCTGCCCACTCCAAGACCTCTTCATTACGGTTGAAAACTCCATGGTGTCACCCTCCCAGAGTGTAAAGAACCTTGGCGTGACCCTGGACAACATCCTGCTGTTCTCTGCAAACATCAAAGCAGTGATTCGCTCCTGCAGGTTCATGCTTGTGACGTCCCTCCCCTCTGTCTGCTGGGATCTCCTGTTTGGTAGTCTGTTGTTTCAGGAGGCCAGTGGGCAGAGCTGGGAGGATTGTCAGCTGATATGGCACACCTGGGCAGGTTTGGCCTGCAGACTATAAAGGGTTGCCACATCAGCCAACACTCTCTTCCCTGACTGGCAGGCTGGCTTCCACCACCTTTTGGTTTTCTGGTCTGTTTTCACCATACAACACGGTAAACGGTAAAAGTGCTGAATTGGTTGAACTCATTGAAAGTTATTCTGCACTGTTGTCTGATACGCCCTCTCGTACTCATCTCATTGAGCATGATGTTGATGTCGGAGATGCTTAGCCAATAAGGCATCACTTCTACTGTGTTTCTCCTGACAGGCGCAAGCACTTAGACGCAGAAGTCAAGTACACGTTGGATAACGATATTGCTGAATATTCTTGTTCCAGTTGGGCTTCCCCTTGTCTGTTAGTCAAGAAGCCTGATGCATCTTTTAGGCCATGCATAAACTATCTTAAAGTTAACAACATTACGAAGCCTGATTCCTTTCCTCTTCCTCTTATGGAGGATTGTGTTGATCAAGTGGATTCTGCAAAATTTGTGAGCAAGTTTGATATTCTAAAAGGGTACTTGCAGGTCCCCTTGTCTCCTAGAGCAAGGGAGATTTGTGCTTTCATCACAACGTCTGGACTGTATTCTTATATAGTTATGCCTTTTGGTTTGCGTAATGCACCTGCAACATTTCAGCGCCTCATGAACCGTGTTGTCTCTGGTCTGGATGGATGTGCGGTGTACTTGGAAGACGTGGTAATTTATGGTGACACCCGGTCTCAGCATGTCCAACGTATTCAAGCATTGTTTGATAGGTTGGCTTGGGCGCGTTTGACAGGTAATCTGGCCAAATGTGAGTTTGCTAAGGCAGCGGTCATTTATCTGGGAAAAGTGGTCGGTCAGGGTGTGGTTCACCCAGTGCATGCCAAAGTTGAAGCTATTGAGCAGTGTCCGCCTCCCATGACTAAGAAGGAGCTTATGCGCTTTCTCGGTATGGTTGGTTATTTTTAAAGCTTCTGTAAGAACTTCTCCTCAGTGGTAGCACCCCTGACCGACTTGCTTAAGGCTCAGGTGAAGTATATTTGGTCAGACAGATGTCAAGCTGCGTTTGAGAATGTAAAGACACTTGTGCTCTTCCCCAGTGCTTGTTGCCCCTTGTTTGAATGATCCGTTCATACTCCATGTAGATTTTAGTAATGTAGGAGTTGGCGCTGTTCTGTTGCAGGCAGATGTCCAAGGGGTGGACCGTCCAATTAGTTACTTCTCTAAGAAGTTTAACTCGTACCAGCTCAATTATTCTGTGTTAGAAAAGGAACCACTTGCGTTTATTTGAGCTGTCCGACATTTCGAATTGTTTGTTGGTTCAGGTGGCACCTCTCTCATGGTGTACACAGATCATAATCCCCTGATGTTTCTGCGGACCTTGCAGAACCCTAATCAGAGGCTTATGAGGTGGGTGCTGTTTTTGCAGCTGTACAGTTTGGACATTCGCCATATTAAGGGCAAAGAAAATGTCCTTGCTGATGCTTTGTCTCACGCTCTCATGCCATAGGTCTTTGTTATTGTTTTGGGCAACTTGCCTGTCCTCTCCTGTCTCCCTCTTGCTTTCCCGACTCTGTCTCTCTTTCTCTACCTCTTAAAATGTTCCTTAGGATCAGAGGTTGCTGAGGTGGGTGAGGGAGGGTTGTTTCTGTTCTGTTTTGTTTTTGTTTCAGGTTTGTGGTGGAACACCATTCTTAAGGGGGGGGGTCATCCCTCCCACTCTATCTGCTGGGATCTCCTGTTTGGTAGTCTGTTGTTGCAGGAGGCCAGTGGGCAGAGCTGGGAGGATTGTCAGCTGATATGGCACACCTGGGCAGGTTTGGCCTGCAGACTATAAAGGGTGGCCACATCAGCCAACACTCTCTTCCCTGACTGGCAGACTGGCTTCCACCACCTTTTGGTTTTCTGGTCTGTTTTCACCATACAACACGGTAAACGGTAAAAGTGCTGAATTGGTTGAACTCATTGAAAGTTATTCTGCACTGTTGTCTGATACGCCCTCTCGTACTCATCTGCTTGAGCATGATGTTGATGTCGGAGATGCTTAGCCAATAAGGCAGCGCTTCTAACGTGTTTCTCCTGACAGGCACAAGCACTTAGACGCAGAAGTCTTGGTCTGCAGGCTATAAAGGGTGGCCACATCAGCCAACACTCTCTTCCCTGACTGGCAGGCTGGCTTTGTCCATCTTTAGTTTTTTTGGTCTGTTTTCACCAGACAACGCCCTCTCCACTCATCCACACACTACTGATCCTACAGACGTCCACAGCTTATGTCACGTTTTGTATTTATTATTTAGTTTAATAAATGTATTCCTTTTTACGTTTAAGTCATGCATGGCCTCCCTTTGTTGTTCCTCTAATGACTCAGACATCAATGCAAATGTAATCGAAAATCTAATCAAACACTTCGAGAGCCCATGAGTTCATGTTGCTCAACATTTGTATGGGCTTGAGAAAACAGTATAAAAACAGGAGGATCCCATCAGCTTCCTATAGGCTAGGCCTACTATATTCATTTCTCAACATTTCAAATATTAAGCACATTGCTTTGCTTTACAACAGGAGTAGCCTACCTGGCTGGCATGAAAAGTAACTGTGGGAAAAGCGCCCTCCATTTGCTATTAAAGTGCATAGGTGGAAATGTATGTTTTTGACAGGTGCATGATAATGGTCCAATCAAAACTAATTTCACACGTATATTATGTAGTATATGTAAAGACAAGATTAAATTGAGAACAGTCTGATGGGTGACAATATTATCACTTGTGAATGATATATTATCACTTATCATCACTAATGTTATCACTTATTATCACTGATGCCCAGCGAGTGCACTCTAAGGCAAGAATAAGCGCATGCCTTTGTGCTACTTTTTCAAATCATAGTGGTACACATCATATAGCCTAGCCCATAGACCTATATGTTTTGCCAAAGTTTGTATCACAAATAGCCAAATAGCCTACAGAACCTAGTCAAACATATATTCTTATAAGCCCTTTCAAATCAAATCAAATTTTATTGGTCACATTCACATGGTTAGCAGATGTTAATGTGAGTGTAGTGAACTGCTTGTGCTTCTAGTTCCGACCATGCAGTAATAACCAACGAGTAATCTAACCTAACAATTCCAAAACTACTACCTTATACACACAAGTGTAATGGAATGAATAAGAATATGTACATATTGTCATGCCCTGACCTTAGTTATCTTTGTTTTCTTTATTATTTTGGTTAGGTCAGGGTGTGACGAAGGTGGTATGTGTGTTTTCGTCTTGTCTAAGTTTTTTTGTACATCTATGGGGTTTTGGTTTGTCTAGGTATACAGTGGGGCAAAAAAGTATTTAGTCAGCCACCAATTGTGCAAGTTCTCTCACTTAAAAAGATGAGAGAGGCCTGTAATTTTCATCATAGGTACACTTCAACTATGACAGACAAAATGAGGGGGAAAAATCAGAAAATCACATTGTAGGATTTTTTATGAATTTATTTGCAAATTATGGTGGAAAATAAGTATTTGGTCACCTACAAACAAGCTAGATTTCTGGCTCTCACAGACCTGTGACTTTGAATTGTAGACCTGCACCAGGCTGGGAAGACTGAATCTGCAATAGGTAAGCAGCTTGGTTTGAAGAAATCAACTGTGGGAGCAATTATTAGGAAATGGAAGACATACAAGACCACTGATAATCTCCCTCGATCTGGGGCTCCACGCAAGATCTCACCCCGTGGGGTCAAAATGATCACAAGAACGGTGAGCAAAAATCCCAGAACCACATGGGGGGGACCTAGTGAATGACCTGCAGAGAGCTGGGATCAAAGTAACAAAGCCTACCATCAGTAACACACTATGCCGCCAGGGACTCAAATCCTGCAGTGACAGATGTGTCCCCCTGCTTAAGCCAGTACATGTCTAGGCCCGTCTGAATTTTGCTAGAGAGCATTTGGATGATCCAGAAGAAGATTGGGCGAATGTCATATGGTCAGATGAAACCAAAATATAACTTTTTGGTAAAAACTCAACTCGTCGTGTTTGGAGGACAATGAATGCTGAGTTGCATCCAAAGAACACCATACCTACTGTGAAGCATGGGGTGGAAACATCATGCTTTGGGGCTGTTTTTCTGCAAAGGGACCAGGACGACTGATCCGTGTAAAGGAAAGAATGAATGGGGCCATGTATCGTGAGATTTTGAGTGAAAACCTCCTTCCATCAGCAAGGGCATTGAAGATGAAACATGGCTGGGTCTTTCAGCATGACAATGATCCCAAACACACCGCCCGGGCAACGAAGGAGTGGCTTCGTAAGAAGCATTTCAAGGTCCTGGAGTGGCCTAGCCAGTCTCCAGATCTCAACCCCATAGAAAATCTTTGGAGGGAGTTGAAAGTCTGTGTTGCCCAGCAACAGCCCCAAAACATCACTGCTCTAGAGGAGATCTGCATGGAGGAATGGGCCAAAATATCAGCAACAGTGTGTGAAAACCTTGTGAAGACTTACAGAAACATTTGACCTCAGTCATTGCCAAGAAAGGGTATATAACAAAGTATTGAGATAAACTTTTGTTATTGACCAAATACTTATTTTCCACCATAATTTGCAAATAAATTCATTAAAAATCCTACAATGTGATTTTCTGGATTTTTTTTCTCATTTTGTCTGTCATAGTTGAAGTGTACCTATGATGAAAATTACAGGCCTCTCATCTTTTTAAGTGGGAGAACTTGCACAATTGGTGGCTGACTAAATACTTTTTTGCCCCACTGTATATAGGTCTATGGTGGCCTGAATTGGTTCCAATCAGAGGCAGCTGTTTGTCGTTGTCGCTGATTGGGGATCCAATCATCAACCTATTTAGGTTGCCATTTTCTCATGTTGGTTTTGTGGGTTATTGTCTATGTGTAGTTGATTGTCAGCACTCGTTGTTAGATAGCGTCACGTTTGTTTTGTTTAATGTTTTTCCCTTCATTAAAAGAAGCATGTATGGTTATCACGCCTTGGTCTCATCGATATGACACATATAAATATATGGATGAGCGATGGCCGAACGGCATAGGCAAGTAGATGCAGTAGATGTTATAGAGTACAGCATATACATATGAGATGGGTATGTAAACATCATATAAAGTGGCATTGTTTAAAGTGACTAGTGATACATTTATTACATCCAATTTTTAATTATTAAGTGGCTAGAGATTTGAGTCAGTATGTTGGCAGCAGCCACTCAATGTTACCGATGGCTGTTTAACAGTCTGATGGCCTTGAGATACAGTAGAAGCTGTTTTTCATTCTCTCGGTCCCAGCTTTGATGCACCTATACTGACCTAGTTTTGATGTCTTCACTATTATTCTACAATGTAGAAAACAGTAAAAATAAAGAAAAACCCTTGACTGTGTAGCTGACTTCACTTTATTGAAGAAAAATGTACTTATTATGACTGAGAAGTGGTTGTCCCACCTAGCTATCTTAAGTTGAACGCACTTCACTGTTAGTCGCTCTGGATCAGAGAGTCTGTTAAATGACAAACATTTCAATGTAAATTTATCAGCCAAAACATGACAAAAAAAGTAGATAATGGTCTAAGCTACAACATATGCAAACATTATTAGATAATTACACAGACAATTGACGTTAAAGGTAAAAAAAATTTTTTTTTTTTTTTTTTTGTATTAAATAACTTATTTCCAGCAATTATAAAATAGTTTGACAATCATGTCTGTAAGCTTTAAAATTATATCAATCTCAACCGTTTATCTTTTCCAGTGACGAAGGCAAGGATGGTGGTATGCAAAATGTCTTTGACCACCATTATCTCCTGATTGTTTTGGCATTCAGGTATGAAAAGTCACTTTCTGAGCACTTCTACAATGGGCAAATATGTATGGAAGGTTTCGTTCAAATTCGTTCAAAAGGGGTACTGTCAAAAAGTGATTGAATTCAAATGGATTTACCATTCAGCAAGACTAGTAGAAGGATGGGAGGGAGGAAAAGAGGGAGATAAATGAGGGCTAGAAAGGACAGAACAGTCTCACCTTGCACTCTCCGTTCACACAGACATCCAGAGAGTCGTCCCGACATGGCGTCCCGTCCACCACAGCCGGAGCACGCTCTGTGTAGAAGTTATATCCCTCCGCCAGGCAGTTCAGAGAGCAGAACTTCACTCCACCTGGTCAACAGAGAAGAGGAACATGAAACAAATCAATACAGGCAAACAGTAACAGATCCATCATTCAATTTAGATTTCTGAGGTAAGCCCAAGTGGGACTTGAACCCGCAACCTTACGTCTGTCAGTCCAATATCTAAGCCATTACAAAAAGATCTTGACAAGAGCCCATGTGTTTTGGCAAGGACTTGACAATACCATAATAAATAAGTCAGAGGTTATTAAGAGCTGTACGTTTCATTAGGTGTCATGTAATACTCTTGGTAAACAACACAATCTAGCTTTTTAATCTGGCTGAGGGCCTCCTGAGTGGCTCAGTGGTCTAAGGCACAGCATTGCAGTGCTAGAGGCATTACTACAGACCCGGGTTCATTCCCGGGCTGCGCCGGGACGGTGCACAATTGGCCAGGCATCGTCCGGGTTAGGGGAGGGTGGGGCTTTACTTGGCTCATCGCGCTCTAGCGACTTCTTGTGGCAGGCCGAGTGCCTGCAGGCTGACCCCGGTTGCCAACTGGTTGGCGTTTTCTCTGACACATAGGTGCGGCTGGCTGGCGGGTATCAAAGAGCACGGTTAGGCAGGTCATGTTTCGGGGGACTCATGACTCTACCTTCGCCTCTCCCGAGCCAGTTGCAGTGATGAGACAAGAATTAAATTGGAGAGAAAAAGGAGAGTAAATAAAAAAGCTAGCTTGCGTTGACCAGAGAAGCAGCTGTGGAGGTCCCCTATAGAATCTCATCTGCAGCAGCCAGCAGAGACAACACCGAACTCAGCCATTTATATAGTACACACACTGTTTTCCACATCATTTCTTTGCTCAAACACGTATGCTGCTCTGCTGCCGTGTCGTGTTAGCAACATTAACGCCAACACAATAACAAATTGCTTTTTTAGCACTTCCAGACCTGATACCTCCTTTCGGGTGAAGCACAATACAATGAATCCAGCCGTTCACCTTCATTACTGAGAAACCCCGCAGGCTGCTCTAATGTGTCTGATGGCCACGCATGGTATTTTAATGAGCTTTTGGGTTTTTATGTTCGATGCAGTTAATTTGTTCTCCCACAGCTGTAAGGACTCGGGTGCCAAAAGCAGAGGGGGAGGTAGAAGGGGTCTAGAGGGAGGAGAGCACAGTTTGGATTGCTAACATCAAGAGAACAAGCAGCTGAATGTGATTAAGTCCCCCCCCCCCCCACACTCACCCACAACCACACAAAAGCTCACAACAAAAAAAACAGAGGGAGCTAACAGAAATAGTGCATCTCTCAGCAGATTCCCTGTGAAAGAGGAATGTGGTTATCATGCAGACTAGCACAAAAACTGACAGGGAGAGAGGAAAGAGAGGGAGAGAGGAAAGAGAGAGAGGGGGGGGGGACTGGGGGAGGGGGGGGGACTGGGGGCGGGGTTATTTGTGCACTGACAGGTGCTCTAATTTTGCCACTTTACTGAGCATGCCAGCGACCACACTGAGCTATCTTACTGGCTGACAAGGTCAATCAATGTCTCAGCACGGAAACACACCAGCACACCTGCTCCCACATACACACACATCCACACAATGCAACACAACAGAACCACACACATGGTCTCACTTTACTCACCATCACCACCCTTTGGTCAGCATTATAACCTGGCCAGGCTCTGGTCATGTGAGAGCAGGAATAAAGTGCTAATCATGCCCTAAACAACTGGCAGTCACAACCAGGACCAGGAAGCAGACTTTCCATCAAGTCTCCCAGTAAGCCTCTCTCAGCCAGGGTGTCATAGCCCACCACAACCCCCCTCACAACCCCCCTGCAGACTGGGTGAGCAGCCGTGCACTAACATATCAGTTTATGGGCCTTAACAAGTAATCTAATACTGCCATGGCTATGCACTAGCCAAATATACCCATTTCAAGCTAGTTCCACTGTTTGAAAAGCTCACTTTGGGCTCTGTTTGTGCTGGCACTGTAGGTACAGGTACACTATTTGCTGCCTGCGAGGCTAGCGGACGATAAAGTGGTGGGATGATGGAAAACTCTAACTCCCATGGTGCT